>NC_083237.1:12366981-12666981 GCF_032191835.1 Heteronotia binoei | reverse complement strand
AAGGAGGGGCCTGGAATTCTCTCACAGCTGATTGGTCCGTACGAATGGTCAGAAAAGGCTCGAGGGACGAAAACGAAAAAAGCTGAACCCCCCCCCTCCAAATAATAATAATTATATATATATTCCTTCCGAGAGAAAACAGAAACGGGTGAGGGGTGTGTGTGTGTGTGTGTGCATGTGGGGGAAAGATGTAAAGTTTTGTGGGGAGAGGCCGGCCACCCCCATGCCCTAAATGCTGGCAGCGGGATGACGTCTCGAAGCCCGAACCCGTCCCCCCTAAGGTTGGCTTGGGGGTGGTGGGGGTGGTGCGGGGGGTGGGGGTGGGAAGAAAAGCTAGAGTTCGCAATCTACTTCCTCTTCTTCTTGGGAGGGCCCGAGCTTCGGGCGGGGCTGCGGCTGTGGGAACTGCGGTTGTGGCTGGAGCTCTGGGACGACGGGCCCTTCCTCTTGCGGCTGATGGTGCGGCTCCGCTCCTCTTCCTCCTCGTACCGGCTCTCTCGGTCAGCTGCGAGGCAAGGGGGGAGGGGGAAGTCAGGAGCAAGTCGGGACCAGTGTTCCTTCTAAGCTGAGTTGGCATCAGCTAGCTCAGTTTTTTAGCCTCCAACTCACACATTTTTGCCTTCGATCAGGGGAAATGGCCCCAGAGCAAACCAACTGATGCAGTAGCTCACAACTTTCACGCCAGTAGCTCACAAATTAGAAGATGATGATATTGGATTTATACCCCGCCATCCACTCCGAAGAGTCTCAGAGCGGCTCACAATCTCCTTTACCCCCCCCCCCCCCCACAACAGACACTTTGTGAGGTAGATGAAGAGATTGGATTTATATCCCGGCCTCCACTCCGAAGAGTCTCAGAGCGGCTCACAATCTCCTTTACCTTCCTCCCCCTCAACAGACACCCTGTGAGGTAGATGAAGATATTGGATTTATATCCCGCCCTCCACTCCGAAGAGTCTCAGAGCAGCTCACAATCTCCTTTCCCTTCCTCCCCCTCAACAGACACCCTGTGAGGTAGATGAAGATATTGGATTTATATCCCGCCCTCCACTCCGGAGAGTCTTAGAGCAGCTCACAATCTCCTTTCCCTTCCTCCCCCACAACAGACACCCTGTGAGGTGGATGAAGATATTGGATTTATATCCCGCCCTGCACTCCGAAGAGTCTCAGAGCGGCTCACAATCTCCTTTACCTTTCTCCCCTACAACAGACACCCTGTGAGGTAGATAAGATATTGGATTTATTTCTCTCCCTCCACTCCGAAGAGTCTCAGAGGGGCTCACAATCTCCTTTATCTCCCCCCCCTCCACAACAGACACCCTGTGAGGTAGATAAGATATTGGATTTATATCCCACCTTCCACTCCGAAGAGTCTCAGAGCAGCTCACAATCTCCTTTACCTTCTCCCCCACAACAGACACCCTGTGAGGTGGGTGGGGCTGGAGAGGGCTCTCACAGCAGCTGCCCTTTCAAGGACAGCCTCTGCCAGAGCTATGGCTGACCCAAGACCATTCCAGCAGGTGCAAGTGGAGGAGTGGGGAATCAAACCCGGTTCTCCCAGATAAGAGTCCGCGCACTTAACCACTGCACCAAACGTTTTGCTCACAAGACTCCATAGCTTAAAGGGAGTATCGGGAAGGACTAGTGTTCCCTCTAAGTTGAGTTGGCGTGAGCTAGCTCAGTTTTTTAGCCTCCGGCTCCCACATTTTTGTCCTAGCTCAAGGGAAATGGCCCCCAAGCAAACAAATTGATGCAGTAGCTCACAACTTTCATGCCAGTAGGTCATGAAGTAGAATTTTTGCTCACAAGATTCTTCAGCTTAGAGGGAATATTGGTCAGCAGTAATGTTCCCTCTGTGGAAGAGGCTTCCTCGGGAGGTAGTGGGCTCTCCTTCCTTGGAGGTTTTTAAACAGAGGCTAGAGGGCCATCTGACAGCAATGCAGATCCTGTGAATTTTGGGGGAAAGATTTGTGAGTTTCCTGCATTGTGCAGGAGGTTGGACTAGATGACTCCAGAGATCCCTTCCAATTCTATGATTCTAAGTCGTGGAGTCTTGTAAGCAGAAAATCTACTTTGTGAGCTACTGGTATTACTGTTGTGCGCTTCTGCATAAATTACCTTGCTCTAGGACCATTTTCCCTGAGCGGAGACAAAAATGTGTGAGCCAGAGGTTAAAAAATTGTGAGCTAGCTCACACTAACTCAGTCTACAAGGAACGTGGTCAGGCAGGACATATATGAAGCTGCCTTACACTGAATCAGACCCTTGGTCCATCAAAGTCAGTATTGCCTATGTGGACTGGCAGCGGCTTTCCAGGGTCTCAAGCTGAGGTTTCTCACACCTACTTGCCTGGACTCTTTTTAGTTGGAGATGCCGGGGATTGAACCTGGGACCTTCTGCTTACCAAGCAGATGCTCTACCACTGAGCCACTGTCCCTCACCTGACTGGCAGTGGCTCTCCAGGGTGTCAAGCTGAGGTTTTTCACACCTACTTGCCTGGACTCTTTTTAGTTGGAGATGCCGGGGATTGAACCTGGGAGCAGGTGCTCTACCACTGAGCCACTAGTCCCTCGCCTAGTGCCTCCTCAGTGCCCAGGAACGATGATGGACCAGACAGACCAGCTCCCACCATTGTTGATGCAACTCTGATGACCCCCCGCCCGAGAGCTTTGCGTGCTTCCTTGCAGTTATCTTAAAAACGAAGCGCTGAGTGAGGGGCTACCGAGCAAAGGAGGAAGCAGGGGCTCTCACCTTTCCGCGCTTCTTCCTCCAGCTCGTCCCAGTCCTTCCCGCTCTCCTCCTCGCTGCCCAGGGACTCCTTGGAGCAATCTGTTCAAAGAGGACAAACACAAGGAGAGGGCTTAAAAAACTGTCAGTGGTTCAACAAGGAGAGCAATTTCTAGGGCTCTAAGTTTCCCCAAATGTTGCCCACCACGTTAAGTATCTCTAGCATGCACAAGACGAACAGAAAACAGGACTCCCGAGGAGACACATTAAGAAGATGATGATACCGGATTTATATCCTGCCCTATACTCTGAATCGCAGAGCGGTCACAGTCTCCTTTACCTCCTCCCCTCCCAACAACAGACACCCTCTGAGGTGGGTGGGGCTGAGAGGGCTCTCACAGCAGCTGCCCTTTCAAGGACAACCCAAGGCCATTCCAGCAACTGCAAGTGGAGGAGTGGGGGATCAAACCCGGTTCTCCCAGATAAGAGTCCACGCACTTTAGCAAGAGCTATGGCTGACCCAAGGCCATGCCAGCAGCTGCAAGTGGAAGAGTGGGGAATCAAACCCTGTTCTCCCAGATAAGAGTCCGCGCACTTAACCACTTATCAAGAGCTATGGCTGACCCAAGGCCATGCCAGCAGCTGTGAGTGGAGGAGTGGGGAATCAAACCCTGTTCTCCCAGATAAGAGTCCACGCACTTAACCACTTAGCAAGAGCTATGGCTGACCCAAGGCCATGCCAGCAGCTGTGAGTGGAGGAGTGGGGGATCAAACCCGGTTCTCCCAGATAAGAGTCCACGCACTTTAGCAAGAGCTATGGCTGACCCAAGGCCATGCCAGCAGCTGCAAGTGGAAGAGTGGGGAATCAAACCCTGTTCTCCCAGATAAGAGTCCGCGCACTTAACCACTTATCAAGAGCTATGGCTGACCCAAGGCCATGCCAGCAGCTGTGAGTGGAGGAGTGGGGAATCAAACCCGGTTCTCCCAGATAAGAGTCCACGCACATGGAGCAATTTACTGCTGACAGGAGGAGGGACGGCTGTGAGCATGGCTGCCTCCGAAAGGCGGTTGGACGCATTCACACAGGAGCGGGTCCATCAGTTGGTACCAGCCGCAGTGACTGAAATGAGCCTCTGAAACCCAGTTCTAGGAGGGACTTTCAAGGGCGGGGCCTTGATCTCGGGGCCCTCTCCAGCTGACCTTCAGGGCAACCCGTCGGTCACTGGGTGAAACAGGAGGTGGAACGAGCTGAACCACTGATCTTCTGACGTCTTTGTGGAGGAGGATGGATCTGCAGGTTACTCTCTTGGTTTTAGCGCGCCCCTGCCCAAACGCCTGACACCACAACACCTCAGGCTCCACTTCCTGAAGAAAGGTGCGCTTTTGTTATTCTGTGACAGCTGCAATTACAGGAGCTGATGGGTGGGGCTCACAAGCAAGGCTTTTGTAGCACCGGGGCTTTTGCAAGGCCACAGGAAGCCGGGGGTGGGGGGGGGAGGAGCTTGGGAAAAGGAAGAAGAGTTGGATTTACCCCACCTTTTACTACCCAATGGAGTCTCAGAGAGGCTCACACTCTCCTTCCCTTCCTCTCCCTGCAACAGACACCCTGTGAGGTAGGTGGGGCTCTGACAGAAACTGCTCTTGAGAGAACAGCGACTGGCCCGAGGTCACCCAGCTGCTGCACGCGGAGGAGTGGGGAATCAGCTCCGGTTCTCCCCGATGAGAGTCCTCCGCATCAAGCTGGCTCTTCCCTCCAATGAAATGGACCCGGGATGGGGCGGGCAGCACGTCCACTGGCAGCCTCCTCACCTGATTCTTCTGCCTCGGAAGAGTAGTCCTCATCGCTGTCCTCCTCCTCCTCCTCGTACTCATCCTCGGAGGGGTTGAACGTCTCGTCCTCGATCTCGGATTCGGAATCCCCGCCTTCGGCGTCGCTTCCCTGGGGGACAGAGAGAGGGAGGTGAAACTGGTGAAGGAGGGCCGTCTTTGAGAGGAGGGAGTCACACTGACCCAAGCTCAGCTGCTGTTCCCCCCACAGCTTGGAAGTAAGAACGTAAGAGGAGCCATGTTGGGTCAGGCCAATGGCCCATCCAGTCCAACACTCTGTGTCACACAGTGGCCAACAAAACCCAGGTGCCATCAGGAGGTCCACCGGTGGGGCCAGGACACTAGAAGCCCTCCCTCTGTGCCCCTACCAAGCACCAAGAATATAGAGCATCACTGCCCCAGATGTAAGAACATAAAGAGAAGCCATGTTGGATCAGGACAATGGCTCATCCAGTCCAACACTCTGTGTCACACAGTGGCCAAAAAAACCAGTGCCATCAGGAGGTCCATAAGAACATAAGAGGAGTCATGTTGGGTCAGGCCAATGGCCCATCCAGTCCAATACTCTGTGTCACACAGTGGCCAAAAAGACCAGGTGCCATCAGGAGGTCCATCAGTGGGACTAGAAGCCCCTCTCACTGTGCCGCCCCCCAGCTCCAAGAATATAGAGCATCACTGCCCCAGACACAGAACATAAGAGAAGTCATGTTGGATCAGGCCAATGGCCCATCCACTCCAACACTCTGTGTCACAGTGGCCAACAAAACGCAGGTGCCATCCGGAGGTCCACCAGTGGGGCTAGAAGCCCTCCCACTATGCCCCCCCCCCAAGCACCAAGAATACAGAGCATCACTGCCCCAGACAGAGGATTCCATCAATATGCTGTGGCTAACAGCCACTGATGGACCTCTGCTCCAAATGCTTCTCCAATCCCCTCTTGAAGCTGGCTATGCCTGTAGCCACCGCCACCTCCTGTGGCAGTGAATTCCACTGCAGCCTGAGAGCCATTCTACCACAGAAAAAGGGGTTTCAGCGTGAAGACAAGCAGGTAGAAAACCTGCTTGCTCATTTCCTCCTTCCCAGATTGAGTGATGCAGAAAGCCCCCTGGACTGTTGCTGTAAAATTGGCTCTCAAGCAAGTAGAAAACCGCTGAGCATGGTACGTGTGCTTAAATCCTTACATATAACTTTTCACATATACAATTCTAAACCGGTGTACACAAAATTCAGCATCGCTTCACAATTTCTACCCCTCCGGGAAAAAAAATTACAATTCATTACAAACCATTACTTCCAAACTTTCCAAAAGAAGGGGATTAGCAGCCGTCAGAAAACCTCCCTCCAATAAATAAAAGTTCGTAACACAGCCCACGACATGTTCTGGAATTCTTTCAGAGGGAAGTACCAGGAAATCCTTATAGCTTTCTTAAGACGTCCCCTCTAGATTTAAAAACGTTTCAGTACTGGCCCTCCTCAGTTACCAGGCTGTCAAAACGGAACCCGATTTCAACGCCTTCTAACGCAGGCTCAAGGTTCGTAGCTTACGAACCTACGAACCTTAAGTCTGTGGAAGAAGCCGTTGAAATCGGGACATCTCATGAAGGCTGCACGCGAAACAATGGTGGCATCAGGGGGTGTGGCCTAATATGCAAATGAGTTCCTGCTGGGCCTTTTCTACTTTTTTAAAAAAAGCCCTGCTGGTAACTTTCCCCTCCACCAGCTTCTGAGCTCTCCCACTGCTCAAGCTCACCATTGTCTGCAGCCATTTCCCCAGCACTAGCAAATAAGTGAAGTCTAGCAGAGGAGGAGGGCCACGGCAGTGAGCCTTGCCAGAGGCCTGGGGCCTCGCAGCTGCCCTCCCTCCGGGTATTCAGGCACCAGCCCCGTGACGTACCTCTCCCTCGGGCTCGAGGAACGACCAGCCGCCTTGCTCAAAGAAGCCCTCTGGGTCGTCCACGATGGTTTTCATGATTTTGGTCCAGTTAAGGGACTGCACCCCTTCTGTGTATTTAATGTCACAAGAGCTGATTGTAGGGGGGAGGGGGAGAGAGAGCGAGACAACATGAATGCACGGCGTCGGGAGGAGATGGAACTCGCACTCACCTGTTCGGGCAGCCGGGATTTCAGCCCACGACAGCTTGTGCAAATGGAAATACTTAAATCCTTTCAAGATGGAAGTAAATGAATACTGATTTCTTTTGCCCAGAAGGAAAGTTGTTGCTATTCTGCTTTTTTGGGGGGGTGGGGTGCTGTCTTGCAAAGAACGTGGCACTCAGCTACTGCTGACACCCAAGTGGTCAGAGGCTGCCCTGCTTTCTGCCCTTCCTGTCTGTCTCCTCTCTTCTAAACGAGGGAAAGAAGCTATCGACTTACACTGTCATTTTACTATTTTATCATTTTGTTGTTCTTCTCTGAGACACCTGCTGTACTTACTGGGAAAACAAAATATTTAGGCCCTCTAACACCATCTGACGGTCAAGGTCATATACGATCTGTTAAAATGTTTTGCTAATGACTGTTGTAGTGTGAGAATGTCTGCCTTGTAACAATTTAAGCGTTCTGAACTTACCTCGCGCCAGAAAGTTAGGCGCGCATGTAACAGCTAACGGCTTCTATACATATTCACCCACCTGCGAACTGCCTTAATTTCACCACTGGCCTGGCCAGTGGTACTATCCTCTTTTACACTAATCTGGATACAATGGAGAGTTGTTATTATGGAAGATAGCAGAGCTTTTTTTGTAGCAGGAACCCCTATGCATATTAGGCCACACCCTCTGATGTAGCCAATCCTCCAAGAGCTTCCAGTGGGCCCTGGAATAAGAGCCCTGTAAGCTCTCAGAGGACTGACTACATCAGGGGTGTGTGGCCTATTATGCGAAGGAGTTCCTGCTACAAAAAAGCCCTGGAAGATAGTCAAGAGGCCTGACAGGAAGGGGCTGTGGGCCCAGTGGCAGAGCATCTGTGTGGCATGCAGAAGGTCCCCGGTTCAATCCCCGGCTCCTCCAGTTATATGGACTTGGGAGCAGGTGATGTGGAAGACCTCCACCTGAGACCCTGGAGAGCTGCTGCCAGCCTGAGCAAACAATTCTAACTTTGATGGACTAATGCCTGATGCAGCGCAAAGGCAGCCTCATGTGGTCAAGAGCACCCCCCTGGCGCTAATTTAAAACCTAAGTTACCGGCGCCGCAAAGGCTGCTTACACTCACTTGAGCCACTCCTTGATGGGGTCCAGAGAAGCCACGGGGATGGCGTTGATCATGGTGACCTTCTTGCTGTAGTCTTTGTAGACGATGACCATGTCAAAGTTCTTCAGGTGGAACTGCACGCGCTCAAAGTGGATTAACTCCACCTCGTCCAGCGTCACCACAAAGGGGGGCTGCGGGCGGGAGAAACTCTCCTAAGTCTCCCACACCCGTTGAGGGTGGGTGAGAAAGTGTCACGGCTAAGAGCGCCAGAGGACAACCGGGTTGAGGAGCCGCTCAGTTGCGAAGCTCACAGAACCATCTCGGACCGGCCTACTATGCTCTGCCTGATGCAAAGGCAACTGAACCTACACCTTGTAGGGGTTATGGTGAAGGGGGTCACGTGCTGAGTTTGCTGGAGGGACACGAGGCTAATAAAGATAAGCAGGGCTTTTTTTTTGTAGCAGGAACTCCTTTGCATATTAGGCCACACCCCCTGATGTGGCCAATCCTCCAAGAGCTTCCAGGGCTCTTAGTGCAGGGCCTACTGTAAGCTCCAGGAGGATTGGCTACATCGGGGGTGTGTGCGGCCTAATAGGCAAAGGAGCTCCCGCTACAAAAAAAGCCCTGAAGATAAGGAGATTCAGATTCCTCCTCCCTCCTCCCCAGACCTGTGCAATGTTAGCCTGAGTATCAGCCCATAGAAAAGAAGAAGAATTGCAGATTTATACCCCGCCCTTCTCTCTGAATCTGAGACTCAGAGCGGCTTATAATCTTATAATATATTGGATAACTTCTCCCCCAACAGACACCCTGTGAGGTGGGTGGGGCTGAGAGAGCTCTGACAGAAACTGCCCTTTCAAGGACAACCTCTGCCAGAGCTACGGCTGACCCAAGGCCATTCCAGCAGCTGCAAGTGGAGGAGTGGGGAATCAAACCCGGTTCTCCCAGATAAGAGTCCGCACACTGAACCACTACACCAAACTGGCTCTCCAAAAGATGAGCAAGTACCTCTACCAATTAGAACTCAGAGATTAGATGATCCTAAGAAAGGGCAGAACAAGGCACTGATCACCTTCTGAGACTTAAAAGTTCACATGAACTAGTTTTCACAGGTGGAATGCAAATACCCATAGCCGTTGTCAGAATTACTGCTTTTGTGGAAGAAAAAAAGCAGGTCCGTTTTTTGCTCACAAGACTCCATAGCTGAAAGGGAGTATCGTGCAGGACCAGTGTTCCCTCTAAGTTGAGTTGGCGTGAGCTAGCTCAGTTTTTTAGCCTCCAGCTTCCACATTTTTGTCCTAGCTCAAGGGAAATGGCCCTCGAGCAAACAAATTGATGCAGTAGCTCACAACTTTCATGCCAGTAGGTCATGAAGTAGAATTTCTACTCACAAGATTCTTCGGTCCTCTCCTGTCCTATGCCTCCCCTCGGCAAAAATGGCACGTCCAGAAAAAAAGGAGGGGCCCGGAATTTATACCCCGCCCTCCACTCCAAAGAGTCTCAGAGTGGCTCACAATCTCCTCTACCTTCCTCCCCCACAACAGACACCCTGTGAGGTAGATGAAGATATTGGATTTATATCCCGCCCTCCACTCCGAAGAGTCTCAGAGCGGCTCACAATCTCCTTTACCTTCCTCCCCCACAACAGACACCCTGTGAGGTAGATGAAGATATTGGATTTATATCCCGCCCTCCACTCCAAAGAGTCTCAGAGCGGCTCACAAGATTCCGTTTTTTAAACTCATGCCTGCAGAACACGTGTGCCTTGGGTGCCTCGAGATGCTTCAAGGATTCTCTTCCCATACAGCCACTGGTCTTTCATCCCAAGTGAGATTTTTCACTCACCCATTCAGTGCAGTTCACCAGGGCGCTGCTGGTTGGCTGGAGCAGGCAGGTGCTTCTGTAGGGGGCGCCGTTGAACCTGCCACAACCAATTAAGAGGAAAGTCCTTAAAGGCTGCCAATAAACAGGTCACAGAGGCAAGGAGGACAATGGAGTGGGATCGGTGGGCAAGATAAATTATGTAGCGGTGGAGAGGACCAAGGGGGTAGAAAGGCCTGGGCCATTTCAGACTGCAGGTGAGGGGGTAAATTCTGCAAAGATTCCTCCAGCATTACTAAATCCCTACAACTGGGATACGAAGCACTATGTGCAATGGTAGAACCTGCCTTCCTGACATGCCTCTCTATCTGCACGGAGTTTTCGCATGGACAAGCATGAAAAATGGGACGCTGCCTCACCTGCACTCCAAAGTGGGATGGGCTCATTCTACCCTCTTGCTCTGCCACGTGGGCAGCCCAGGCCTTAAGAGACTCCCGATCCTCTCCTGGGACTATGCAAACACCGGCTCTACCTGTGCTTTATTTCCTCTCTTCTCCTTCTAGGTGTCAACCGCAAATCATAATACTGAGGACAAAAATCTTTTCTCTTTTCTTCCCCCTTAGCTTTTGCTTAGACAAAGGAACACATACATGACCCAGAAGTTCTGATAAAAGTTGCTTAGACACAACTTTTCTACCAGCATAACCAAAGGACCTAGCCTGCCCTTAAATGTATTGTTTTCCAGATTCCCCATGACTAACAGATGTTGAAGAAATAACTCAATTATCCAAAACTATTCTAGTCAAACAGCAGGATTTCCCTCCTAGATCAATCCTTATTTTTATACATACATACATATATATATATGATGTGACCCTAGAGTCGGAAACAACTGGTGTTTGCACAGGGGACTCATCAATCAATCTATCATCCATCCATTCATCCATCCATCCATCCTCCATCCATCCATCCACCCATCCATCCACCCATCCATCCATCCACCCATCCATCCTCCATTCATCCATCCATCCATCCACCCATCCATCCATCATCTATCCATCCATCCATCCATCCATCATCCATCCACCCATCCATCCATCCACCCACCCATCCATCCATCATCCATCACTCTCTCTCACACATTCACACACACACACTCACAATCTCTCTCTCTCTCTCTTATTCATTCATTTATTCGTTCATCCACCCATCCATCCCCCAGATAACAAAAATTTGAACCACAGTGTTCACACTGCTCATCACACACATCTGCTAGTTTTTATTATTTAAAAGTACTGCCTTTCCACCCAAATAGGGCCCTCCAAGGTTGCCCT
This sequence comes from Heteronotia binoei, assembly GCF_032191835.1. Taxonomy (NCBI): domain Eukaryota; kingdom Metazoa; phylum Chordata; class Lepidosauria; order Squamata; family Gekkonidae; genus Heteronotia; species Heteronotia binoei. Next base: position 12,656,083 of record NC_083237.1, on the reverse strand, counting down.
TTATAATAAAAGGTCCTTGCCCAGGCAAGCCTGATTTCTCCAGATCTCGGAGGCTTAAGTAGGGCCGACTCTCACAAGTCCTTGGATGGGAGACCTCCTTGGAACACCAGCAGTCAGGAGGCAAGGGCAGGCTTTGTTCAGCCACCTCCGAATATCCTCCATGCCACAAGTAGGGGTCAGTCACCAGAGATCACCATAACTTCCAGGTACACACGTGCGCACAAGCACACACACATACACACACAATAAGGTCCCAAAGGGACATTTAAGGCACTTCCAAAACACACGGTCTCCTTGGGCCACATTGTTCCTTACCCCAAGTCTCGGAAGGGCACCTCGAATTCCAGTTCCTCCTTGGTCAGCGACTCCACCTTCTCGATGAAACTTTTGAACGCCGTTTTCAGTTTATGCCTCATTTCGCGCTCCATCTATGCCAGACGGGACCAATGAGCATCAGTCAATGCAGCCTGCCGCTTGCTACATGCCATCTTTCCCACCTCGCTCCCCTGCTGGAACGGGGCAAGGAAGCCCACCTCACCTGCTCAGCGTAGAGATCATCCCGGTCGTGCATGTGCTGATGCTTGCCCAGGTCCGTGGTGATCTCGCCCACCTCCGTGTAGAACTGCACGTCTGTATGGCGCTTCTTGCCAAACATGATAGCATTCTGGAGTGCGTGTTCAGAGAAAGGGGCGGGGGGGGGGGAGGAGACAGGAGAAAAATCTGAACAGGCCAATGCACACATTTGCAAGCAGGCATCCCAAACTCTATTCCAGAATAAAAACCCGCGTCACGCTAAGAGGGAACAAAAGGCGGTGCCTTTTTCATTTCTTTTTAGAGGGGCTCATTTTGCATTTTTATTCTGCTCTTGCCAGACGGGAGAAGGGAAAGGAACGACGAATAAAACGGCAACAAAAGCGGCCGAATTTAAGGACTTCTGCATTGCGCTGAGTTTGCAGCAGGTGACGGGCCCACATTTCCCAGCTTAGGTCTGCCACCGCAACGCCTGGCAACCTGCTTCTAATATCGAGAGGTTTTTTTAAAAAAAATTCTGCAACTAAAAAAAAATAAAAAGTCTTGTGACAGCCTAAAGACAACTACATCTAAGGACGACAGGCACGGCATTCTGGTTGTTTTGGCCGTAACAGATTAATGTGGTGACCCGCCAGTTAATTCTGTAGCTTTTGCAAAACTCCCTGCACAGAATATCTCTCTCTCTCGGCTTGACTTCGCGAACGAAGATTTAAGAAAGGTGCAGTAGTCCACGTCTGCTGCAAGCTCGCTGGTGGCTGACAAGACCAATGCGGGACAGGCAGGTCCGGCCACAGTGGCTGCAGGGAAAAGTCTGATTTGGGGTTGGTGCTGTAGCAGTACCACAGGGAGGGGAAAACAAGACATTGAAAAGCAGTTCCCTGCTGTGCTTTGAAAACAGCAAAACAATACAGGCAGGACTGTGACTCAGTGGTAGAACATCTGTTAGACATGCCAGAAGGTACTGAGTTCAATCCCCAGCATCTCCAGTAAGGATCAGCTTGTAGGTCAGGGGTGTCAAACATGTAGCCCAGGGGCCAAATCAGGCCCCCAAAGGGCTCCTATCAGGCCCCTGAGCAACTGGCTGTCATCTGCTTCCTTCTACCTTTCTTGCTTCTTTCTGCATAACAGCTTGCTTTGCAAGGCTTGCTCAATTGCATAGCAAAACCTCTGTTTTCTCCACTGGCTGAGGCTCCTCTCTTGGGGAGGAAGGAGGAGAGGGAGAGCTTGCTTTGCCAGGCTCTCTCAATTGCACAGCAGAGGTACTGAGCCAGTCCTCTCTTCCTTCTATTGGCTGAGGCTCCTCCCCCTCCTGGTTCCCTGGGGAAGGAAGGAAAGAGCCAGAGCTTCCTTTGCCCAGTTCCCTGGATCCCATGGGAGAAATACAAAGAAAACACCTTTAAGACCAATAAGTGCTAACGTTTTAAGCATGTTTAAAGGTTTTGTTTTTTTTTAATCTTCAAATTTTGTTTGTCTGTGTCCTATATAAAATTTATATCTCTGCTACCTAATCTTAAATAGGTACACACACGGCCCAGCCCAACATGGCCCAGCCCAACAAAGTCTCATTTTTGTCAGATCCGGCCCGCATAACAAATGAGTTTGACACCCATACGTGATGCGAAAGAGCTCAGCCTGAAGCCATGGGCAGCTGCTGCCGGTCTGAGTAGACTATACTGACTTTGATGGACCAATGGTCTGATTCAGTACAGGCAGCTTCACGTCACGTGTGCCTTGTATCCAAACTGACTGATTTTGCCCAACATGAGCAAACTGCAGGAAGACTAAGCTTCCACGGCCCCGTCAACATCACCAGTGAGTACCTTGAGGTGAAAGTGGAGAACGATGATCATCTCCCCATCACAAGGCTGGAACACGGCGTGTTTGATGTTGTTGTACAGGATGTCCACCTTGTCTCCCCGCACAGAGGTGAAGCGGAAACCTGACCAAAAGAGACATGTGTACCCTGATCACAGAAAGGCAACATTATCCACTGCTGGGTAGGGCTTAAGAACATAAGAGAAGCCATACTGGATCAGGCCAATGGCCCATCCAGTCCAACACTCTGTGTCACATAAGAACATAAGAGAAGCCATGTTGGATCGAGCCAATGGCCCATCCAGTCCAAAACTCTGTGTCACATAAGAACATAAGAGAAGCCATGTTGGATCAGGCCAATGGCCCATCCAGTCCAACACTCTGTGTCACATAAGAACATAAGAGAAGCCACATTGGATCAGGCCAATGGCCCATCCAGTCTAACACTCTGTGTCACATAAGAACATAAGAGAAGCCACGTTGGATCAGGCCAATGGCCCATCCAGTCCAACACTCTGTGTCACATAAGAACATAAGAGAAGCCATGTTGGATCGAGCCAATGGCCCATCCAGTCCAAAACTCTGTGTCACGCAGTGGCCAATATATGTGTGCGTTTGTGTGTATATATGGTGGTTCAGTGGTAGAGCATCTGCTTGGGAAGCAGAAGGTCCCAGGTACAATCCCTGGCATCTCCAAAAAAGGGTCCAGGCAAATAGGTGTGAAAAACCTCAGCTTGAGACCCTGGAGAGCTGCTGCCAGTCTGAGAAGACAATACTGACTTTGATGGACCAAAGGTCTGATTCAGTAGAAGGCAGCTTCATATGTTATGTTCACACACATATACATACTGTGGCTAATAGCCACTGATGGACCTCTGCTCCATGTTTTTATCTAACCCCCTCTTGAAGCTGGCTATGCTTGTAGCCGCCACCACCTCCTGTGGCAGTGAATTCCACATGTTAATCACCCTTTGGGTGAAAAAGGACTTCCTTATATTCATTTTAACCTGACTGCTCAGCAATTTCATTGAATGCCCACAAGTTCTTGTGTTGTGAGAAAGGGAGAAAAGGACTCCTTTCTCTGCTTTCTCCATCCCATGCATAATCTTGTAAACCTCCATCATGTCACCCTGCAGTCGACGTTTCTCCGAGGCTTAGCATTGGAGGATGCTCTCAATCCCTCCACTTTCTCCAAGCCCACGGAACTGAGAAAGAAGCCAACGGGTAAGGCTGCAATAACCCCAACGAGGCAACTGCCAAGGAGCTGGAATGTGTTCCACCGGCTCTTTAAAGGTTCGACTGGTTTCTAGGAATCCTTCCTTAATGTCCTCTCCTCCGGACCCCTCTAGCCCTGAGAAGCTGCGTTTGCCTGCTGGGCTCCCAGCCCTCCGTACCATTGACGTGGGCCTCCAGGGACCCCTGCATCCTCTTCTGGGCAATGTTGGGGCGGATGTAAAGGTCCTTCAGCTTGGGATTGCTGCGGTTCAGGTTGATCACCAACGAGTCTTGTTTGACGATCCCCTGGAGCAATAGAAGATGTATGTCACATGTCACGACCAAGAAATACGCAGGAGTTCCTTCGTAAAGCATCCACCTTTCCTTCCCCTGCCACAGCTCTCGAGCTCTGATATAGCAAGGACTGCATTCCAGCAAGAAGATATTGGATTTATATCCCGCCCTCCACTCCGAAGAGTCTCAGAGCGGCTCACAATCTCCTTTCCCTTCCTCCCCCGCAACAGACACCCTGGGAGGTGGGTGGGGCTAAGAGAGCTCTCACAGCAGCTGCCCTTTCAAAGACAACCTCTGCCAGAGCTATGGCTGACCCAAGGTCATGCTAGCAGGTGCAAGTGGAGGAGTGGGGAATCCAACCCGGTTCTCCCAGATAAGAGTCTGCACACTGAACCACTATGCCAAACTGGCAAAAGGCCTAACCATGCCCAACGCCTCTTTGCTGCATTTCCCCCCCCAAGGAAACTCTTTGAGCCCCTCACCTCCTTCTCTTTCTCCTCGGCCTCCCGGGTTTTGTAGCGTTTCTGCACCTCCTTGATGATGCGGAAGGCGTTCTGGAGGTTGAGGGCTGGCACTGTCTGTTCCCCGGGCGTTTTGATATTCGAAGCCCGGTATGTTCTAGGGGGAGAGAAAGAGCAACGCTGGTTTGGCAAATGCATGACTGTAGCATTAAGAACCCAGTTCTTTTTGGCACACTGCAAGGGGACAGGATCACTGAAAGGGGAGATTGCGTGGAAGAAGAAGACTGTAGATTTATGCCCTGCCCTTCTCTCTGAATCAAAGTCTCAGAGCGGCTTACAATCTCCTCTATCTTCTCCCCCTACAACAGACACCCTGTGAGGTGGGTGGGGCTGAGAGGGCTCTCACAACAGCTGCCCTTTCAAGGACAACCTCTACCAGAGCTATGGCTGACCCAGGGCCATGCCAGCAGGTGCAAGTGGAGGAGTGGGGGAATCAAACCCGGTTCTCCCAGATAAGAGTCTGCACACTTAACCACTACACCAAACCGGCTCACAAACTGGAAGGCCCATAATTACAAGATACGGGGGAAAACAGGCTGGTCCCTCTCAGCCTCAAGCGTTAAATCAAGCATGGGCCTTTCAGAAGTCCCGTTGGTTCATTAGATCAAATGAAGGAGAAAGGAGTGATCCATTGAACCTAATTAACAAACCGCAGCTGCAATGCTGGGTGAGAAAGTGCTCAAAGTGAGAAAGATGGGCTTAAAAGTCAGTAACTAGTCACCAAGTCCACTAAAGGAACAGGAAACGGTACCCAGTTCTCTTTCAGGGCAACAGAGGATACTCCAATGACACCCCAGGGCAGAGATCAGGCAAAGAAACTCACATTTCTTTCACAAAGGTGGCTTCAGGGTTGGGGAAAATGTTGCCCTCATTGCGACCCAGGGCGCTGCCCGGGCAATAGAAGTTGATTCTTAGGTAGGTGTAGTCGCCTTCCACAGACATACTGATGTTCTGTAAGTGAATAAGCACGGGAGAAGAACGCTCTGACACATCCGTCTTGGTCCACAAGGCCTTCCGTACCCCCTTTCTCAACCGGCCCTGAGTGTCTTTAGCGCCTTGCCTTCTCAAGAGTTTAAGGAGAAGACTTCCAACATACTTTGGGGCAGCTCTAGGCATCAAGGTCTAACAGCCCCTGTGGGACTCTTACCCTATCCACTGAATACCTGAGCCAGCAAACTGCACCCCTACCCAAGAAGAAGATGAAGATATCGGATTTATATCCCGCCCTCCACTCTGAAGAGTCTCAGAGCGGCTCACAATCTCCTTTACCTTCCTCCCCCACTACCTGTGAGGTAGATGAAGATATTGGATTTATATCCCACCCTCCACTCCGAAGAGTCTCAGAGTGGCTCACAATCTCCTTTACCTTCCTCCCCCACTACCTGTGAGGTAGATGAAGATATTGGATTTATATCCCGCCCTCCACTCCGAAGAGTCTCAGAGCGGCTCACAATCTCCTTTACCTTCCTCCCCCACAACAGACACCCTGTGAGGTAGATGAAGATATTGGATTTATATCCTGCCCTCCACTCTGAAGAGTCTCAAAGTGGCTCACAATCTCCTTTACCTTCCTCCCCCACAACAGACACCCTGTGAGGTAGATGAAGATATTGGATTTATATCCCACCCTCTACTCCGAAGAGTCTCAGAGGAGCTCACAATCTCCTTTATCTCCCCCCCCCACAACAGACACCCTGTGAGGTAGATAAGATATTGGATTTATATCCTGCCCTCCACTCTGAAGAGTCTCAAAGTGGCTCACAATCTCCTTTACCTTCCTCCCCCACAACAGACACCCTGTGAGGTAGATGAAGATATTGGATTTATATCCCACCCTCCACTCCGAAGAGTCTCAGAGCGGCTCACAATCTCCTTTACCTTCCTCCACCACAACAGACACCCTGTGAAGTGGGTGGGGCTGGAGAGGGCTCTCACAGCAGCTGCCCTTTCAAGGACAACCTCTGCCAGAGCTATGGCTGACCCAAGGCCATTCCAGCAGGTGCGAGTGGAGGAGCGGGGAATCAAACCCGGTTCTCCCAGATAAGAGTCCGCGCACTTAACCACTACACCAAACTGGCTCTCCAAGATGCACTGGGCTTGCCCCACCCCCATTGCTGCAGAGCTGGTACCTTGATGGTGGCAATGTGGAAAGGCGTGGCGATGCCGAAGACGGGCATGATGACGGTCTCATACTTCTTGTCGATGTAAATCTTCATCTCCCGGATGTGCGGCTCCTTTGGCATCAGGGATGGGTTTCTGTAGGAGACGTTGGACTTACGAGCCCTGCGATGGGAAAGAAAGATGGGAGAAATGTGGCCAACTGGCGCTTCCAGGGCATCCATCCAAGGCCTTACGAGGACGTCACCTCAACACCGTCTCCCTCCAAACCCTGATCATCGGATCTCCCATGGGGGGCCTAGCACTCACTTCTGGATCTGCTGCTCCCCCTTCTGCTCCGTCAACCGCCGGCGGGCTTCTTCGTTGAGCTGCGTGGCCAGTTCCTTCTGGTGAGCTCGTCGCTTCTCCTCGGCCGTCATTTCGTTCTGAGCGGGATGGAGGAGGAGGAGGTGAAAGCGGGATCTAGGCCACCCGCTGCTCCAGAACCACTACCGCTGGACCCGCGCCCTCAAAAGAGAGGGTAGGTTTGCCCAGCCTCCTCACCCCACTTAAGCCTTCCGTACCCGAGTCCTTTCCGTCAGCAAAGCTGTTCGAGAGCTACGCCCCAGCATGTCTACGGCCTCGTCCTTATCTTCTTCTTCTTCGTCTTCATCATCCTTCTGCAAAAAACACAATCGGTCATCGCAATCTGTACACACACCCCTCTGGAGAGTAGCTAAACCTTCCACAAGCCAGACCTCTGTCCCTGAACTCACTTCATCTGCTCATCAGCAGCGATCCCCCCACAACACATGCCAAACTACCAAGAGGTCTGATGTCGGGAACTCGAAAACCCTTCGGGAAAACATCCGAACCTGGTCTTCAGTTCCCTCCTTATCCCTTCCATCTATTTTATTCCACAAAGTTTACACCTCACCTTTCTGCCCTCACAAGGGCTACTAAAGCAGCAAAAAAATTGAGGCACTGTATTTTTCGGACCGTAAGACGCACTCCCCCCCCAAAAAAGTGGGGGGAAAAGTGTGTGCATCTTATGGACTGAAGGGACGATAGATGTACCTTCCTCCGGGGGGGAGGGCGATCCGCTGCCTTCGCCTCCGATCCCGGCGCTTCCCCCGCGCCTGCCTGCCTGGCTCCAGCTCTGCTTCCAGCAAGCACTGGGATCGCTCCACGCTGCCCCCACAGCAAACCCAGCGCTTCGCGAGCACCAGCTGCGGAGGGGGCAGCGTGCTTCCTCCGTACCTGTCTGCCTGGCTCCAGCTCTGACGCTTACAGCAAGTGCCAGGATCGCTCCCTCCACCCTCCGATCCCGGCGCTTGCTGTAAGCATCAGGGCTGGAGCCAGGCAGACAGGCATGGAGAAAGCACGCTGCCCCCTCCGTAGCCGACACTCGCGAAGTGCTGGCTTTGCGGTGGGGGCAGCATGGAGCGATCCCAGCGCTTGCTGGAAGAAGCTGGAGCCAGGCAGGCAGGCACGGGGGAAGCGCCGGGATCGGAGGCGGAGGCAGCGGATCGCCCCCCAGGAGGAAGGTGTGTCCTATGGTCCGGAGCGCCTTTTGGACCGAAAAATACGGTATATACAATAAAACCACATTTTAGAACCATTAAAACCAATCAGTCTCCCCCTCCCTCCAATCATTAAAAAAAATTACAAACGCATTCAAAGATTAAAAATAAAATAAAATTGAACGTTGTGGAGGAAGGAGGAATCCCTGAGGGATGTCAAGCGCGACTGATTCTGACCAAAGACTGCTGGGTTCTTGGCCTGTCACGAGCAGGCCTGGGTAAAATCATAAGGAACCAAATGCTGCTAGTTTATTACCCTTTTCCTGGCCCCACTCTGCTTTGTGACTGGTAATTGTTGAAAGTAAAAGCAATCAGCACCTTCCCAGAGAACCTTGTGAGGGAGGAAGAGCCATCTGGCAACGCAAGGCCAAAATGTCTGATAACCAGCCTGGGAATGTATCTTTGTGGCTATGTGTGAATGCTCCCCCTCCCCATAAGAATCCCTTTGAAGTGTACCTTAAAACTTATGTATCAAAGTACTGGTTTGAGCCAGAGTAACGGTCTATCAATAAATGTAGTCTTTGTAGCAACTTTGACTCATCATTGAATCCGTCTACTTGACAAGGGGACCCTAAACAAAATTAAAAAGTCTTCACCCACTGGCAGAAAATGGCAAGAGAAGGGTGCAGAAAAATCTCCCTGGGGAGAGAGTTCCAGAGTTTTGGTGCCATGACCGAGAAGGCCCTGTCCCGGGTTGCCACCCACCTAATCTCAGAAAAGCAGGCAACAAAACGGAAAGGTCTCAACAAGGACTATTTTTTTTTTTAATGAGACATCTCAGCGTTTCTAAATCACGTATAATTAATTTGCTGCATACCAAAATTCTATAGCCGCACCAATCCCTATCAGAAATGGAAGTTTTTAGAAGTGAATTGACAGTTTCTCGCAAAAATTGCAAGTCAACCACCCCAGAAGATCTTCCGCAAATACATCCTGGAGGACTCACCTTGAGCAGAATAGAGACATTCTTCACCTTCTTCTTAACAGATGTCAGGAGAGTAGCTGGACCATCCTGAGCAGGAGAAAAAGTAACAGAGATGTCAAGAACTTAATCTGTATTCAGACTAGGAGTTTGGGCCCTCTGGCGGCACAGTTCCTGGTGTGAGACACTCTCGTTCTCACATGGCTCCCAGTCCTGATACCGACCTCTTCCACCAACACTGTATCCCCAATAAACAGTGCGTAAGTCTTCTCCTCTGGTTTCTTTCCTTCTTTGTTGGTAAGATCTGATAACCCCACATTGAGGCTGAAAACCATCCCTAGGACAGAACAGAAAACAGATTCCGAGGGAAGGAAACATCTGAAACCCCTTTCAACAGAGTACTTATGACTACCTGTTCTTGACACGAGCAAAACCTGGACAGGTACGTTTGGCAAGGTTAAGGAATCAGGCTGCTCAGAGAGAAGTTCTCACCTTTCTTGAGGCGGTACTGGTTCTTGCTGTTAATCACGAGGGATCCTTCTCGGAACTCAATGCCCATGGCAAATCTGGAGGGAAGAGTGAAGAAACCGTGAGTCCTCTCGCTACACCGCTCCGGAGTCTCTTCCTGCAGAAAGGACAAAATCCCAGTACCGTAGGAAGCACACCTCCCAACGGGTAAGGCTTTTTTACCCCAAGTTCTTGGTGATTTTGCTCAAGAGCTCCGGCTTCTGCTTCTTCACCATATCCATGACGGCGACGTAGACCTCGCTCAGCTTCACGCCTGAAGGGAAGGGGAGGCGGTCAGAGAAAAGAAGAGATGGGGCAGTTTCCGGCTAGCCCCTTCCTGTGCTCTGCAAACCCCCCCCCCCATGTAAAGACTGCCGTTTACCGTGCCGCAGTTCCTTGAGCATCTCTTCCTGAAGCTGCAGCAGGAAGCTGTAGTTCTCCTGCATCTCCTGGGGCGGGTCGACCATGAGCGTGCGCACCAGGTTGGAGCAGTAGGATTTGTAGCGGATACCCATGGCACAAGTGATCACTCCAAAGTGCATGTAGTTCTTCTCACTGAGATCGGACAGAAAGAAAAGGTCAAAAGCAGGCAACGACGGAGCTAGGCAAGGCCAGACTGCCCATTTGCTTACGTAGCGCCTTGTTATCACTCCCTTCCGGCCAGATCTGGCGCTGCACATCTTTCTTCCCCTCCTCCCTTGTACCTTCCGAGCAATTTTGTAACGTAGGCTAGGCTGAAAGAGCGAAGGTCACCTGACGAGCATGGACTTGAACTCGGATCCCTCAGTCCTCGTCTTAACATTTTAACCGCTACAGCTCGTTCCATGCAGAGAATTGGGACTAAACTGGGATTCAGGGACAACTATGGTCACACAAAATCTCATCTTTAATTGCTTTTTTTAAACAGCTGTGACTAGACTGGGGGGAAAACCCACTGAAGCTGAGCGGTATAGATACAATATCCAACAGTAGTTACCATTGTGGCCAGTTATGGGTGTTTATTATTGGGGATGGGCACAAATTGCATTTTTGCAGTCCGGTTGGTGGTTGAATCACAAACCCACATTAACAGGGAGGTCTGCTCACGGACGGAGTCAGTTCGTATCAGTTTATCAGCCATTTAAAGTTTAAACTCCTGCTTTCCGGCTATATGGCCGAGGACCTGCCTACCTTAGGGACCGTCTCTCTCCATATGTTCCCCAGAGAGCACTGAGATCTAGCTCCCAAAATCTCCTAAAAATCCCTGGACCAAGGGAGGCCAAACTGAAAACAACGAGGGAGCAGGCCTTTTCAATAATGGCTCCCCACTGGGGGAATCAGCTACCAGAGGAAATGCGAGCCCTGCAGGACTTTAACCAGTTCCGCAGGGCTTGTAAAACTGTCCTCTTTCGACAAGCTTATAAGGTGGAACCCTGAAAGTGACATCTGGCCATCTGGATATATATATTACTGTACTGTAGCACCTCTAATCTATTGTGGTTTTTTAAATTATTTCTGTAACTGTCTTTTAACTGTATTTTATTAACTGCTTTTTAATATAGGAATTGTATTTATTGTAATCATGGTACACACCATGTCTTGTGAGCCACCCTGAGCCTGCCTCGGCGGGGAGGGCGGGATATAAATAAAAGTTTATTATTATTATTATTTCTGCTCCCCATGAAAAGCTGCCAAGAGTAGAAAGCAGGGGGTCATTTAAACCATACAGCTGTTTAAACCTCTGCTTTCTGACTCACAGAGAAGGTGCTTTGCCCAGCAGACTATCACTATGGCTCTTGAAAAGCTCTGGGTACTTAACGTTCCCTTCCTTCTCCTCTCCAAGGAGACATAAAACAGTATGCCCTGCAAGACCAAAGGCTTTCAATTAGACTGCACGGGGCCACAAATGTGTTATTCAGCTGAAATGCGTTTTACCAGAGAAACAATACAACCAGCCACTGATCTTTTCTCTTTCTTGGAAAACTCAAAGAGCGCCTTGATTTGAAGATCCGGTTTCTAGGGGTGGGGGTGGGGTTCCACTGACCTGACAACGCTGAATTTGAGATTGTAATGGCCTCCGCTCTGGATGATGGGCGGGTAGCACATCTCCACAGTGGAGGGGTCGGCCCCAGAGAGGTATTTCTTCTCCTCGATGGCTTTTTCTACCGACTCCGCCAGCTTACTGTGCCGTACTTTCTGCCAGTGAATGGGGAAGAATCGACAGTTAACAGATGCTCCTAGAGTGCGGGGGGGGACGACCGCCTTCTCAGGAATGGAAAAAATATATGGGGAAGGAGTAGAAAAAAGAATTCCCCGTGGGTCTTGAGAGAAACGCGGGGCTGTCTGACGACCGATGGTCATGCCAACCGATTTGCGTAACTCTCCGGCTGAACTTGGGCCCGCGTCAATGCTAGCCAAGCAGCACAAATGTTGCAAGGAACAACAGACTGCACGAGCTGATCAAAAAACCAGCATCCCTCCCCTTGTCCCTTTAACAGCACCGGCGCACAACCAAGGCACCTTTACAGTTTCTTTGCCCTTCTGGAAAGGGCAGGACCGCCCAGTTATCCCAGCTGCCTGCCCCAGCTTTAAGCTACAGGCACCATCAACATGTGCTGTACAGTGCAGACAGCGCAAGGGTAACTGTCAGGGACAGCACGGTAGGCGGCAAAAGGCAAAAAAAGACTAACAGGTCCCCCCCCACCCCCGGCAAGGGAAAAACAAACAGCTGCTGATGCGGAGTGCAAAAGAGAGCATGCAACGGCTCGCTTTGCCCCATCTTCTCAAGGCTAAGACTGACGCTCCCTCTAAGCTGTGGGGTCTCGTGGGCAAAAACTCTATTTTGTGAGCTCCTGGCATTAAAGCTGTGAGCGACTGCACGCATTAGTTTGCTCTGGGGCCACCCTTCCCGAACGGAGATAAAAACGGGCGAGCTGGAGGCTAAAAAACTGCGAGCGAGCTCACGCTAACTGAACTTAAGAGGGAACACTGGCTAAGAGGGTCCCGTTTCCACCTGACGTCCCGCCTCAGGTTCCCAGCCTCAAAACTCCCTTCCTGCCTCACCTCGTCTACGTCCACAATCTCCATCACCCGCTCCTTCAAGAACTTGGTGAAGACCTCTGCGGTGATGGCCGCCGCTTTGCGCATCAGGCTGAGCTCCCCGTCCTCCTTCACGGCAATGGTGTAGGCCACCACGGCGCTGATGTCCACCTACGGAAGAGTCGGGAGAAATGTGAGCGAGGAACGAAGCCCGTCCTGCCCGCCCGCCTGCGGCTGCCTCTCCCCACCTTCTCGAAGCCTTCCTTGTGGAGGCAATCGTTCCAGCTGTTCATGAACTCTCCCGGGAACTTGTCCTTGCTGAAGATGCCGATGCGCTTGCCGTTCTTGCTGCCCTTCAGCGCTTCGATCATCTTGTCGAAGTTTGCCTTGTTGCTTTCATTCTGGGGCCAGGGAGGGAAGAAGAGAAAAGGAAAAGAAAAGAAAGGAGGGGGGGGAGGTTAGTGGTTTCCGTGAGTTTTTATTTATTTTATTTATTTATTACTTTACATTTATATCCCGCCCTCTCCGCAAGCGGACTCAGGGCGGCTTACAGTATCATAAAAACAATCAATTCCATAAAACATATAAAACCATAAAACATTTATCAAGTTAAAAACTAGTACGCTATCTCAATCTAGTCTGGCGGTATTGGGTTCTGACTATGACCGCCAGCTTCTGTATCTGTAACCCATATCAACCCCAACTTTCAGTGCTGTTCACAGTACAGGACTTGCATGGCTGCTTGCCAGTGATATAGTCCAGGCAAAACGTAGGGGGGGGTAGCCACCTTGGCTCAATGTTGGGTTGGAGGAGTGAAGGCAGCAGCGGCAGGTGAACCAGCTCTAAGTCCGCTTTCTCCCTCCGGTTTCTTTTCCCCAGGTGCAGTCTGGGAGTTGTAGTCCCAAACCCTGCTTTTCATTAAGTCCAGAGCCCTTCACGAACTAGCTACACCGATTCGCTGCCCACACACCTTTTCCCGCACGAGCAATGTGATTGCCGGCACCCCGTTGGTGCTCTCGTTGCTCTTGCTGTTTGCAATCTGCTTCAGGAACTCCACCTTCTTCTTGCTGGCCATGAAGAGGATCTTGTCCTCACAGAAGACCATGATGGTGTCGGTGAGTTCGTAGCCGAAAAGCCACGTCTGCAAAGGTGGGAAAAGGAAGAAAAAAGCGTCTCTCTCTCTTTTCCTTTTCATTCCTATAATCCCATCCCTCCCTTTTTTGTCTGGAGCTAGTCATCCTCACAGGGGAGATGGCGCTACCCCTCCCCCCCTCACCTGCAGGGCAGTGGACTTGGCATAGACGGTCTCTTCGTCCACGCCGACAGAGACCACGATGGCGTCAATGGTGGCATATTCGTCTTCTCCTTTCTGCAAGAAAAAAGCACCACAGCGTGACGCTTAAGAGCCACGCTCGGAAATACCCAGCACCAAGTCAATTCCGCACATTGTCGTTTGCGTGCACAATACGGAGGCACGATCGGAGCCCCGCACATGCAAACAGCCATCTAGCTCTGTGGCAAACAGAAAAGCCAGGGAAGACATGGGCACTGCCTGCTGACAGCCCCTCCTGAGACGATTTCTGTTAGAGGTTCGACACGTCTGCTCTTTCCCCTGAGCCTTCTTTCCTACAACAGAGAAGAGTAACAGCCCAGCAGCACCTTAAAGACTAATGATATTTGTGGCAGGATATGAGCTTTCGTGAATCATTGCGCCCTCCTTCAGACACTCCCAAAAGTTCATGCCCTGCCATAAATGTCATTAGTCTTTAAGGTGCTACTGGACTCTTGCTCTTTTCTGCTGCTATGCACAGGCTAAGACCTACAGACACCTTTCTTTGAACTCGGTGACGACTCCTCACTCCTCCTCCCGCCATTTCTACTCCAACAGACACGGGGTGGGGGACACACACCTGTACCTTTCCATCACCTTTGATAGTATTAGGTCATGCAGGGTTTAACCTTCTTTCTTCTGCATTGGGAAAAGTGCAGAAAAGGGCAACTAGAATGATTAAAGGGTTGGAACACTTTCCCTATGAAGAAAGGTTGAAACGCTTGGGACTCTTTAGCTTGGAGAAACGTCGACTGCGGGGTGACATGATAGAGGTTTACAAGATAATGCATGGGATGGAGAAAGTAGAGAAAGAAGCACTTTTCTCCCTCATGGGCATTTGATGAAATTGCTGAGCAGCCAGGTTAGAACGGATAAAAGGAAGTACTTCTTCACCCAAAGGGTGATTAACATGTGGAATTCACTGCCACAGGAGGTGGTGGCGGCTACAAGCATAGCCAGCTTCAAGATGGGATTGGATAAAAATATGAAGCAGAGGTCCATCAGTGGCTATTAACCACTGTGTGTGTGTGTGTATTTTGGCCACTGTGTGATACAGAGTGTTGGACTGGATGGGCCATTGGTCTGATCCAACATGGCTTCTCTTATGTTCTTAACCTTGAAAATAAAATCACAATAAATGCCACAGCAAGGAATCTAAAACCATACCTTTGCACTCCCCTCCAACTAGTTTGTGCCAGTTTGGTGTGAGACAGTTTGGTGTAGTGGTGAAGTGCACGGACTCTTATCTGGGAGAACTGGGTTTGATTCCCCACTCCTCCACTTACAGCTGCTGGAATGGCCTTGGGTTAGCCATCGCTCTCGCAGAGGTTGCCCTTGAAAGGGCAGCTGCTGTGAGAGCCCTCTCAGCCCCACCCACCTCACAGGGTGTCTGTTGTGGGGGGGAGAAGACAAGGGAGATTGTAAGCCACTCCACTCCGAATCTCAGAGCAGCTCACAATTCCTGCAAATCTGCAATTCCTGTTCTATGAATGCACTTGCTGGGAAATACGACTCCGTCTCCTTGCCATCACAACGACAGAGGATTTTATATCTAAAGACGTGATCATAGAAAGCAGCTGGCAGAGGAACAGAGAAGCTTCCTAATGGGTCTTTTACTTGCCTTAAAGGGATCTTTCGGGCAAGGTCAGCACCCTTGGGAACAATCTGAAGATTTGATGTTCAACTCCACAAAGTCTGCAATGGAGTCCAGTTATCAACAAGCAAACGCGGATAGAAAGGCTTTTTGATCTAAGTAGGAACATGTACCTCACCTGTCTATCATCTGGCATTCTAGCAGGGCTGGATAAACAAGCTCTAAGCCTAAGAGCAGCACGCAAGGATTTTTCACACGGCTGACAGCGCTGCCTTCCTTTGTTTCTGCCTCTGATCTGTTTCTTACCTCACTGAGCCGTGGCCTCTGCTTTGCATGCAGAAGGTCCCAGGTTCAATCTCCAGCTAAAAGGACCGGGCGATAGGTGATGTGAAAGACCTCTGCCTGGGTCTTTGCCTCTGCCACTGTCAATCTGAGCAGACAACACTGACCTTGATGGACTGAGGGCCTGATTCAGGATAAGGCAGCTTCATGTATTCACATGTTCCTTGCCAGCTCCCTACTGACTCAAAAACCTTGATTCTGCCTGAATTACTTCAATGGGAGGACAGAGCATCGTTGTGTACTGGCTCTTTCTAGAACATCTTGGGGGTCACACTCAGGGACTGTGGTTTAGAATCATAAAATCAGAGTTGGAAGGGATCTCCAGGGTCATCTAGTCCAGCCCCTTGCACAAAGCAGGAAACTCACAAATTTGTTGTTAATTCGCACAGTCGAGTTCGACTTTTTGCGACCCCATGGACAAAGTCATGCCAGGCTCTCCTGTCTTCCACCATACTCCGAAGTCTGCTCAAATTCGTGTTTGTTACATCAGTAACACTGTAAACTCACAAATACCTCCCCCTAAATTCACAGGATCGTCATTGCTGTTAGATGGCCATCTAGCCTCTGTTTAAACACCTCCAAGGAAGGTGAGCCCACCCGAGGAAGCCTGTTCCACGGAGGAACCGTTCTAATGGTCAGGAAGTTCTTCATAATGTTGAGCCAGAAACTCTTCTGATTTAATTTCAACCCGTTGGTTTTGATCTGACCTTTTGGGGCCTCAGAAAACAATTCCACCTCATCCTCTATATGACAGCCCTTCAAGTACTTGAAGATGGTGATCACATCGCCTCTCAGCCGCTTTCTCTCCAGGCTAAACATGCCCAGCTCCTTCAATCTTTCTTCACAGGACTTGGTCTCCAGACCCCTCACCATCTTCATTGCCCTCCTCTGCACCCGTCCAGCTTGTCTATGTCCTTCTTAAAATGTGGTGCCCAAAACTGAACATAAGATAGTTATGGCCTAGCACTAGTACACTGACACATTTCCCATCACCTCAGCCTGCTCCCAGGATCATGAAATCTGCCACATTTGTCAATGCAATCTGCAAGTTATGCTAATTGCATGGATCTAAAAATAGGCTGCAACAGCTCTTGATATATTCTCAACAAGGCCTTCAAGATTTACACTCAAAGTCACTTGAAACATTTAGCTATCTGCAAACATACATTTAACCATTTGTTCATACTCGCTATCTCGATGCTTAGAGGACAGAAACAGCTGAAATCTGCATTATCATACATGACTACAGAAGTATGCAGAGCAGCAGTTACAAAAAGAATGGGCTAGCTGGCGTGGGGGCATATTTATGTATACAGCTACGTCTATGGACCTTTACACATTTCTTTACACATTATTCTGCAATGCAGAATAAAAAAAACATACATAGAACACGTCAAAGGAATGACTGGAAAATGAAACTGACAGGAGAGAGTCATTTACAATGACAAGAGAGAGTCATTTACAAGGGAAGATGAAACTGACAGGGGAGAGTCATTTACAAAGCAGATATGCCAGGGGTGGCCAAACTTCTTATGAACATAAACATATGAAGCTGCCTTATACTGAATCAGACCCTGGGTCCATCAAAGTCAGTATTGTCTTCTCAGACTGGCAGCGGCTCTCCAGGGTCTCAAGCTGAGGTTTTTCACACCTACTTGCCTGGGGATAACAGGGATTGAACCTGGGACCTTCTGCTTACCAAGCAGATGCTCTCCCACTGAGCCACCATCCCGCCCCCTTCTTTAATATGAGAGCAACATAGAATAAACATTAGATGTGTGAGAGCCACAAGACATGGGCATTAGATGTTGGAAGGAGGGAGGGAGGGAGGGAGGAAGGAAAATAGATGGGGCAGGGAGAGGTGGAAAGAAAGCAACTTAAATGCATTCTCCAAGTCACTGGCTGGCCTGGCCTGGCGATTTAAAGAGACAGATGCCATCTTCAAGCAGGCCAATGGGGTGCTGGGGGCTTCCAGAGCCATGCAATATGTATGAAAGAGCCACATGTGGATCCTGAACCACAGCTTGGCCACCCCTGAGATATTCCAAAGCAAGAACAAAGCAGCAGGAAAAAATATTGGAGGAGGGAGACCCACAGATTTTATTTCATCAACGCTGAGAGGATTCTAAGGAAGAGAGGATACTGAGCCACTTCGATCCTCTGACAAGTTTCCCCAACCAGTACAAAGTAACACAATAAGCAGTTATTAAGTATTAAGGGAACCAGAAAAAAAAGAAGTAGAGAGAGACTCTGAAGTGGATTCCCCAGCCCCTTTCCGAGACAGGAAGAATGTGAATGTACTGGCTCCAACCTTGGATGCATACAGGCCTTACAATATGTAACAGGGCTCTTTTTGTAGTAGGAACTCCTTTGACTATTAGGCCACACCCCTCTTACGTAGCCAATCCTCCAAGAGCTCTTCTTACAGGGCTCTTAGTAAGCTCCAGGAGGACTGGCTACATCAGGGGGGTGTGGCCTAATAGGCAAAGGAGTTCCTGCTACAAAAAAAAAGCCCCTGCATGATATATTACATCTCTAGGATGACATACCTAAAAGGTACACCATGTTTACCCGGCAGAGTGGAAACACAGACCTCCTACACGCGCCACCCACGGACTGCTGCACTTTCTCCGCACATATATGCGCGCCGCACACGCACGTGCGTCTTTATATATCAGTCTGCCTATATCTATATATTTAGAAATGTCGCAATCCTCAGATAATGATCCATATTTACGAGTTGCGGGGATTTCAGGCAAAGAGAGAAGCAGTGGGAGAGGCGGGGGCGGCTAAGACCGAGCCCTTCTTGCCCGGGGAGGCCGCCCGGAGGAGGCGCCGCTTTCGGTCTCCCCCTTTCCCTCCGCGCCCCCCCCCCAGCTCCTCACCTGCCAGTTGCTATAGAGACGCTTGATGCGGCGGTAGTAGGCCTCGCGGTCCAGACTTAGCGCCATGGAAGCGGCTCCTCCGCTGCGCCGCAGGCCCCGCCTCCCGCCGCGTTCGCGCCGCCACTGCGACCCCCGGCGGACCCGGAAGCGAAACACGCCGCCACCTTCGACACCGCCCCCCCCCCGCGCTCGCCTTTCCGGTGAGCGCGCGCTCCCCACAGGCAGCTTCCGGTGTGTTTGTTTATTGAAACTCGGTCGTGGTTTTGAACTGCGTGAGGCGTAGATGACGGACCCACGGAGCTATTACAAATGTCTTAATTCTATATCACGTGTTATTTTTACTATGGCTGTTGATACTATGGTATTATTCACGTTATGGTGATATTAAGAGTCATTATTATCTTGCGACGTTTTACTCCGGTTCTCTTTTTTTTCCCCTCCCCCTTTTTGCGCATGCGCGCGGCCTACCCGCCTCCAGTCGCGCTTCGCCCGCCGAGCGCGAGGTGCCGATCACGTGACTGGGACCGGCGACTCTTCCTAAGCCGCTTTCGCGCGCTCCGGCCAAGCGGCCACGTGACGCCGCGAGAGCCTTCCGCCTCTTTCGTGAGACGGGGTGCGCGCTCGCGCGCCCGCCACCGTCGCGCGCAAGCGAAATTACTTGCGGTTGAAAGAGCATGCGCGGAACGTAATGTTCCAAAGTACTGGAATGTTTGCACGAGGCTGGGAACTCTCACATAAATAGCCTGTTTTTATTTTGTTGTTGTTCATAGGGATGCACACTTATTTTGTTTCAGTTGTATTTTCAGATTTCTGGTTAGTTCCACATTTTTGCCAGTCAAATCTTATTGTATTTTTAATTGGAGGTCCTGCCTCGTTCATTCTATTAATTTACTCTGCGGGAGAAAGGCGGACTAATTAGGGTTGCCAGCCTCCAGGTGGGGCCTGGAGATCTCCGGCTTTCCCAACTGATTGCTAGCTGGCAGAGATCAGCTCCCCTGGAGAAAATGGCTGCTTGGAAGGGTGGACTCTAGGGCATTGTACCATGCTAAGGCCTCTCCCCTCCCCAAACCCCACTGTGTCCTGCATCCACTACCAGCACAGACCTGGCAACCCTACGGACTGTAAATAACTGAAATAGGATAAAGCTGAAATACTACCCCTCCCTGCTATCCCTGCGCTGAACCAGACTGGTTTTATTTTACCGCAACTGGAAAACCTTGAGAATGGCTTCTTTGGCTTAATGTTATAAAACTATACTTCACTCCTCCCCCCCCCCTCCACTGCTTGTTTTCCAAACTCTCACTGGCAGAAAATGAAGAGAGCTTGTCCATAAAAATGTATGTGGGAATTAAACATGACTTTTTAAAAAGTCTTGTGGCACTTGAGATAATCTGGGTGGCGCGCCCAACTAGTTTTCCCTGCTCTATTTTGTAAACTAATGAGCAAGCTCAATAATCATGGGGTTGAAGTGCCTTTCCTTAAGAGGAAAGGCCAAGGAGTCTGCAGTTTGTTCCGGATAAAAATTGGCAAGAGGTCAAAAGAGAATCCTTGGGCACAACAGCAAACTATCCCATCCCATCGAACTGATACTTGGAATTACTGTCTCATAGAATCAGTTGGAAGGGACCTCTAGGGTCATCTAGTCCAGTGGTCCCCAACATTTTTGGCACCAGGAATCTTTTGTGGAAGGCAATTTTTCCACAGACCGGGGGGAGGGGGGGGCAATGGTTTTGGGATGGTACAATTATGCACTTTATTTTGGTGTAGTGGTTAAGTGTGTGGACTCTTATCTGGGAGAACTGGGTTTGATTCCCCACTCCTCCACTTGCACCTGCTGGAATGGCCTTCGATCAACCATAGCTCTAGCAGAGCTGTCCTTGAAAGGGCGGCTTCTGGGAAAGCTCTCTCAGTTCCACCTACCTCACAGGGTGTCTGTTGTGGGGAAAGAAGAGAAAGGAGATTGTGAACTGCTCTGAGATTCGGAGTGCAGGGCAGGATATAAATCCAATGTCATCTTATTATTTTTATTACTACATTGTAATATATCATGAAATAATTATAGCAGAAGATAGAAGATATTGGATTTATATCCCGCCCTCCACTCCGAAGAGTCTCAGAGCGGCTCACAATCTCCTTTACCTTCCTCCCCCACAACAGACACCCTGTGAGGTAGATGAAGATATTGGATTTATATCCCGCCCTCCACTCCGAAGAGTCTCAGAGCGGCTCACAATCTCCTTTACCTTCCTCTCCCACAACAGACACCCTGTGAGGTGGGTGGGGCTGGAGAGAGCTCTCACAGCAGCTGCCCTTTCAAGGACAACCTCTGCCAGAGCTATGGCTGACCCAAAGCCATGCTAGCAGGTGCAAGTTGAGGAGTGGGGAATCAAACCCGGTTCTCCCAGATAAGAGTCCGCACACTTAACCACAACACCAAACTGGCTCTCCACTTTCTAACGGCCCAGTTGCTAAAAGGCCATGGACTGATACCAGTCCATGGCCCGGGGGTTGGAGACCCCTGACCTAGCCCAACCCCCTACAGAATCATAGAACCATAGAGTTGAAAGGAACCTCCAGGGCCATCTAGTCCAACCCCCTGCACAATGCAGGAAACTTCCAAAGACCTCCCCCTAAATTCCTAGGATCTTCATTGCTGTCAGGTGGTGTCCAACCTCTCCCAATGGCCTCACCAGGATAGTCCAGGCTAGCTCAATCTCATCAGACCTCGGAAGCTAGACGGAGTCAGCCTGGGTTGGTACTTTGATGGCAGACCACCAAGGAAGCCTAGAATTACTGTGCAGTGGGTGATGGCAAACCACCTGGTTTCCTTGCTTGCCTTCCAAACCCTATGGGGTTACTATAAACCAGCTGTGACTCAGCAGTGCTTTTCACCACCTCTAATTTTTTTAAAAATGCTTTGGTGGAGAATTTCTGTCATAAGAAAATAGCACAGCTCGTTTTCGGAGTCCCTCTCTTCCCCTCAAACTCTGTTCACTACAGTCTGGACAACCGAGCCTCATGGGAAAGAGGGAAATTAACTTCTCAAGAGAGTAGAAATGTCATTAGCAGCATGGTTCAGGTAACCACGGCCACCAGGGGCCTGAATGACTTGCAACGTTTGGGTAAGATGACCTCTGCCCCCAGCATCCCATGGAAAACTGGCTGCACCACAGGCTATGTTAGCGAAGTGGAGCTGTGCCCACATGGCCTAGGGTTTGCTGGTATAACAACCTTACAGGTAAAATGGCCGAAGAGCCAATCTGGGTCAGATTCTGGACACACACTGTATGTCCCAGGGGTCGGAAGCCACGTCGGACCAGACATTATCTGCCAGATTGGCGTAGGCAGCAAGTGCAAGCTTTCACATATTTGCATGTACCTATTTGCATCCTCTTTTTCTCGCCAGTTGGGACTCAAAAGTGGCTTGAGACCATTGCTCTCCCCTCCCATTTCTTCACACACTTCCCCCGTGAGGTAGGCCAGGCTGAGTTTGTGATGGAGCCAAATCCCCAGCATGTTGGAGGGAAGTGAGGATTCAAACCTGGGTCACCTAGAGTCTTAGTCCACCGTTCTATTCACTGCACCACACTGTCTTCCATAGAGGGCGTGTCCCTCGGTCTAGGCCATGGCCATATTGATGCTAGTCCCTATCAACCTCTCGGCATGGTCCATCAGTGTAGACATCAGGCGTCATAGAGAGACAGAAAAGGATGCTGTTAGTTTGCTCTGAGGTAAGAAATTTGCATGCAGAATCCTGTTATTTTACTGGGCTGCGACGTTTCAAAATTCTCCATTCTGGCCCCCCATCTTACAGAATGGCCTGTCCAGAGGCCATGAAGGCTCTCACTTGGTTTTCTAGAAAACTAAGCAGAGTTGGTCAGGAGGGTTTTTTCTACCCAGATAACAGAGCTGTGTTGTACAAAACAGTTCACAAAAGTTACCTGGACTGTGGTCTCTATTACTCTGTAGAGCTTGCTGTATGTCAGATCATAAACAACCAGAAAACACCAGATATCTCCCTTGTATAATGAAAGGAAAAAGGAAAAGAAAGGTCCCCTGTGCAAGCACCAGTCGTTTCCAACTCTGGGGTGACGCTGCTTTCACAACGTTTTCACGGCAGACTTTTTACGGGGTGGTTTGCCATTGCCTTCCCAAGTCATCTACGCTTTCCCCCCAGCAAGCTGGGGACTCATTTGACCGACCTCAGAAGGATGGAAGGCTGAGTCAACCTCGAGCCGGCTACCTGAAAACCCAGCTTCCATCAGGGATCAAACTCGGGTCGTGAGCAGAGCTTGGGACTGCAGTACTGCAGCTTCAACACTCTGCGCCATGGGGTTCTTACATTACAGGGAGGACTGTTCAAATAGAACGCTGACCAGTGTTCCCTCTAAGCTGAGTTAGCGTGAGCTAGCTCACTGATTTTTAGCCTCCAGCTCACACATTTTTGTCTTAGCTTAGGAAGGATGACCCCAGAGCACAATAACGTATACAGTAGCTCACGATATTAATGCCAGGAACTCACAGCTTTAATGCCAGTTCACAAAGTGGAATTCTTACTCACAAGACTCTGCAGCTTAGAGGTAACGTTAACACTGACTTTCTGCTATACAAATCTACATCCTAGACTTCAACTCCTCTTCCGTATCAACCATCATATCAGCAAATATACCATGAATCACTAGGTAAAACCCTAAGAAAATTCTTCCTGACCTCTTGATATAATAAAGGTAAAGGTAAGGTAGTCCCCTGTGCAAGCACCAGTCGTTTCCGACTCTGGGGTGACGTTGCTTTCACGTTTTCACGGCAGACTTTTGACGGGGTGGTTTGCCATTGCCTTCCTCAGTCATCTACGCTTTCCCCCCCACAGCAAGCTGGGTGCTCATGGATGAAAACAATGTACTTAATAGCTCCAACACTAGTATTACTTATGAGAAAAATTCAAAATCTTGTAACGCACAATGGCCCAGCAGAAAGTATGTACCACTGAGTCGTGAATATTACAGAGGCTGTAAGGCTCCAGAGATAAGAAATATTAAAATAAATATTTTTGAAGCTGACATACGGCTTAGAGAGCCTCAGAAGAAAGGCGCAAGTTATTCATATGTGAATCTCTTGATAAAGATGCTAATCGAAATGGGAAATATAACGATCAAAATTCCATTGAGAACACACTTTATGCACAGTTGGAGAATATATTTATATCACCTTTGAGTGCTGTACAAGTCTTGACGTATTCCTTGGAAGCCTGGAACTGTAATGGAACTTGGTGGTTTGGTTTATATTATTTTGGATATTGTACTTATTGGCAACAGTGTGTGTGTTACAACAGTGTGAATCTTTCTCACAATACAAGTGTCTTGCGTATTTACGTGTTGGATATATCAAGTACGTTGTTTTCATTGAACAAGGGAGGTATGTGGTGTTTCCTGGTTGTTTCGTCTTTCTCCGTTTTTTCGTTGTATGCAAGATCCTAGCCGTGACTTGGGATGGCTCAGGCTAGCCTGATCTCAGAAGCTAAGGGAGGTCGGCCCTAGTTCGTATTGGGATGCGAGACAGCCAAAGAAGTCCAGGGTTGCTATGCAGAGGCAAGGCAATGGCAACCCATCTCTGACTGCCTCTTGTCTTAAAAACCCTCTGGGGTTGTGACTTGGACAGCGTTTTCCAGCACCAAACACAGGATTCTACAATGCATTTTTTTTTTTTTTTTTGCATCAGTTCGGTGTAGTGGTGAAGTGTGCGGACTCTCATCTGGGAGAACCGGGTTTGATTCCCCACTCCTCCACTTGCAGCTGCTGGAATGGCCTTGGGTCAGCCATAGCTCTCGCAGGAGTTGTCCTTGAAAGGGCAGCTTGCTGTGAGAGCCCCCTCAGCCCCACCCACCTCACAGGGTGTCTGTTGTCGGGGAGGAAGATATAGGAGATTGTAAACCACTCTGAGTCTCTGATTCAGAGAGAAGGGCGGGGTATAAATCTGCAGCCGTCTTCTCCTTACTTGTGCTTTGCTTCAGTTTGTTTTTAGATTGCTGGCTGGTCCTAATCCTATTGCGTTTTTCGTGAATGTCCTATCTTGTGGGTTATATTGACTCACTTCTGTACGATCTGCCTTCAGTCTCTATGAGAAAGGCTGCCACCGCCAACTACTACCACCACAGCTTTTTTGTAGCAGGAACTCCTTTGCATATTAGGCCACACACCCCTGATGTAGCCAGTCCTCCAAGAGCAGCTTACAGTAAGCCCTGTAAGCTCTTGGGAGAATTGGCTACATCGGGGGTGTATGGCCTAATATGCAAAGGAGTTCCTGCTACAAAAAAGAAAGCCCTGACTACTACTTTACTACTACAGCTACAGGCTGCATACATTCAACCATCATACACAACATGGCCGAGCAAAAGGGCAGCCCCTTCCCCTTCTCACCCCACTGGTATGTTCCTGGAAAACACCAGAGGATCTGATAAATTAGGTTGCGTTTTCTTTTTCTACAAAATGCAAAGATGATGAAGAAGAATTGCAGATTTATACCCTGCCCTACTCCCTGAGAGACTCAGAGCGGCTTACAATCTCCTATGTCTTCTTCCCCCACAACAGACACCCTGTGAGGTGGGTGGGGCTGGAGAGAGCTCTCACAGCAGCTGCCCTTTCAAGGACAACCTCTGCCTGAGCTATGGCTGACCCAAGGCCATTCCAGCAGGGGCAAGTGGAGGAGTGGGGAATCAAACCCGGTTCTCCCAGATAAGAGTTTCCCCTTTCAAGGACAACCTCTGCCAGAGCTGTGGCTGACCCAAGGCCATTCCAGCAGGGGCAAGTGGAGGAGTGGGGAATCAAACCCGGTTCTCCCAGATAAGAGTCTCCCCTTTCAAGGGCAACCTCTGCCAGAGCTGTGGCTGACCCAAGGCCATTCCAGCAGGTGCAGGTGGAGGAGTGGGGAATCAAACCCGGTTCTCCCAGATAAGAGTCCGCGCACTTCACCACTACACCAAACTGGCTCTTCCAGGATGTGGAAGCATCTGCAGGAAAAGCCTTTGCGCCATGCAACAGCCAACTTGAGGTCAGAGAAGCTCTCTCTCTCTCTCTCAAAAAAATGCCCGCATTCATTTGAGCCCCTGTTCCTGTGGCCACACGAAGCTGCCTTATCCTGAATCAGGTCCTCGCTCCATCAAGGTCAGCATTGTGTGTTCAGGCTGGGAGAGCCCTACAATATGCGTGAAAGAGCGGCACGTGGCTCCCGAGCCACAGTTTGGCCACCTCGGCCGTAGAGTCTCCTCGTCAAAGCAGCTGTTTTCTCTAGGGAACTTGATCTCTGTAGCCTGGAGATCAGATGTCATTCCTGGAGACTTCCAGCCACCACTGGGAGGCTGGAAACCCTATCCAACCCTATTTTCTTTCCTCAAAACATGAGGGGTTGCCAAGTCCAATTCAAGAAAGATCTGGGGGGTGGAGCCGGGAGACTTTGGGGGTGGAGCCAGAAGCAAGGGTGTGGCGAGCATGATTGAAGTCCAAGGGCAGTGCTGGCAATCGCAAGGCAAGGGAGCACAGCACACCTTTTAAATGCCTTTCCTCCATTGGAAATAACGAAGTATAGGGGCATCTTCTTTGGGGGCCCGTAGAATTGGACCCCCTGGTCCAATCTTTTTGAAACCTGGGAGGGGGGTATTTTGGGGAGAGGCAGTGGATGCTATGCTGAAAATCTGGTGCCTCTATTTCAAAAAACAGCCCCCCACCCTGCAGAGCCCCAGATACCCACGGATCGATTCTCCATTATTTCCTATGGGAACCAGTCTCCATAGGGAATAATGGGGTGCCCAGCAGACATTTCCCTCCCCTCCCCCTGCTCTCTGATGACCCTGAAGCGGAGGGAGGGCCTCCAAAGTGGGGGATCTCCTGCCCCCACCCTACAAAACACTCAACACGCAGACCCACTTCCCGATTCTCGGGCGCTTTTCTTTTTTTTTTTTAATGCAACTGATACAACCGCATGAAGGAGCTCGGATGGGGAAAAAGGTTATCTTTTTTGTGCATTTTGTTTCTTTTATTAAAAAAACCAAAAGAAAAAAAAAGAGAGAGAATCAGCTACAGGAAGCTCTAGCGTCTCTTTCCCCACAGCCCCCTGCCACCCCCCCAACCCGCCCGTCCGTGACTCGACTCCCCACAATTCATTCCCACAGCCTCAGCCATATTACACAAGACATATTACATATTTATAAATATAAACCCCACCCACACGGAGACAGGGGAACGGAGGGAAAGGGAAGGAGACCCCCCCTCCCGCACATACCCCCTGCTCCTTTTTTCGCACTATGTTACAGCACATGAACCTGGGGGAGAGGAGGGGGGACAGATGAGCAGGCTGTGGAGGAGTCGAGGGGAAAAAAGGAGCTGTGAACGGTTAACCAAATCGTCTTGATCTTGGCTGGGCCCTGGGTGTGGTCTCGCTGTCCTAGGTAGACAGAAACCGCAGCCTCGGGGGGAGGGGGGAGGGCTGCTTGCCAATCAACGCCGAGGAGAGGGGCTGGACTTACTGACCAAAATTAACAGCCTTTTTTTTTTTTAGTTTGAAAAAAAAAAAAGCCACACAGGAGCACCCTTCGGGGAGAGCGGCCGTCCCGCCAACCCTAGCTGGGCGGACAAAGGACTTGGCGTCGCTCTCCCTGCGAGCCGCGTGGATCGAGGGCGACTGGCTCGACCGGCACGTGGCCCAGCAGGCGTGGAGTCCTCGCGCCCGTCAAATTCAAACGCCAAGGGCGCAGAGAGTCCCCCGCTTGCCCGGAAAAGCTGGCCCCCCGTTTGCATCCTCCCGTCCGTTTCCGGGCTCGGTTCAGTCGTCCCCTTCCTCTTCTCCTTCCTCGTCACTGGAGTCAGAGTTGGCCGGCATCATCGGGTCGTCGTCCAGCAAGGAGAAGTCCCGCTCCGAGCTGGCGTAGCCCTGAGACAAGTCGTCCATCTCGTCTTCCTCCTCGTCCTCGTCCACGGGCTGGGGGTGGCCCAGGTGCAAGTGGCCCGCGGCGAAGCCGGCGTGGCCCAGTGCTGGATGGAGCAGAGCACCGGCGGAAGAGGAGGCGGCGGTGGCGGCCGCGGTCGAGAAGGGCATGTATGACAGAGGAGAGCCGTGGGCCGGCCCGGGTTGGAAGTGGGCGTGGTGCAAGGAGAGAGGCCCCGCGGCTCCTAACTGCACCCGGCCGGCTCCCATCAGGGCCATCATGTTGGAGAATTCCATCGGAGTCTGGCGGCCCCGCTTCTGGGCACCGTCGGCCCCTACTGCTCCGGGCAGGAGGCGGTTCATGGTAGGATCGGGCAGAAAACCCTATTCGAGGGAAATTCGAGAACGAAAAGTCAACGTGCTGCAATTCTTTAGTTCCTTCCTCTGCTGCCCATTAAAAACGCATCTTCAGAACTACTGTTTACAGAGTATTCCCCCCGCTCCCACCTCTGGTTGCTATTTGGAACTCCCTCCCCAGGAAGATTTGCATGTCTCCCTCTGTCGGCGCCTTCCACCAGCAAGCGAAGACCTTTTTTTATTTCTTTTGGCCTACCCCTAATGGCAAGGAAATGAAAGGTCCCTTGTGCAAGTAGTAGTCGTTTCCGACTCTGGGGTGACGTTGCTTTCACAACGTTTCCACGGCAGACTTTTTACGGGGTGGTTTGCCCTTGCCTTCCCCAGTCTTTTATACTTTCCCCCCAGTAAGCTGGGGACTCATTTGACCGACCTCGTAAGGATGGAAGGCTGAGTCAACCTGGAACCGGCTACCTGAAAACCCAGCTTCCACCGTGTATCGAACTCAGGTCGTGAGCAGAGCTTAGGACTGCAGCTTTAACACTCTGCGCCAGGGGGCTCTTCCCTAATGGCAAAACCATTCCGTAAAAAGTCTGCCGTGAAAACGTGAAAGCAACATCACCCCAGAGTCAAAAACGACCGGTGCTTGCACAGGGGACTACCTTTACCTTTTTACCCCTAATCATGCTTATTGGCCCTCCTCTCTGTTCCCGTGTTTGTACTGAATTATTTTATAATCTTAAAAGGTTGGCTTTAATTTTTCAAATTGTTTTAATATTTTAGGTGCAGTGTCCAGGCAACACTGATGTGGTTGGAAGGAACCTCCAGGGTCATCTAGTCCACCCCCCTGCACAGTACAGGAAATTCAGTAATACCTCTCCCCACCCCCATATACAGATATATACAGGCCTACAGCACGTGTGCAGAGGACCTTTTGCCTTCTCACGCTAACCATGACCAGTGTTCCCTCTGAGCTGAGTTAGCGTGAGGCAGCTCACAGATTTTTAGCCTCCGGTTCACACATTTTTGTCTTCGCTCAGGAAGGATGTTCCTAGGGCACGCTCACTGATGCAGCAGCTCATAGCTTTAATGCCAGAAACTCACGACACAGAATTTTTGTTCACAAGGCTCTGCAGCTTAGAGAGAACACTGGTCTAATAGATACAGGTTTTTGTTTTTTAAAGTAGGAACCCAGTTCTGGCAGGCTTCGCATCAGGGGAAGTGACCTAATATGTAAACGAGTTCCTGCTGTGTGAAACAATGGTTGACGTCAGGGGGTGTGGCCTAATATGCAAATAACCCCTGCTGGGCTTTTTCTACCAATAAAATCCCCCGCCGATACACGATTATACGTACCACCCCTTCCCAATCAGGGTAAAATGGAGCCCTTTTCCACGCAAGGGGGGGGGTTTCTTCTCTTAGGCTAACCAACCTCACGGGATAAAAAGAGGGGGGAATCCCATATACTACTCTGCGCTCCTTGCAGGAAGAGCGCAATCCACCAAAAAGTGACAGATGGTACAGTAGTAACCAAGGGATCTGGCATAAAACATGGTGGTGTTGGAAGTGTCACCCAAGCCAGAGCCAGCTTTTAGCCACCCCGTAGTTTTCAAGGCAAGAGAGAGACAGAGGCCATTTGCCACTGCTTTCCTCTATGTAGCAACCCTGGGCTTCCTCCCATCCAAGTACGAACCAGGGCGTAAACAGACAGTGAGAACAAATCTACCATTGGAAACTACCACATTTCTAAATAGCTAACATCTGCGGTTGGAATGTAAGTAGGTTTATTAAAAAAAAAAGATTATATATGTAACTATATCAGTTTGGTGTAGTGGTTAAGTGTGCGGACTCTTATCTGGGAGAACCGGGCTTGATTCCCTACTCCTCCACTTGCAGCTGCTGCGAGAAGATGATGATGAAGAAGATATTGGATTTATATCCCGCCCTCCACTCCGAAGAGTCTCAGAGCGGCTCACAATCTCCTTTACCTTCCTCCCCCACAACAGAGACCCCGTGAGGTGGGTGGGGCTGAGAGGGCTATCCCAGCAGCTGCCCTTTCGAGGACAACCTCTGCCAGAGCTATGGCTGACCCAAGGCCATTCCAGCAGCTGCAAGCGGAGGAGTGGGGAATCAAACCCGGTTCTCCCAGATAAGAATCCGCGCACTTCACCACTACACCAAACTGGCTCTCAGCCCCACCCACCTCACAGGGTGTCTGTTGTGGGGTGAGAAGACACAGGAGATTGTAAGCCGCTCTGAGTCTCTGATTCAGAGAGAGAAGGGTGGGGTATAAATCTGCAGTTCTTCTTCTTCTTCAATATCTGCCTGCACACTTCCTTGGGAATTCAGTGCACAAGAGACCTGATGAACCCACTGCTTGTTCAAAGGACTACTGTTCAGTAGAAGGACCGAGCAGGCGGGCGGGAAGGGGAAGGACCCGGCTTTCTCACCTTCTTCCCATTGGCAGAGAGGCCGGCAGCCTGCATTCGCTCCAGCCCCACCAGGCAGGTCGGCTCTATTGGAACGGGCTTTGGGAACCGGGGCCACCGGTGCTTCCGGCGTTCCTCCATGTACTGGTGAAAGGCAGGAGGGAAAAGCAATCACGTTAATGGCTATTTAGGAATGCAGCTTTGGGGGCACCGTAGACCTTGGAGTTGAAGAGCTCCAGCGCGCACAGGTCTATTTGTTCCCATTCTTCAAGCACTATGTACCATACCATACCAAACCTTTAATGGCATAATTTCAAGCACTATGTTATCACGTGCGTTTCTAGATCCCCTAGCTCAAGGGTGGGGAACAGTGGCTCTCCGGATGTTTTTTGCCTACAACTCCCATCAGCCCCAGCTGTTGCCCATGCCGGCTGGGGCTGATGGGAGTTGTAGGCAACAAAAAAAACCATCTGGAGAGCCACCGTTCCCCACCCCTGCCCCAGCTCTTTCTGCGAGGCCTGCAAGACGACACTTTTCCATCTCGCGCTTAATTGCTGAGTACAGAACCGAAGGGAGCGACTGTGCAAACGACCTGTGGGAAACGTCGCCTAGGCCACTGGATGCAAATGGTGACCACGAAGATACCCCTGATCCCACCTAGTTACCTACGGCATGTAACCGTAAGATAGCACCAAATGTATTTTGTCGTATTTTATTGTTTTATGCTATTATATGCTTTTGTCATTATCGGTTGCTTTTTATATTGCCAACTGGCCTGTGAGCTGCCCGAGCCTGCCTTGGCAAGGAGGGTGAGATATCCATCTAATAAAACAAAACAGATCTTTCTTGCCATCCCAATCGATACTATGGGCCAGGAGGTCCCCCTGCAGACACCACGCCGCTTGCTGGCGCCCACCAACTGTTTTCAGAAACTGGCCACTGACGATCCCTATGCTTCATGGTGGGACCAAGCTGGGGACGCTGGGAACTAACTCCCACTCTAAAAGTCATGGACTCCACATTTGCAAAAGAGAGAAGGCAGTGTGCTGGTGGAGGAACCCCGACCAGTTCTGGGAATGTAAAAACAGAAGAGAAGCCACGTTGGGTCAAGCCAATGGCTCATCCAGTCCAACACTCTGTGTTGCACAGTGGCCAAAAAACCCCAAGTGCCATCAGAAGGTTCACCAGTGGGGCCAGAACTCCAGAAGTCCTCACACTCTTCCCCCCCCCACACACACCAAGAATACAGAGCATCACTTGCCCCAGACAGTTCTATTCCTTAACTTAAGAACATAAGAGAGGCCATATTGGATCAGGCCAATGGCCCATCCAGTCCAACACCCAGGTGCCATCAGGAGATCCATCAGTGACTCAGCCGGGAAACTAGGAAGGCTTCCCACTGTGCCCCTCCAAGCAGCAAGAATACAGAGCATCACTTGCCCTAGACAGAGAGTTCTATTCTTGAACTTAAGAACATAAGAGAAGCCATGTTGGATCAGGCCAATGGCACATCCAGTCCAACACTGTGTATCACACAGTGGCTAAAAAACCAAGTGCCATCAGGAGGTCCACCAGTGGGGCCAGGACACTAGAAGCCCTTCCACTGTTGCCTCCCCACCAAGCACCAAGAATACAGAGCTTCACTTGCTCCAGAGAGTTCCATCAATACGACATTCACATCTGTGACTTTTTCAAATGTTCAGAGGAACGGTGCAAGTGTGTGAAGACTCACGGCCAGGAAACGAGGGTCCACGGTGAACTCCGGGTGGGCCTGCAGCCACACCTCCAGGTCTGCCCGCCGGGGAGCGGCGTCGCCCACCAGCAGCGTCCCGTCTGTCTTGTTCACCACCGGGATGCGTGCTTCGAGGTCGATGTCAGGGCCCCTCAGGGCCTCCAAGCACTGCAGCTCCAGCTGAATCCCAGGAGAAAATAAAAAGCATTGAGGAGGAAGAAGAGAAAGAAGGCCGCGGATGGACACCGCCCACCTCCCAAACAGCATCACAGCCCAGGTCCCAAAGGACGGATTCTCTCCCTGCTTCTCACCTCCACCATCTTCTTGCTGCTCTTCTTCTGGGTGACAGCGGGGCGGTCCCTCATGGTCCCGTTGGGGACCAGTCTGTGCTTCTGGAAAGTGAGTTTGATGCCTTCTTCCTAAGGAAGGCAAAGAAATAAGGACCTCGCGCTTGCGAGGTGTCCCAGGGGTACAGATATGTGGTCCCTAGCCTCCAACATCACTGCGGGTATCAGAGCCCAACTATCAAAGGAGAAGAAGAATTGCAGATTTATACCTCGCCCTTCTCTCTGAATCAGAGTGGCTTGCAATCTCCTAGATCTTCTCCCCCCACAAGACACCCTTTGAGGTGGGTGGGGCTGAGAGAGCTCTCACTATAGCTGCCCTTTCAAGGACAACCTCTGCCAGAGCTATGGCTGACCCAAGGCCATTCCAGCAGGTGCAAGTGGAGGAGTGGGGAATCAAACCCGGTTCTCCCAGATAAGAGTCCGCACACTTAACCACTACACCAAGCTGGCTCTCTGGCTCTCAAAGGAGAAGTATTTGACCCAGGTTCTCTTACTGAGACTTCTTTCCCCTCCAGAAGTTCTTGATACTGTCATTCCACCCATTCTCTAAGACGGGGTGTCAAACATGCAGCCCGGGGGCCAAATCAGGCCATCAGAAGGCTCCTATCAACTCCTTGAGCAACTGGCTGTCGTCTTCTTCCTTCTCCCTCTCTCTTGCTTCCTTCTGCATCACAGCTTGCTTTGCAAGGCTTGCTCAATTGCACAGGAGCCACAGAGCAAAACCTCTGTTTTCTCCATTGGCTAAGGCTCCTCCCTTGGGGAGAAAGAGCTTGCTTTGGCAGGCTCTCTCCATCGCACAGCAGAGCTACTGAGCCAAGCCTCTCTTCCTTCTATTGGCTGAGGCTCCTCACCCTCCTGGTCCCCTGGGGAAGGAAGGAAAGAGCCAGAGCTTCCTTTGCCCAATTCCCTGGATCACACAGGAGAAATACAAAGAAAGCACCTTTAAGACCAATAAGTGCTAATGTTTTAAGAACATTTTATTTTAAGTTTTTTTTTTTTAAAAAAATCTTTAGTTGTGTTTATTTATGTTCTTTATAAAGTTTATATCTCTGCTACTTGGTATTACATTTATGACACCCACGGCTGGCTGGACAAGGTCTCATGGCAGATCCGGCCCTCATAACAAATGAGTTTGACACCCCTGCAAACGGGCATGTCATCCTGGTGCTTTCTTCGCAGGGAGCATGGGAGATGGGCTTGGACCAGTGTTCCCTCTAAGCGGCAGTGTCTGGTGAGCAAGAATTCCACTCTGTGAGCGACTGCATCAGTGAGTGTGCTCGGGGGCCCTCCTTCCTGACCGAAGACAAAAACGGGTGAGCTGGAGGCTCAAAATCTTTGAGCTGGCTCACGCTAACTCAGCTTAGAGGGAACATTGGTTAGGACTCAAGCCCAGCGTTAGAGGAAGTAGAGTCATGAAACTCGGCGCGTGGGGGAAGAACACCCCCCACTCCCAACGGCTTTAAAAAGATTTCCAATGGGAAGATTGGGGGTATTGGAAAAACAAACAAACTTATTTGCTCCCCTTTTGGAATGAGTGGCACAGAAGACAAGAATACGCATAAAACCATTCACATATCGAAAAGAGACATTCTACAGCATAAGGTAATTATCTTTATGTAGGTCTTCTAAACATTTTTAAGAAAAATTTTTTTTGTTTAAATTTAAATACTTTTGGCCAATGGCTGGGGCTGATGGGAGTTGTAGGCAAAAAACATCTGGAGCGCTACCTTTGGCCACCCCTGCATGTGCTGAATGACAGTAGGTTATTGAAGACTTCAGTTTTTTCACTGTTACGAAATTTAACGTAATACCCAAAGCTACATTTGGTGATTGCGTCCAAATAATACAGCCAGCTATTATTCAGAGCAAAATTTGTTTTCTACATTAAACTTCTATTTCCCCTTCCCCTACCTCTCAGGTATCAAAAATTAAACTTATAGAATTAAAGATAGAATGAAGTACAAGCGCTCTTACAAGCACTCTGGTTGCACAGGCTGTGACAATTTGCAAGCCTTTCTCCATCACTGGAAATATTTGTCCAACGGCAGACAGCAAAGAAACCCAAAGGAACATTCTCTACTGACCGCCCTTATGCAATCCTACTTTTCAGATGGGCAAAAATACGGAGCTCAATATAAAAACTTTTTCAATTTGCTTTGTTAAAGCACACCGCCCCGAGCGGGCAGGACGGACTAGGATCCTAAATGTCAGTACAGACATGGAATCATAGAGTTGGAAGGGACCTCTAGTCCAACCCCCTGCACAATGCAGGAAACTCACAAACACCTCCCACTAGGAGGCGCCTCAGTGCAAAAAGCAACATTGGTTCAAAGCTAGTGCTGACCCTGGGGCACATGGCGCCCCAGGTGGGCTCCCTGCTTGGCACTCCCCCGCCGCGCTCCGTCTTGCCTGCTGCCGCCCTCCTTCTCCTCCCCGCTACAACGCTGGACCCTGCCTGCCTGCCCCCCAATGCTGCCGCCAGCCCCCGCCCTTCCCTTCCGCCGCTCTTCCCTACCCCAGCTCACCATGACGACGCTGGGCCCTAACGGCGAAGCAGCCGTGCGTATTTTTGAAGGCAGTGCCGCAGGAGGATTTGCTCCCCCTCACGTCCGGTTCCGGAAAGGAGGGGTGTGGGAGGATCACGCGCTTGGCATACCAACCTGATCACCTATATTCCACAAATTCTGATGACACAAAAGAGCACAGGCTTCTCACACTCGTGTTTAACCACATCCCTGTTCCCCGGACAAATATATCCCTGGTGAATGCTAGCTTGTTTTAATTCTTGTAGACTATGCAAAAGGGGCTTCCTTGAACTGAGCAGATGTTTCTTGTTATGCTTTTAAGTTTGGGTAACTTCGGTGTAATTTCAGCATGTATAAAATAAAGGAACCTTGCTCAGAGGGCAAGCCTTTTCTCCCGGTACACCTGTCGAGTGATCATTCCTACAGAGGGGGGAGAAGCCTTCTCCCACGCTGCCTTCAAAAAACTGGCAATCACGTGAAGGTGAATTTTGTCCTTTGAAGCCGATATTTGAGGTTGGACTCTATAGTGCGAGATGAATTTGGAGCAATATACTCATTGAAGATTGAAAATTTCTTCGGAGTCACCCAGTGGAATGGGCATATAATAACGTGGGACTTTCCTTTTAACCATTTTGATACTGTTGTAAAAATGTGTTGATGCTTCTGCACTTATAGAATGAAATATTTTTCCTAGTGTCACAGCCCCCTGCTGGTGGAACCAGCTACCGGAGGAGGTGAGGGCCTTGCGGAACCTTGGGCAGATCCCGCAAGGCCCTCCTCTTCCGGTTGGCATAGAACTGACTGGGATTTAAAAACCGCGGAGGAAGGCTGTGAGAACAGCACTGAACTGTCAGACTGCTTCTTCTTGTTTTACCGTTTTAACTATTGCAAATTATTGAATACGTCTTTTAATAGTTATTAATCTTATTGTTCTGGATTTTATGTTGTAAGCCGCCCTGAGCCCGCCTTGGTGGGGAGGGCGGGATATAAACAATGAATGAATAAATAAAGTGTAATCAAGTGTTTGATTTTTTGGGGGGGGGGGCGCAGTTGTTTTCGGCTGCTTAGCTACACTGTGCTGCCACTGTTTTCTCTTACTCTCTTCCTTCAAGGAATGCGCGGCTGCCTTGTTGGCAGGGCCCAGCATCATCGCGGCGACGGAAGGGAAGGGCGGGGGCTGGCGGCGAGAAGGCAGGCAAACTAGGTGGTTGTCTTGGGCACTGGGGGAGCAGCCCAATTCGGTGCCCCCTCCCTTCCTGGCGCCCTAGGCAACCACCCAGTTTGCCTAGTGGGCAAGCTGGCCCACTAGGCAAGGGACGGTGGCTCAGTGGTAGAGCATCTGCTTGGGAAGCAGAAGGTCCCAGGTTCAATCCCTGGCATCTCCAAAAAAGGGTCCAGGCAAATAGGTGTGAAACACCTCAGCTTGAGACCCTGGAGAGCCGCTGCCAGTCTGAGAAGACAATACTGACTTTGATGGACCAAAGGTCTGATTCAGTATAAGGCAGCTTCATATGTTCATGTTCATATGTTCAAACCCCCTTTTCGCTATGCTCGGGGACTCAGTATCAGCGTGGTGAGTCACCTCCACAGGCGATCGTCTCTCACTGGCCTATCGCAAAGCCATTTTTGGCACCGGGAGGGCAGAGGCTCTGCTGATCCACTCACATCTTTGATCTGCACGGTGAACTCCTTCTCTTGGCCGCCGTGCCGCAGGCGGGTGAAGGACGTGGCCCCTTCCTCCTGGCTCGCCAGGGGGCAAATATGAGGGACGGGGGAGCTGGTGTATTCCCCGTGCAAGCGAGCGAGGCTCTCTCCCTGGCCCATGCAGGCCTGGCTCTGGGCTGAAGGCCATTTCCCCGAGAGCACAGCCTGGCACACCATGTCGATGCGGTTGATGAGCACTCGGTCCTGGGAGGGAAGACAAAAAGAGAGAGAGAGAAGCTGTCAAGTGTTGCTTGTGTGAACTACTGGCAACCCCCTGCACACTACTGGAGGGACGGTGGCTCAGTGGTAGAGCATCTGCTTGAGAAGCAGAAGGTCCCAGGTTTAATCCCCGGCATCTCCAGCTAAAAAGGGTCCAGGCAAGTAGGTGTGAAAAACCTCAGCTTGAGACCCTCGAGAGCCATGAATGGGGCTGTGGCTCAGTGGTAGAGCATCTGCTTGGCAAGCAGAAGGTCCCCGGTTCCATCCCTGGCATTTCCAACTAAAAAGGGTCCAGGCAAGTAGGCGTGAAAAACCTCAGCTTGAGACCCTGGAGAGCCATGAATGGGGCTGTGGCTCAGTGGTAGAGCATCTGCTTGGCAAGCAGAAGGTCCCCGGTTCCATCCCTGGCATTTCCAGCTAAAAAGGGTCCAGGCAAGTAGGCGTGAAAAACCTCAGCTTGAGACCCTGGAGAGCCATGAATGGGGCTGTGGCTCAGTGGTAGAGCATCTGCTTGGCAAGCAGAAGGTCCCCGGTTCAATCCCCGGCATCTCCAGCTAAAAAGGGTTCAGGCAAGTAGGTGTGAAAAACCTCAGCTTGAGACCCTGGAGAGCCATGAATGGGGCTGTGGCTCAGTGGTAGAGCATCTGCTTGGCAAGCAGAAGGTCCCCGGTTCCATCCCTGGCATTTCCAGCTAAAAAGGGTCCAAGCAAGTAGGCGTGAAAAACCTCAGCTTGAGACCCTGGAGAGCCACTGCCAGTCTGAGCAGACAATACTGACTCTGATAGACCCAGGGTCTGATTCAGTAGAAGGCAGCTTCATATGTTCCTAGGAGTCCATGCACTTAACCACTATACCAAACTGGCTCCCCAGAAGCGGGAGAGCAATATAATCTTGTTTCAAAGTAGGCCAGGATCAAGTTTAGCAACTGCAGCCCCAACAGCTAAACTTAGCTTGAGCTCATCAGAACTTAGAAGCAAAGCGGGGTCAGCCCTGGTTAGTCCAGGGTTCCTGTCCATGCATCCTTCCAACGTTTCTTTATTTCTCATCCTTCCCTCCGCTTTCGCCAGCCACGTCGCAGGATGCCGGTACTCTGCGAGCTCTGCTCAAGATGAGGAACTGAGCTGTTTCCTGTGGCGATTCAGCAGACGTGGTTTAAACTCGGGCTTCTGCCCACTCACCTTTGGCCACTCGTGGGCTCGCTGGCGTTCTTGCAACAGGAGGTCTGAAGCGCTGGGCTGCGGGGAGTTGCCTTCGTGGGAAGTGGGGAGGGACAGGAGTGACTCTTCCTCCTCAAACAGCTTCCCACCACAAGAGGCTTCTTCACCTGAGGGAGGGAAAAAAATAAATAAAAGGCTGAGGATTGTCAGAGGACAGAGTGAACAGCGGCAGGATAACCAACAAAACCAGAGTCTGTGGCAAGCTTGGGGGAGGGGAGGAAGGAGAAGCAGGTTGGCCTATGAAAAGCCTGACTAAACGGGCCTTGCTCTCACTCAGGGGTGGAGTTCTAGCAGGAGCTCCTTTGCATATTAGGCCACACCCTCCTGATGTAGCCAATCCTCCAAGAGCTTACAAAAAAGAGCCTTGTAAGCTCTTGGAAATTGGTTACATTGGGGGCGGGTGGCCTAATATGCAAAGGAGCTCCTGCTAGAATTTCACCCCTGGTCTCACCACAAGGGAGCCGCGGTGCCGTGAACTAAAATAAGGGTGGGTTCTTCAAAACAGGCTTGTGAGCCTCAGACCGCAGTTTACCTTCTCAAAGAGGCTGGCATTCAAGAACATTACACCACATTAGTCCGGGTGTGGCTTCTTAG
The DNA here is from genome assembly GCF_032191835.1 of Heteronotia binoei. NCBI lineage: Eukaryota > Metazoa > Chordata > Lepidosauria > Squamata > Gekkonidae > Heteronotia > Heteronotia binoei. The sequence goes on along the minus strand of NC_083237.1, from coordinate 12,617,395 downwards.
TTTGGGGACAAAAGCCTTAAATCATTAGGCTCATCAATTTAGTTCCTCAGGAGCTTATCCAGTTGTGCCACTGGGTAAGTTCTGTGAGGAAATTTCTGGAAAGTGTTCTGGTAATAGTGAAAAAGGAAAACCTTTCTTTTTTCTTTTTTTTAACAGGGAGCTCTTTGTTTTTGCTTAAAGTGTACATTACTTCTCAACAGCATCACAAGCGTATTCAATATGGACATTTTTGTAATATGCAAATCGCTTAACCTTAATCTACTGTTTGGCTATTTAATTGGCAATCAACTGAAAATTGATTTTTCAGATTCAATTTGGAGCATGGCAGATAATTAATTGCCCAAGTCAGGGGTCCCTAACATTTTGGAACCTGTGAGCTCCTCTGAAATTCTAGCACCGGCTGGTGAGCACAGCCACAAAATGGCGGCCACAGGAGATGGGAGTAATGTAATGTAAAATGTAATGTAATGTAAAATTTTATTTATATCCCGCCCTCCCCGCCGAAGCAGGCTCAGGGCGGCTAACAGCATTTCAGGTAAACAATAGTAATAAAAACATTAAATTCACATTAAAATTCACATTAAAATCAGTCAATAATCAATAATTAATTAAAACATTCCTAAGTCAACATTGGCGGTAAACGTTACTAATCTGGCGGTAAACATTAATTCAGTTATTGGTGAACGCCTGTTTGAAGAGGGCGGTCTTGCAGGCCCTGCGGAACTGGTCTAAGTTCCGCAGGGCCCGCACCTCCTCTGGGAGTTGGTTCCAGAGTTGTGGGGCCGCAACAGAAAAGGCCCGGGTGCGGGTGCTTTGAAGTTTAACTTCTTTTGGCCCAGGGATATTCAGTCTGCTTTTCCCCACTGACCTCAGTGCTCTCTGGGGCTCATATGGGGAGAGACGGTCCCTCAGGTAGGTCGGTCCTTGGCCATATAGGGCTTTAAAGGTTATGACCAGCACTTTGTACTGGATCCGGTATACGATTGGCAGCCAGTGCAGTCCGCGCAGCCCTGGCCGTATATGCTCCCATCTTGGGAGACCAAGTAGCAGCCTGGCCGCCGCGTTCTGCACTAGCTGCAGCTCCCGGGTCTGGTACAGAGGCAGCCCCATGTAGAGAGCGTTACAGTAGTCCAATCTTGAGGTGACCGTCGCGTGGATCACCATTGCTAGGTCCTGACGCTCTAGGAAAGGGGCCAGCTGCCTCGCCCGCCTCAGGTGGAAGAAGGCTGATTTGGCAGTGGCTGTTATCTGGGCCTCCATTGATAATGAAGGCTCCAGTAAGACGCCCAGGCTCTTCACCCGCTGCGCCGTCTTCAGCGGCGCCTCGTCAAAGGCTGGGAGAGATATTTCCTTCCCCAGAGTGCCACGACCCACATGGAGAACCTCTGTCTTCGCTGGATTTAACTTCAGCCCACTCAGTCTAAGCCACGTTGCAACAGCCCGCAAAGCCCGATCCAGGTTCCCCGGGGCGGAGGCGGGCCGGCCGTCCATTAGTAGATAGAGCTGGGTGTCATCTGCGTATTGATGGCAACCCAGCCCAAATCTCCGGGCAATCTGGGCGAGGGGGCGCATATAGATGTTGAATAACATCGGGGAGAGAACTGCTCCCTGGGGCACCCCACAGTCTAGTGTGCGCCTCTGGGATCACTCACCCCCAATCGCCACCCTCTGTCCCCGACCCATGAGGAAGGAGGAAAGCCATTGTAAGGCTAGCCCCTCAACCCCTATGTCGGCGAGGCGGTGGATCAGCAACCGATGGTCGACTGTATCAAACGCAGCCGACAGATCTAGTAACATCAGTATTGCCGCACCGCCTCGATCCAGTTGCCGCTGGAGGTCGTCCACCAAGGCGACCAGGACCGTCTCCGTCCCGTGGCCCGGTCGGAAGCCAGACTGGCACGGGTCTAAGACAGAAGCGTCATCTAGAAATCTCTGTAGCTGTAACGCCACTGCCCTCTCGATAATTTTACCTAAAAATGGTAAATTGGACACCGGTCGGTAGTTTGCCAATTCGGCCGGGTCTGCTGTAGGTTTTTTCAAGAGGGGCCGGACCAAGGCCTCTTTCAGAGGCGCTGGAAAATGCCCCTCTAAGAGGGATCTATTTATGATGGAACCACAAAATGGTTACCACAAGAGGGAGACACCCACACAGAGGAAACCCAAGTTCTGGGGACAAGAGGAGTATTTTAAAACATACACTGAGGGGAAGAAGAGGGAAAGAGACTGAAACCAACACTGTGGCAGCAGTTAGCACTGAAACATTTTTATCTGCACAGCCAATCAGATCTCCAGTGGCCATCTGGAAGCCATGCTAAGCAGGAGCTCCACGTGGCCCCCACATTTTCTAAAAACGCTTGGCGGGCGCCCGGAAAGGTGTTGGCGTGTGCTATGGTGTCCACATTGGGAACCCCTCCCTCAGGCAGTCAACTGCTTTTATTTGGTTGACGAATCTGCTAGGACTTTCAACAAAAAAGTTCAATGGGGGAGAGGAAGAAGAGAAGAAAAGGGGCGAGAAGAAGAGGGAGGAGGAGATTGGATTAATACCCCACTCTTCGCTACCCAAAGGAGTCTCAAGAGAGGCTTATGATCGCCTGTCCCTTCCCCTCCCCACAACAGACACCCTGGGAGGTAGGTGGGGCTGAGAGAGCTCTGACAGAAACTGCTCTTCAGAGGAACAGCTCCAAGAGAGTTACGACTGACTCAAGGTCATGCATGTGGAGGAGCGGGGAAACAAAACCAGTTCTCCCAGAGAAGAATCCACACACTTAACCACTACGCCAAGCTGGAAGGAAGGAAGAGGAGGAGATTGGATTTATACCCCACACTTTATTTGGAGTCTCAGAGCAGCCAGCCGTCTCCCTCAAACATATACCCCGGGAGGTAGGTGGAGCTGAGAGAGCTCTGAGGGAACCATGGCTGACCCAAGGTCATTTAGCTGGCTGCATGTGAAGGAGAATGGGGGAATCAAACCCGGTTCTCTTAAGATTAGAGTCAGCAATCTTAACCACTGCACCAAAAGAGACACACCCTCCCTCAATGTAAAGAAGGACCACCTAAGATCCACGTATCCAGCAGACATTACTGTGTATAAACTTAGATCAGCATTTACAGCTCTGCGGTTTCAGACCATGCCAACAGAACACCTCCTGGGGCGATACTCTAAAACACCTCAGGAACAGCGTATTTGTATATGCAAAACTTCTGTGGAAGACCTCTTCCAATATGTTACGGTTTGCCCACTGTATTCAGAACCTAGAGGCAAGTTGCTGACTGAAATAACGGATCAATTGTGTATGGCTCTTGATATGGATAAGTTAATATTTCTGATGTCAGATACTGACTCTACGTTTCTTATAAGGTAGCACTTTTTGCTCTGGGTGCCAGCAAAATGAAGATGAAGAAGATATTGGATTTATATCCCGCCCTCCACTCCGAAGAGTCTCAGAATGGCTCACAATCTCCTTTCCCTTCCTCCCCCACAACAGACACCCTGTGAGGTGGGTGGGGCTGGAGAGGGCTCTCACAGCAGCTGCCCTTTCAAGGACAACCTCTGCCAGAGCTATGGCTGACCCAAGGCCATTCCAGCAGCTGCAAGTGGAGGAGTGGGGAATCAAACCCGGTTCTCCCAGATAAGAGTCTGCACACTTAACCACTACACCAAACTGGCTCTCCAGAATCAGGGCAAAGGCAACACCCAGGTAGACAGCAAAATGATGTCGTTAACTGGACAATTAGAGCCTGATTATGGAATCACGGGGACGCTGTACGTCCCTAAGATGGTGAATAACCTGAATTTGAATGTGTTAATTTTAGAGTCCTTTTTAACTTGTACGCTGCTGTAACTGTAACGGCCGATGGCTTTATGCAATACCTTTGACTACGACGACGGTGTACTCACCCTCGCTGTCATCGGAGCAGCCCGACGAAGAGGAGCAGGACGAAGAAGCCGAGATCTTGCTGAGGTCGAGCTCCGAGTCGGAGTCGTCGGCCGAGTCAGGCTTAAAGGGGAGGGCCGGAGGCTGCTGAGGGGTGGGCAGCTCATGCAGGGGCGGGGGGAGGAGGGCAGAGGAAGCAGCGGTCGTGGCAGCAGCTCCGGGGAGAGCCAACGGTGAAGGTTGCGGTGGCGGGGGCGGAGGGGGTGGCGGGGGCGGCGGAGGCGTCCCTGTGCCCCCGGCCCGACCGTGGAGGTGGCTGAGGCGAGCCGACAGGAAGGAGAAGTCCGAGTCCTGCATGATGGTAGCATCGGTCTGGCTGAGGCCGTGGCGGGCCGCGCCCCGCAGCAGCTCTCCGTCGTGACGACCGCACTGCCACCAGACGGGCATCTCGGGACCGGGGGGCTGGCACAGGGCCAGCCGCTCCTCCAGCAGGGGGTGGCACAGCACCTGTTCCCGCAAACGCCGCAGGAGGTCGATGCGGTACAAGGTGCGCGAGGCCCGCTCCTCCGTGATGGGCTCGATGAACAGCGTCGGGTCCGGAGACTCTGCAGAAGGAAAGGGGAGGGAGATATAATAGAGACCCGCAGCTATTTTTTGTTCATTTTACCTCATATATAACCAGGGGTGGAATTCTAGCAGGAGCTCCTTTGCATATTAGGCCACACACCCCTGATGTAGCCAATCCTCCAAGAGCTTACAAGGCTCTTTTTTGTAAGCTCTTGGAGGACTGGCTACATCAGGGGTGTGTGGCCTAATACGCAAAGGAGCCCCTGCTAGAATTCCAAGCTCTTGGAGGATTGGCTACATCAGGGGTGTGTGGCCTAATATGCAAAGGAGCCCCTGCTAGAATTCCAAGCTCTTGGAGGACTGGCTACATCAGGGGTGTGAGGCCTAATATACAAAGGTGCCCCTGATTAGAATTCCACCCGTTTATATCCAATGGGCTCCCAAAGTGGATGCTAAACTGCTGCAACGTGCCGTATTTTGTAAAACCACTTCCCTCCCTTCGTTCTCATAGGATCAAAGTTGGAAGAGGCCTCTAGGGTCATCTAGTCCAACCCCCTGCACACTGCAGGAAATTCACAAATTCCTCCCCCCCACACCACACATCCCCAGTGACCCCTGCAGGCTCCATGCCCAAAAGATGGCAAAAACCCTCCAGGACCCCTGGCCAAACCGGCTGGAGAAAAATGGCTGCCGGACCCCAAAGTGTCAATCAGCATTTCCCAGGGCGTCTAAAAAAGGTCCGGGAGAACTAAGCACTGATGCAACCTTCTTGAGATCTCTCCATTGATGAGACATTGTGCTGTAGAGAAGAATAACTCAAAGCCTGTGGACTGTTCAACTTATCCCTCCTCGATGAAGATGTGATCTGACTGAAACATGCGGAATATGCTTGACTATCCATGTTGAGGGTCTTTTGGAACGTCTACTCCAGGGGTGGCCAAACTCGCTTAACGAAAGAGCCACACAGAATAATCGTCAGATGTTTGGGAGCCGCAAGACATGAACGTCAGATGTTTGAGAGCCACGAAGGAAGGAAGGAAGGCAAACAGAGGGAGGAGGAGAGGTGGAAAGAAAGCAACTTTAACTTTAACTAGATTCTTCAAGCTGCCAGTTGGCTCGGCTTGGCGAAGTGATTTAGAGAGAGAAACGCTTTCACCAAGCTGGCTGACAAAGCAGTGGGGGCTGAAACAGCCACGGTTTGGCCACCCCTGGTCTACTCAGTTCTGAACATATTTAAAGGGACTTTTTGCACTAGCACTTTGTCATTGTTAAAAACCATGCTTTCAGCGAGTTTAATCTTTTTTTGTATGCATGAGTTTGTTTCCCGGATTTGCTTTCATTACGGTCTTAAAAGGCACCAGGCGGACGCTCCGCATACCCGATGGAAAGAAACTGGCTTGCAAAGGGACTCTCGTGCAGTAAGACCTCCTGAAGATGTTCCCGCACCCCGCCCTTCCCGTGGTTACTAACCATCGCCCACAGCGGGGGGCAGCCGGCACACCTGCCGGCACATGGCCACGAAGCCGTGGAAATACTTGGTAAGGCTCTCATCCGTCTTCTTGTCCAGCCGGGCCAGAGCCCGGAAGCGGCTCCAGTGGAAACGGGGGATGTCCGGGTCGTACTCCACTCCAAACGTGGAGATCACGCGGTAGAAGTCCGACTGCTCTCGACGAGTCCATCTTTGCAAAAAAAAAAAACAGAGAAGAAAAGAAGAAGAGAGGAGCATCAGTGAACTGGGAGACAGGAGAATCTCTTGTTTAGTCAGTTAACGACCCTAGAGCCCCCTCCCTACCTCGCAAGCGTAGGCTCCCCCCACAGTGACCATGAGTTGCTTCTAAATGTAACATCCTGAAGCGTCAAAGTCTCTTCTTGTTCAGTGGAAGAGATTCACTTTGTTGGAAGGGATCTTCCAGTGAAAGCAGAAGCCCAAGGCGCTAAACTGGAATTCAAGCCTGCTAGATCTCACAGCGAGATTCTGAAAGTGCTGAACTTCCAACTTGGAGGAGATGACTGCGGAGACCTCCCTAACTTGAACTGAGACCAATTTCACACTAGACCTTCAAGCCTGGTTTAGCCCTGTCCCCGAGTTGACATTCTACACTAGAATCATAGAGTTGGGTTTCTCTGTTTCCATTATTCTAGCTTAGAATGTCAAATCTGGGGAAAGGGCTATCAGAGGTCTAAGTGGCAAACTGGTCTGATGAAGACAACGACAACATTGGATTTATATTCCGCCCTCCACTCAAGAGTCTCAGAGCGGCTCACAATCTCTTTTATCTCCCTCCCCCACAACAGACACCCTGTGAGGTGGGTGGGGCGGGAGAGGGCTCTCACAGCAGCTGCCCTTTCAAGGACCACCTCTGCCAGAGCTATGGCTGACCCAAGGCCATTCCAGCAGCTGCAAGTGGAGGAGTGGGGAATCAAACCCGGTTCTCCCAGATAAGAGTCCGCACACTTAACCACTACACCAAACGGGCTCTCTCTGAGTCTGAGTCTTGCTCAATGTGTAAAGGCTGAAATACAAAGCCTAATAACGTTCTTGGCTTTTTTTTTAAAAAAAGGAACATGCAACCAAACAAAACAGTAAGTTGTTTTATGTTTTAAGAGAGTTGTTTTAAGAGCAATGCACTCAATGAAATTGCTGAGCAGTCGGATTAGAACGGGTAAAAGGAAGTCCTTCTTCACCCAAAGGGTGATTAACACGTGGCATTCACAGGAGTTGGTGGTGGCTCTGGGGTCATTCTTCCTGAGCTAAGACAAAAAGGTGTGAGCTGGAGGCTAAACATCTGTGAGCTAGCTCACAGCTTCGAGGGAACACTGGCTACGTCTTAGAAATTAAGCTAGAAAGCAAAAATAAATGCCCCTTGTTATTCCTCCCCATAAACCACCTGAGATCCCCTCAAAGTAACATTTAAACCACTACCTTCGTAACACAACAATTCTCCCAATTTATTCCTGTTCTACAGCTCAAGACACAAACTGGATTATTTTAGCTCAAGCTGCCAGTGGGAGGGAACGGGGAGGCAAAGATAGGCTTCTCCAAAAGTCCCAAAGTTGCCCCGAGAGGTTACCTCTGCTGCTTCTCCCGCCGCACCATCTCCTTCAGCTTGAAGGCAGCCTCGCAACGCCGCCGTCGCCGGTCTCCTCGCTCCGCGGCCTCCATCTTGAGCTGCTCCCGCTTGTAGCTCCGCTGGAAGGCGGTGATCAGCCTCCGCAGACGGGCGGTGAGCGCTGAGGCAGGGGGCCAGAACAGGTTCCCCGGCTGGCCTGTAGGAAAGAGACGAGCTGGGTCGTTTTTTGATTTCCGTCTGCCCTCTTCCCTGCCACTCGCCAGGCCCCAAGAGACGAGACGCTCGACACATTCAGGGATTCTGCCACCTGCTTTATCGAGAGTCTTCCTCGTTAGGGTTGTCAAATTGGGAAGCTCATCAAAATGTGCAGATGGGAGGCGAAGGAGGAGCAGGCTTCAGGAAGAGAAGGGACCCCAGCAGGGGATGAGAATGATGAAGATATTGGATTTATATCCCGCCCTCCACTCCGAAGAGTCTCAGAGCGGCTCACAATCTCCTTTCCCTTCCCCCCCCCCCACAACAGACACCCTGTGAGGTTGATGAAGATATTGGATTTATATCCCGCGCTCCACTCCGAAGAGTCTCAGAGCGGCTCACAATCTCCTCTACCTCCCCCCCCCCCCACAACAGACACCCTGTGAGGTAGATGAAGATATTGGATTTATATCCCGCCCTCCACTCTGAAGAGTCTCAGAGCGGCTCACAATCTCCTTTCCCTTCCTCCCCCACAACAGACACCCTGTGAGGTTGATGAAGATATTGGATTTATATCCCGCCCTCCACTCCGAAGAGTCTCAGAGCTGCTCACAATCTCCTTTCCCTTCCTCCCCCACAACAGACACCCTGTGAGGTAGATGAAGATATTGGATTTATATCCCGCCCTCCACTCCGAAGAGTCTCAGAGCGGCTCACAATCTCCTTTCCCTTCCCCCCCCCACAACAGACACCCTGTGAGGTTGATGAAGATATTGGATTTATATCCCGCCCTCCACTCTGAAGAGTCTCAGAGCGGCTCACAATCTCCTTTACCTTCCTCCCCCACAACAGACACCCTGTGAGGTAGATGAAGATATTGGATTTATATCCCTCCCTCCACTCTGAAGAGTCTCAGAGCTGCTCACAATCTCCTTTCCCTTCCTCCCCCACAACAGACACCCTGTGAGGTAGATGAAGATATTGGATTTATATCCCGCCCTCCACTCCGGAGAGTCTCAGAGCAGCTCACAATCTCCTTTCCCTTCCTCCCCCACAACAGACACCCTGTGAGGTAGATGAAGATATTGGATTTATATCCCTCCCTCCACTCTGAAGAGTCTCAGAGCGGCTCACAATCTCCTTTCCCTTCCTCCCCCACAACAGACACCCTGTGAGGTAGATGAAGATATTGGATTTATATCCCTCCCTCCACTCTGAAGAGTCTCAGAACGGCTCACAATCTCCTTTCCCTTCCTCCCCCACAACAGACACCCTGTGAGGTAGATGAAGATATTGGATTTATATCCCGCCCTCCACTCCGAAGAGTCTCAGAGCAGCTCACAATCTCCTTTATCTTCCTCCCCCACAACAGACACCCTGTGAAGTGAGTGGGGCTGAGTGAGAGCCCACTATTACAATGCATGGGAGAAAACGGACTGGTCCCTCCCAGCCCCAAGTGCGAAATCAAGTGTAGGGCTTTTAGAAGTCCCATTCGTTCAATATATCAAATGAAGGAGAAAGGAGTGGTCCGTTGAACCCAATGAACAAACCACAGCTGCAATGCTGGGATTGCTCAGAGTGAGAAGGATGGTGATGATGATATTGGATTTATATCCTGCTCTCCACTCCGAATCTCAGAGCGGCTCACACTCTCCTTTACCTTCCTCTCCCACAACGGACACCCTGTGAGGTGGATGGGGCTGAGAGAACTCTGACAGAAGCTGTTCTTTCAAGGACAACTCCTATGAGAGCTATGGCTGACCCATGGCCATTCCAGCAGCTGCAAGTGGAGGAGTGGGAAATCAAACCTGGTTCTCCCAAAAGAGTCCGTGCACTTAACCACTACACCAAACTGGCTCTCTAAACCAAACCACGACACCAAACGCCACAGAGCCTGCCCTCCAAAGCAGCCATTTTCTCCACAGATCCAGAAGTCACTTGTAATTCCAAATCTCCATACCCCAGCCTCCAGGCAAGGCCAAAGACGGTATTTACCTTCCTCTCCATCCACCACAGGTATTTCCTCATCCATCATCATCAGTGGGTCAGGCTGTAAGAAAAAAGATCAGCAGCGTGAATGCGAAGGCTGAAGCTGCTGCTTTTGACCCTTCCCTCAGAGCCTCCACAACCAAAACATATCATTTGACACACTGTCCTGAAATTATGTGGGCTGAAAATGAAGAAAGCAAGAGTGATATCAAACGTTGTAAATTCTTGAGGTTGGCCCTTCTGGGAAACTTTTTAAGATGTTATCTGGGAATTTTGGTGTTTGTGTTCCGTTTTGTAATGGCCAATAGCTATACGCAATAATATTTTGACTCCCACACTGTCCTAAAATTATGTGGACTGAAATGAAGAAAGCAGCTGGATGTTTGGTTACTGTACCTTCCCCACTTGATTTTTAAAAAAAAAAATCGCCACATTTCTTAGATAAGGCTATCTGAGATTCTGGGACTGTTACTGAATTCAATGAAGGACATTCAATGAAATTGCTGAGCAGTCAGGTTAGAACGGATAAAAGGAAGTCCTTCTTCACCCAAATGGAATTCACTGCCACAGGAGGTGGCAGCGGCTGCAAGCACAGACAGCTTCAAGAGGAGATTGGATAAACATATGGAGCAGGGGTCCATCAGTGGCTCTTAGCCACAGCATATTGATGGAACTCTCTGTCTGGGGAAGTGATGCTCTGTATTCTTGGTGCTTGGGGGGAGGGCGCAGTGGGAGGGCTTCTAATTACTTGGCCCAACTGATGGACCTCCTGATGGCACCTGTATTTTATGGCCACTATCTGACACAGAGTGTAGGACTGAATGGGCCACTGACCTGATCCAACATGGCTTCTCTTATGTTCTTATTACGGTGAAGGAACTCACCTCATCATCCTGTTCCTTGGCAGGGCCACCCACCGGTTTGTATTCGGGGTCCTCGCAGTCCTTGTCAAAATCCACTCTGCCAATGGGGAGAGGGGGAACCTAATCAGTTCGCCTCAGATACAAAAACATTCCCTCCTTCCTGTTAGTGGCCAGACCCCCTTCTTTCACTGAGGGGAAGTTCATAGCAAGAAAACCATAAAGTTCAGGAAGTTCATAGCTAGAAAACCAATAACGCTCTTCCAAATAATTATCTCAAATTTATCATAAGTGCAATACACTGCCTGGCCCAAAATGACACAGAATTGATGCCAGTCAGAAACCATCCTGGACATGTAGTTCTCTCTTCACTGTGAAATGCTGGTAGTTTTGCTGCTAACTCCGTGGACCTCTTCTTCAAGATTAGTCATTCTTCCCCCAAACTACATTTTCCCCTTTCCTCTTAACTAGCCTTGTATGAGTTTCCAGTGTGTTTATATGAGTGTTTTATCCTTTTATTCTCTTTTAATAAAAACCTTTCCGGCTGAACATCTGCCTGGCTTATTTCGAGAGTTCTCTTAAGGGAAAAATCCCCATAAACATTGGTGGAGAATCCTGGCTACCCCCTCTTGTTTGGTCTCCTTTAAAGCTGAGTCCCCCAAACTAATTAGGAGACCACCTCTTTGGGCAACAGTCCCATCTCTTTGTGCGTGCACCTCAGTTCTCCTCTTGAGAAGCAAGCTTAACTCATGGACACCCGATTCCGAGCCAAAAGCTTGATTCAGTGCCTCGGTATTAGCATGGCGGGTCATCACAGGTGCGTGGCTCTACATTCCCCTCCTTTGCCCGCACCCCATTTCTCTACCCCCCCCCCCCACATCCATCCCTGTTCTCTGCCGGGGCCAAAGCTCACGAAGACACCCCGCTCACCCTTCTCCAACATCCAGGCGATGCTCGGCTGCAATGGCTTTTTCATCAGGACGACCGGCCTTCTCTAAGAAGCAAAGTGCGGGGTCTGCTCGCATTGTGTTGTACTTCTCATAGCCTGAAGGGGACACGAAAATGAGGGAGTGCATATCTCTGTTCACCTAAACGTAACACTTCCTGGTAATTTTCTTCTAACAGAAATTGATAAAAGTGCACTAAAAGGTAAAGGCAGTCCCCTGTGCAAGCACCAGTCGTTTCCAACTCTGGGGTGACGTTGCATCACGACATTTTCACGGCAGATTTTTTGTTAAGAAGTGGTTTGCCATTGCCTTCCCCAGTCATCTACGCTTTCCCCCCAGCAAGCTGGGTCCTCATTTTACCGACCTCAGAAGGATGGAAGGCTGAGTCAACCTTGAGCCAGCTACCTGAACCCAGCTTCTGCCGGGATCGAACTCAGGTCGTCAGCAGAGAAGCTCAGACCGCAGTATTGCAGCTTTACCACTCTGCGCCACGGAGCTCCTATCAAAAGTACACTAAACCCCTTCCTTCTCAAGTTTCTGTTCTGTACTATCCACCAAACCAGCTGCCGGGACTCAAATGTAGGGGATAACAGCAGAGGCACGGATTTAGCGAGACTACCTGGATCGCCTCGACTCGCTCGATCTTGTCTTTTGCTTAGAAAACCCCATAGGGCTTCCATGAGTCAGTTGACAACTTGATGAGACGAACCCCCTCCCCCCCACCCCACAATGAAACAAAACACCCCAAGTGCTTCTGTGTCAAAGGAGACCAAATGGCTCACTGTGGGGTGGCCATGAATCCCTTTCCCAAAGGAGTGTTTGAGGCAGGTGCTGCAGCTCAGTGGTACAGCAACTGCTTGGCACACACAAGGTCTCAGGTTCAAGCCCTGGCATCTCCAGTTCAAAAAGATCAGACAGTAGCGGATGCAAAATATCTCTCTGCCCAAAACCCTGGAGAACTGCTGCCCATCCGAGTAGACAAGAAGACTGACTTTGATAGACCAGAGATCTGATTCAGTGTAAGGCGGCTCCCAGTATGTTCCGGTGCCCCTCAGCCGCCTACCATGCTTGAAGACCCCCAGCAGCAAAGACTTGTCAGCTTCTGCATCCCACCAAGCCGTGGGGACTTCTGCCTGATCCACCAGTGGAAACCAGATGTCGATCTCACTAAGAAGGCAAGAAAGAGAAAAATGAAGATCTCCAGCGAACATGTGATGAACGCATTCAGGTGCTGGCAGCTCAGAAGGACACCAGAAGGGCCCTGCTGGATCAGGCCAGTGGTCCATCTAGTCCAGCATCCTGTCTCACAGAGTGGCCAACCAGCACCTCTGATAGGCCAACAACAGGACAGAGAAGCCGAGGCCTTCCCCTTATAAGAGCATAAGAAGGGGCTTGCTGGATAGACCAACAGTCCATCTAATCCAGCATCGTGTCTCGCACAGTGGCCAACCAGTTCCTCTGGGCGGCCAACAACAGGGCATAGAGGCAAAGGCCTTCCCCTGATGTTGGCTTCTGGCTCTGGGATTCAGAAGTTCAGTGCCTCTGAATGTGGAATAGTAAAGCATAGGCTTTTGAGAAACACAGCTCTCTTTAGAAAGCTTATGCTACAATAAAATTTGTTAGTCTTAAAGGTGTTTCTGGACTCTTTACTATTTGGCAGCAACAAGAGAGCTCTATCTTCTTGGTGCTTGGGGGGCAACAGTGGAAGGGCTTCTGGAGTTCTGGCCCTACTGATGGACCTCCTGATGGCACCTGGGGTTTGGCCATTGTGTGACACGGAGTGTTGGACTGGATGGGCCATTGGCCTGATCCAGCATGGCTTCTCTTACGTCTGCGGCAGTGATGCTCTCTTCTTGGTGCTTGGGGAGCAACAGTGGAAGGGCTTCTGGAGTTCTGGCCCTACTGATAGACCTCCTGATGTCACCTGGGGTTTGGCCACTGTGTGACACAGAGGGTTGGACTGGATGGGCCATTGGCCTGATCCAACATGGTTTCTCTTACGTCTGCGGCAGTGATGCTCTATCTTCTTGGTGCTTGGGGGGCAACAGTGGAAGGGCTTCTGAAGTTCTGGCCCTACTGATGGACCTCCTGATGGCACCTGGGGTTTGGCTACTGTGTGACACAGAGGGTTGGACTGGATGGGCCATTGGCCTGATCCAACACGGTTTCTCTTACGTCTGCGGCAGTGATGCTCTATCTTCTTGGTGCTTGGGGGGCAACAGTGGAAGGGCTTCTGAAGTTCTGGCCCTACTGATGGACCTCCTGATGGCACCTGGGGTTTGGCCACTGTGTGACACAGAGGGTTGGACTGGATGGGCCAGAGGCCTGATCCAGCATATCTTCTCTTATGTTCTTATGTTGTTGTAAACAAGCCATTATACAACGGTAGAGGTAAGCTTTGGACATCGCATAGGGAACACTCGGCTGGCGTCTCAGAGGCCCAATAGAGGTTTGTGCTGGCTGTCTAGGGATCTAGGAATGGGGGTGGGGTGGAAGGTGCTAAATGTATATGTACGTTCAGTTCATTAATGTAGAAGAATTTCATGGAACAGGTAAGAGGTTCACAAGACTTGAGTCATCATCCAAAGAGAGAATCTTAAACCCTCTGAATAACAGTGTGTGTGTGTGTGGCGGGGGGGGAAGGCTGCAAGAGAAGGGGGCTTTGTGCCCCACTAGGAAGTCTGTTTGAGACATTATATGAAACAAGACACTGGACGCATCGTTCCAGAGGGCAGCCGTGCTGATCTGGAGAAGAGCTGGGTTCGAGTCCAGCTGAACCTTGGAGACCCATCAAGGTTTTCTGAGTATCTGACAAAGGAAGCTTTGACTCTCAAAGGATCGTCCTCCAAAAAAGTCTTACTGATCTCTAAAGGGCTATTGGGACTCTAATGCAGCAGATCCAACATAGCTGCTCTTGATGCTAAACTGTGACCTAGTGCTAGGTGAGACTAGGATGGCAGCAAGGGCATTACCTGGCGATGGTGCCTGCCAACACCTTCTCAGCCTGGTCTCCGATCACCTCCTGGCGCAGGTAATAAAGCATGCGCACCCGGAGCAGCACCCTAGAAGGACAAAAAAGAAAGTCATTAAGAAAAAGAAGACAACTGCAGATTTATACCCCGCCCTTCTCTCTGAATCAGAGACTCAGAGCGGCTCACAATCTCCTATATCTTCTTCTCCCACAACAGTCACCCTGTGAGGTGGGTGGGGCTGAGAGGGCTCTCACAGCAGCAGCCCTTTCAAGGACAACGTCTGCCAGAGCTATGGCTGACCCGAGGCCATTCCAGCAGGTGCAAGTGGAGGAGTAGGGAATCAAACCCAGTTCTCCCAGATAAGAGTCTGCGCACTTCACCACTACACCAAACTGGCTGGGGCTGAGAGAGCTCTCCCAGAAGCTGCCCTTTCAAGGACAACCTCTGCCAGAGCTACGGCTGACCCAAGGCCATTCCAGCAGGTGCAGGTGGAGGAGTGGGGAATCAAACCTGGTTCTCCCAGATAAGAGTCCGCACACTTCACCACTACATCATACTTTATTTAACTACCAACCATTAGTACCCCGGGAGTTTGCTCTTTTCATCTGATAATTGGCAACGGAAGGGAGCAGGGATAATGACTCACTCCACCCTCCAGTCTGGACATACAAGCACTTGGCCAGGCAAATCTTGTCCCCCCCCTCCAGTATCTGCACTAAGGGGTGGCCCCGGACCCCGTCTTACTTGTTGCACTGATGCTTGAGGTGCTTCTTGTAGCCCTCGTCCTGGAAGAGGGTGTCCGGGTTGTACTTGCGAATCCATTCGGCTTTCTGAACGTCGAAAGTGGTCTGGGACTTCACCTTCTTCCCCTTGCGACCCCGCGGGACCGGGATGGACAGGCCTGTCCGAGGAACAGGAAGTGAGCTCAGAGGAGGGCCATGGCTCTCTAGGTACAACATGGAACCAGGGCAATAGGGATTAGGGTGAGCCCGGCTAGTCCGTCACGTGTCCAGTTTAGAACATTGCACAAAAAAATCTCATAAAGCGTGCGGGTTTTCCCACCAATCCCCTCCCCCAGGCCTCCAAAAAGAGGACACCCCTCTCTCGAGAGAGAGAGAGAGAGAGCCAAATGAATGCCAGCGTCGCATGCCCGTTCAGCTCCGCCATTTTGTATTTTTCCACGCACAAGATCAGGGTGGAAAGATGTAATTCAGCCTGAAGGGATGTATGACAATCCCATAGCGTTTCTGAAGGCAAGAGCTGCTCAGGGGTGGTTTGCCGTTGCCTGCCTCTGTGTAGTAACCCTGGACTTCCTCGGTGGTCTCCCATCCAAGGACTAACCAGGGCTGACCCTGCTTAGCTTCCGAGATCTGATAAGATCCGGCTAGCCTGGGTCATCCAGGATAGGGCAGACACAAGACGCACCCCCGAGAAACACCCTAAGAGGACCCGTCCCAATTGGCTTGTCATGAAGCTTAGAAGAAGACGACTGTAGATTTATACCCCACCCTTCTCTCTGAATCAGAGACTCCGAGCGGCTTACAATCTCCTATAACTTCCTCCCCCGCAACAGGCACCCTGTGAAGTGGGTGGGCCTGAGAGGGCTCTCACAGAAGCTGCCCTTTCGAGGACAACTCTTGTGAACGCCGTGGCTGGCCCCAAGGCCATTCCAGCTGCTACAAGTGGAGAAGTGGGGAATCAAACCCGGTTCTCCCAGATAAGAGTCCGTGCACTTCGCCACTACATCAAACTGGCTCTCAAAGCCAAGGAGCTCTGGGGTACGGAGAGGAACAAAAAAAAAAACCCGAGCCCCTTACCGGAGTGATTTTGAAGCTCCTTGGCTTTGCCGTTTTCAACAGGGCTGATGAGGTCCCAGATAAACCCCTTGATGTTCTCGTCACCCCGGTAATGCATCAGGCAGTACACCAAGATGGCCCGGCAGATGGTCTCCACATCCCGCTCAGACATGCGCCGCTTGAACCGCCCGTGCGACAGGATCTCCCGCCAGCGGCCCCAGCTGCCAAAGAAATCCGGCGAGGTCAGCGCTGCCCTCTCCCTGAATCAAGATCCCCACCACCACCTTTGCCCAGGGTTTAAATGAGCCAGCTCCCAATCCACCGTGCTTCTCGCTGCCTTCTCCCCCTGACGCCACATACCCGTAGACCAGCAGCTGCTTCTCCACCTGGAAGCAGTCCGTGCGCCCGTACGAATGGTGGAGGGGGTGGTGATGCCGGTCGTGGCGCCGGGAGCGGGGCCGGTCGTCGTCGTCGCTCTCCAAGTCGGAGAACTCCACCAGGTCGTCGTCCTTCAGGGTGCTGAAGTGGCGCGTCTGCTTCCGCACCCGGGGAGTGTCGATCACCAGGTTGTTCTGGGGAGGAGACAAAAGCCGGCCCCCGTGAATGAGAATTTTTGGCCCCGTTCCGGGGGGTAATTCTCCAATGCGAATTCCACCAAGCCCGCACAGCCAAATGTTGGTTCCGAATGCAAAAGGGCTGGATAGCTCGTTGCAATGCCGGATTGAACTCTGTGGAGGCTCCTAGGCCCGGGGTGGCCAACAGTAGCTCTCCAGATTTTTTTTGCCTACAACTCCCATCAGCCCCAGCCTTTGGCCATGCCGGCTGGGGCTGATGGGAGTTGTAGGAAAAAAACATCTGGAGAGCCACTGTTCCCCACCCCTGATATAGATCACTGATTCGTATAAAGGATCATTTGGTAATTTTTCATGTTCTACTAAACAGGAAACAACTGGGAACCAAGGCACAATAGCTTTTTTCTCCCACTGACTTGGTGTTACATTTGAAAAAGAAAAGGTTCTTTTAGTTAGGGTAAAATAATCCCATAATTTTCAACACCAAGCCCTGAAAGCAGAAATACGCTTCGCTGACCGTTTATGAGCTATTAAAGTTTTAGCTCTGGAGATTAAAACAGATATAAAGGCCTTTTTTTCCTGAGCTTCTCGTCTTGGTGTCTTCCAGTGCTCTAACAAAACCACTTCTGGCTTAAATGGGATATTGACTTGTGACGTTATGTTAATTTCTGATATAACTTTAAACCAAAATTTCTGCATCCAAGGACACGACCACCAACAGCGTAAATATTTTTACAAAATTGCTCTCCCTTTAATAATATTAATATCGCGATCCCAGGTGGACTTCTCCAGAAGCCAGTCTCCCATTAAACTCAACACGATTTCTGAGTAAGCACGTGCAGGATAGGGTAAGGGAGCAGCCAATCACATCTTGAACACCCTTCTGACACGGCCTTCCCTTCTCAAGCCTGGCCCTAAGGCCCCTCCCCTTCTCCTGGCATACCTTGCTGTTCAGCATGTCGAGATCCAGATCTGCCTTCTTGGCCCATTTCTGCCAGAAGTTCGGATCGTCCAAGGCAATGTCTGTTCTGTTCTCAGAAGCCACAAAGCTTGCCTGGGAAAGGAAAAAGTGTTCTCAGTCGAGGTCCAGCTTGTAAAGAAACCCTTCGTGCTTGCTATACTGTGAGAGAGGTTTAATCATGGCCTCCAGCACCACAGCTCCAATGGGCATTACTTAGCGCTTGCCTAAGAACATAAGAGAAGCCCTGTTGGATCAGGCCAGTGGCCCCTCCAGTCCAGCACTCTGTGTCACATAAGAACATAAGAGAAGCCATGTTGGATCAGGCCAGTGGCCCCTCCAGTCCAGCACTCTGTGTCACATAAGAACATAAGAGAAGCCATGTTGGATCAGGCCAATGGCCCATCCAGTCCAGCACTCTGTGTCACATAAGAACATAAGAGAAGCCATGTTGGACCAGGCCAGAGGCCCCTCCAGTCCAACACTCTGTGTCACATAAGAACATAAGAGAAGCCATGTTGGATCAGGCCAATGGCCCATCCAGTCCAGCACTCTGTGTCACTTAAGAACATAAGAGAAGCCATGTTGGATCAGGCCAATGGCCCATCCAGTCCAACACTCTGTGTCACATAAGAACATAAGAGAAGCCATGTTGGATCAGGCCAATGGCCCATCCAGTCCAACACTCTGTGTCACATAAGAACATAAGAGAAGCCATGTTGGATCAGGCCAGTGGCCCATCCAGTCCAACACTCTGTGTCACATAAGAACATAAGAGAAGCCATGTTGGATCAGGCCAATGGCCCATCCAGTCCAACACTCTGTGTCACTTAAGAACATAAGAGAAGCCATGTTGGATCAGGCCAATGGCCCATCCAGTCCAGCACTCTGTGTCACTTAAGAACATAAGAGAAGCCATGTTGGATCAGGCCAATGGCCCATCCAGTCCAACACTCTGTGTCACATAAGAACATAAGAGAAGCCATGTTGGATCAGGCCAATGGCCCATCCAGTCCAACACTCTGTGTCACATAAGAACATAAGAGAAGCCATGTTGGATCAGGCCAATGGCCCATCCAGTCCAACACTCTGTGTCACATAAGAACATAAGAGAAGCCATGTTGGATCAGGCCAGTGGCCCATCCAGTCCAACACTCTGTGTCACATAAGAACATAAGAGAAGCCATGTTGGATCAGGCCAATGGCCCATCCAGTCCAGCACTCTGTGTCACTTAAGAACATAAGAGAAGCCATGTTGGATCAGGCCAATGGCCCATCCAGTCCAACACTCTGTGTCACATAAGAACATAAGAGAAGCCATGTTGGATCAGGCCAATGGCCCATCCAGTCCAACACTCTGTGTCACATAAGAACATAAGAGAAGCCATGTTGGATCAGGCCAATGGCCCATCCAGTCCAACACTCTGTGTCACATAAGAACATAAGAGAAGCCATGTTGGATCAGGCCAGTGGCCCATCCAGTCCAACACTCTGTGTCACATAAGAACATAAGAGAAGCCATGTTGGATCAGGCCAATGGCCCATCCAGTCCAGCACTCTGTGTCACTTAAGAACATAAGAGAAGCCATGTTGGATCAGGCCAATGGCCCATCCAGTCCAACACTCTGTGTCACATAAGAACATAAGAGAAGCCATGTTGGATCAGGCCAATGGCCCATCCAGTCCAACACTCTGTGTCACATAAGAACATAAGAGAAGCCATGTTGGATCAGGCCAATGGCCCATCCAGTCCAACACTCTGTGTCACATAAGAACATAAGAGAAGCCATGTTGGATCAGGCCAGTGGCCCATCCAGTCCAACACTCTGTGTCACATAAGAACATAAGAGAAGCCATGTTGGATCAGGCCAATGGCCCATCCAGTCCAACACTCTGTGTCACATAAGAACATAAGAGAAGCCATGTTGGATCAGGCCAATGGCCCATCCAGTCCAACACTCTGTGTCACATAAGAACATAAGAGAAGCCATGTTGGATCAGGCCAATGGCCCATCCAGTCCAGCACTCTGTGTCACATAAGAACATAAGAGAAGCCATGTTGGATCAGGCCAGAGGCCCATCCAGTCCAGCACTCTGTGTCACATAAGAACATAAGAGAAGCCATGTTGGATCAGGCCAATGGCCCATCCAGTCCAACACTCTGTGTCACATAAGAACATAAGAGAAGCCATGTTGGATCAGGCCAATGGCCCATCCAGTCCAACACTCTGTGTCACATAAGAACATAAGAGAAGCCATGTTGGATCAGGCCAATGGCCCATCCAGTCCAGCACTCTGTGTCACATAAGAACATAAGAGAAGCCATGTTGGATCAGGCCAGAGGCCCATCCAGTCCAGCACTCTGTGTCACATAAGAACATAAGAGAGGCCCTGTTGGATCAGGCCAGAGGCCCATCCAGTCCAGCACTCTGTGTCACATAAGAACATAAGAGAAGCCATGTTGGATCAGGCCAGAGGCCCATCCAGTCCAGCACTCTGTGTCACATAAGAACATAAGAGAAGCCATGTTGGATCAGGCCAGAGGCCCATCCAGTCCAACACTCTGTGTCACATAAGAACATAAGAGAAGCCATGTTGGATCAGGCCAGTGGCCCCTCCAGTCCAACACTCTGTGTCACATAAGAACATAAGAGAAGCCATGATGGATCAGGCCAGTGGCCCATCCAGTCCAGCACTCTGTGTCACATAAGAACATAAGAGAAGCCATGTTGGATCAGGCCAGAGGCCCATCCAGTCCAGCACTCTGTGTCACATAAGAACATAAGAGAAGCCATGTTGGATCAGGCCAGAGGCCCATCCAGTCCAGCACTCTGTGTCACATAAGAACATAAGAGAAGCCATGTTTGATCAGGCCAGTGGCCCATCCAGTCCAGCACTCTGTGTCACATAAGAACATAAGAGAAGCCATGTTGGATCAGGCCAGAGGCCCATCCAGTCCAGCACTCTGTGTCACATAAGAACATAAGAGAGGCCCTGTTGGATCAGGCCAGAGGCCCATCCAGTCCAACACTCTGTGTCACATAAGAACATAAGAGAAGCCATGATGGATCAGGCCAATGGCCCATCCAGTCCAACACTCTGTGTCACATAAGAACATAAGAGAAGCCATGTTGGATCAGGCCAGAGGCCCATCCAGTCCAGCACTCTGTGTCACATAAGAACATAAGAGAAGCCATGTTGGATCAGGCCAGAGGCCCATCCAGTCCAACACTCTGTGTCACATAAGAACATAAGAGAAGCCATGTTGGATCAGGCCAGTGGCCCCTCCAGTCCAACACTCTGTGTCACATAAGAACATAAGAGAAGCCATGTTGGATCAGGCCAATGGCCCATCCAGTCCAACACTCTGTGTCACATAAGAACATAAGAGAAGCCATGTTGGATCAGGCCAATGGCCCATCCAGTCCAACACTCTGTGTCACATAAAAACATAAGAGAAGCCATGTTGGATCAGGCCAGTGGCCCATCCAGTCCAATACTTTGTGTCACATGAGAACATAAGAGAAGCCATGTTGGATCAGGCCAATGGCCCATCCAGTCCAATACTTTGTGTCACACAGTGGCCAATATGTGTGTATGTATACACACACACACACATATATATACTGTGGCTAATAGCCACTGATGGACCTCTCCTTCATATTTTTATCCAATCCCCTCATAAAGCTGGCTATGCTTGTAGCTGCTGCCACCTCCTGTGGCAGTGAATGCCACGTTAACCACCCTTTGGGTGAAGAAGTACTTCCTTTTATCCGTTTCAACCTGACTGCTCAGCAATTTCATTGAATGCCCACGAGTTCTTGTATTGCGGGAAAGGGAGAAAAGGACTTTTCTCTACTTTCTCCATCCCATGCATAATCTTATAAACCTCTATCATGTCACCCCGCAGTCGACGTTCCTCTAAGCTAAAGAGCCCCACGCGTTTTAATCTTTCTTCACAGGGAAAGTGTTCCAACCCCTTTAATTATTCTAGTTGCCCTTTTCTACCTATATTGAACCTCATTTTAATGCTGATGCCCACTCGCCCGGCCGTGACAGATCCCTCATTCTATCTCTTCTAAGGAACATGAAATAAAATGATCATTACTAACCTTCAAGTCTTTGATTTAGTACTAGCGTATTTGTTCGAGTTTAGGACCAGGAAAGCCTAGGTTTGAATTCTGACGCGGGCCATGAAATTCACTGTATATCCCCGGGACAGTTAACAGTTCCTCTCACGGCGTGGGAGGAACAGGAGATTCAGCTTTCCCTCCCACACCGCTTTCAGAGAAACTTTACTTTTAAAACGAAGACGACAAGTTTCTAGTCCTTGAGGACATGGGGGAAAGCAGGCAGAAGAACAGCAACAGCAGTTTGAAGTTTTCACTGTTTTGTTTTGTTTTTAAATTAAAGCGCTCCCTGCAACCACTGAATCCTGTTTCTTCAGCACAGTCTTCAAAAAACTTTGATATTCTTTTATAAATTATAAGCATGCACCCTTGCGCTGTACGGCGATTGGAGGATCAGGGATATTCGTTCTGGACTCCGTGAAACAGCTAGCATACTGGCAGAGCAAGAAGAGCCTGGAATTATACCCTGCCCTTCACTTGGGAGTCTCAGAGTGGCTTACAATCTCCTTTCTCTTCCTCTCCCTGCAACACACACCCTGTGAGGCAGGTGGAGCTGAGAGAGCTCTGTGAGAACTGCTCTTGAGAGAACAGTGAATGACCCAAGGTCACCCAGCCAGCTGCATGTGGAAGAGGAGTGGGAAATCAAACCCGGTTCTCCCAGATAAGAGCCCACCTTCTTAATCACTACATCAAACTGGTTCTCTGGTGATGCTATAAATACGGTCTCCTTCCCATGCTTCCTCTTCTCTCCACTCCGCCCCCCGCAGTGTAGTGATTAAGTATGCGGGCTCTTATCTGGGAGAACCGGATTTGATTCCCCACTCCTCCACTTGCAGCTGCTGGGATGGCCTTGGGTTAGCCATAGCTCTTGCAGAGTTGTCCTTGAAAGGGCAGCTTCTGGGAGAGCTCTCTCAGTCCCACCCACCTCGCAGGGTGTCTGTTGTGGGGGAGGAAGGGAAAGGAGATTGTGGGCTGCTCAGAGTGGAGAGCAGGATAGAAATCCAATGTCGTCGTCTTCTTTTCTCAGAAACACCGCCCAACTGCCCCTCTGTAGGCACTGCGTCCCTCTGGCATCCAAGAACTCTGTGGCGGGCACGATGCAAAGCACCGAAATAGAGCAGCAGGTAGGGGCAGGGGGACGCGGGTACCTTGGCAAACGTGGAGCCTTTGCCTTCACTCTCGATGGTGATGGTGGTGGTGCGGCGCAGCAGGATCTGGTCAATGTCCTCCTCGCAGAACTTGGAGCCCTCGTCGTCCTCTTCCATGATGGCCGCATAAGCCCCCTTGCGCAGCAGGTCCTCGATCTCCTTCTTGGAGAACTGCTGGATCTGGGAGGGGAGGAGAGGATGATGATGGGAAAGAGGAAGGGAGCGGCTGCCTCTTCCTGCCTTATCTGGGCCTGGCTACAATCCCACGGTTATGCTATGTTCCCGGAATATCCTGCCCTCCTTCCGTCCTTGCAGCCTGGGTTTAGACAGCAGACAACGATGGAGCTTTATGAGCTTCCATTCAAGACGCGGAGGGTAAAAACAGCGAGTGAAAAATGTTACGAGTCTCATTGTGCGGACGCTGAATGTGACGGGGCTTGCCAGTTATGAATTACTAGAAAAACAGACCGCTGCAGCTTGTTCAGAAACAGCAGCAAATTGGAAAACTTCTAAGCCTTTATCAGTTTCTAACTGGATTAATGACAACTGTGAAATCTGTTTACCGAATAAGCTTACAGATTCTCTCGTCTAACAAGACTCAGATGTATATAATTCAAGATTCGGGGCAGTATGGTTTCCATTTTTATAATATCTTGCCAAGAAAGGCCAATATAGCATGTTACTAGAAGTAATCAATTCTATTTATTAATTTTATTTCCCCCCCGGGTTCCCCCCCCTTTTTTTAGTTGTTTGCTAATTAATTTGTAACATTCAGCTCATCAGTGAAAAGTTGTCATTTGGTTCCTTATCTAACTCTGTATTTGTTATACAGAGAGCCAGTTTGGTGCAGTGGTTAAGTGCATGGACTCTTATCTGGGAGAACCGGCTTTGATTCCCCACTCCTCCACTTGCACCTGCTGGAATGGCCTTGGGTCAGCCATAGCTTTTGCCGCGCTGTCCTTGAAAGGGCAGCTACTGGGAGAGCCCTCTCCAGCCCCACCCACCTCTCAGGGTGTCTGTTGTGGGGGGAGAAGATATAGGAGATTGTGAGCTGCTGAGACTGATTCAGGGAGAAGGACGGGGTATAAATCTGCAATTCTTCTTCTTCTTATTAATTCAATAAAGCTTATTTAAGTTTACAAAAAACCCCAACAATACAAGTGGAGGCAGTGCCGCATCGTGGTCAGCATGTTGGGCAAACATCTGGGAGACTCAGAATCACATTTGCATTCTGCCCCGGGAGGAAGGTTACTTGGGGATCCTGGGCCAGCCACACAAAATCAGCCTAACCTACACCTGAAGGTTTTTCTCTTCCCCCTTTTGTGAATATTGTGTGTTTTCATGTGTGTACACACACACACACGTGTCTGCATGCCTGAAAGGCATGGTTGACTTCTGGTGACCCCTGGGGAGGGGGCGGGCTTGGACATTCAGAGAGGAGGCGGCTTGCCTGTCCCTGCAACCTGGCCCCAGGAATCGGAGGTGTCCCATCCAGGGGTGGAATTCTAGCAGGGGCTCCTTTGCATATTAGGCCACACCTCCCAGATGTAGCCAATCCTCCTGGAGCTTACAAGGCTCTTTTTTTGTGAGCTCTTGGAGGATTGGCTACATCAGGGAGGTGTGGCCTAATATGCAAAGGAGCCCCTGCTAGAATTCCAAGCTCATGGAGGATTGGCTACATCAGGGGGTGTGGCCTAATATGCAAAAGAGCCCCTGCTAGAATTCCAAGCTCTTGGAGGACTGGCTACATCAGGGGGTGTGGCCTAATAGGCAAAGGAGCCCCTGCTAGAATTCCAAGCTCTTGGAGGACTGGCTACATCAGGGGGTGTGGCCTAATAGGCAAAGGAGCCCCTGCTAGAATTCCAAGCTCTTGGAGGATTGGCTACATCAGGGGTGTGTGGCCTAATAGGCAAAGGAGCCGCTGCTAGAATTCCAAGCTCTTGGAGGATTGGCTACATCAGGGGTGTGTGGCCTAATAGGCAAACGAGCCCCTGCTAGAATTCCACCCCTGCTCCAGTCCGAGTACCTGCCAGGGTCAGACCTGCTTAGCTTCCGAGATCTGACGAGATCAGGCTTGCCTGGGCTATCCAGGGCAGGGCCTTACACCAGAAGGTTTTCGTGAGGATAAAATGGGAGCGCAAGAGAACCAAACTAGCCCCTTTTTGGGTCCCACTGGGGAGAAAGGCAAGGTATGAAAGAAGTAACCAAAAACAAACATAATGGGCACACGATCTTCTGAACTGTGATCCAGCGTTCAGAAGACAGTGCCAACACTGGGAGGGGCCAAACAAAGCACCGACCGAACCCCACGTCTGCAGCCGAAAGAATCTCAAACGGCCGTGTACATTTTTGCAACAACTCATTCATCACAACTACATTTCTGCTTCCTCTGGTCCCGCTGGCCGCCTCACCCCAGCGATGCTGCCTTCCCTCCCGCTCATGGACTGCAGGACGGCCTTGTCCAGCCCCAGCTTGAGGCTGGCTTTGTCGAACATCTCGCGCTCGTAGGAGTTGCGGGTGATGAGCCGGTAGACCTTCACAGCCTTGCTCTGCCCAATGCGGTGGCAGCGAGCCTGTGCCTGGAGAGGGAAGAGAATGGAGGGGGCACGTGACGAAGGCGTTGCATTGGCGATAGACCACCACACGGCCCAGCCTGGACGTAAGGGAGGGACGGTGGCTCAGTGGTAGAGCATCTGTTTGGGAACCAAAAGGTCCCAGGTTCAATCCCCAGCATCTCCAACTAAAAAGGGTCCAGGCAAGTAGGCGTGAAAAACCTCAGCTTGAGACCCTGGAGAGCCGCTGCCAGTCTGAGTAGACAATACTGACTTTGATGGACCCAGGGTCTGATTCAGTATAAGGCAGCGTCATATGTTCATATGGGAAGTCATGTTGGGTCGGGCCAATGTCCCATCCAGTCCAACACCCTGTGTCACACAGTGGCCAAAATAACCAGGTGCCATCAGTGGGGCCAGGACACCAGAAGCCTTCCCATTGTCCTCCACCCCAAGCACCAAGACTACAGAGCATCACTGCCCCAGACAAAGACTTCCAACAATACACTGTGGCTAATAGCCACTGATGGACCTCTTGTTCCATGTTTCTCCAGTCCCCTCTTGAAGCTTGCTATGCTTGTAGCCTCCACCACCTCCTGAGGCAGTGAAATCCACAAGTTAATCACTCTTTGGGTGAAGAAATACTTCCTTGTATCTGTTCTAACCCAACTGCTCACCAATTTCATTGAATGCCCACGAGTTCTCGTATTGTGAGAAAGAGAGAAAAGGACTTCTTTCTCTCCCTTCTCTATCCCATGCAAAATCTTGTAAACCTCTATCATGACACCCCGCAGTCGACGTTTCTCTAAGCTAAAGAGCCCCAAGCGTTTTTAACCTTTCTTCAAAGGGGAAGTGTTCCAATCCTTTAAGTGTTCTAGTTGCCCCTTTTCAGCATCTTTTTCTGCCCGGTGGCGCAGAGTGTTAAAGCTGCAGTACTGCAGTCCTAAGCTCTGCTCACGACCTGAGTTCGATCCCCGGTGTGGAAGCTGGGTTCAGGTAGCCGGCTCGAGGTTGACTCAACCTTCCATCCTTCCGAGGTCGGTCAAATGAGTCCCCAGCTTGCTGGGGGGAAAGTGTAGATGACCGGGGAAGGCAATGGCAAACCACCCCGTAAAAAGTCTGCTGTGAAAACGTTGCGAAAGCAGCGTCACCCCAGAGTCGGGAACGACTGGTGCTTGCACAGGGGACCTTTCCTTTCCTTTCCAATGCTATACTACCTTTTTCGAGTTACACAGGCACCAAACGGCTCACCCTGGACACAGAAATAGGTTTCTGAGCACCAAGCGTTCAGATCCCGAAGAGGAACTTTTGATAGCATAGAACAAAGTAGGAGTTTAGTAGCACCTTTAAGACCAACAAAGCTTTATTGGCAGTTGGCCCCCTTCCTGGAATGCGGCGACCTGGCAACAGTGATCCATGCGACGGTCACCTCGAGGTTAGACTACTGTAATGCCCTCTACATGGGGTTGCCCCTGTACCGAACTCAGAAACTGCAGCTAGTGCAGAATGAGCAGCCGGACTGCTAGTGGGACTACCTCGGTGGGAACATGTGCGGCCTAGGCTGCGGGAACTGCACTGGCTGCCAATTGTATACCGAGTTCGTTACAAGGTGCTGGTTATCACCTTTAAAGCCCAATATGGCCGAGGACCTGCCAACCTTAGGGACCGCCTCTCTCCATATGTTCCCTAGAGAGCACTGCGCTCCAGCTCACAAAATCTTTTGGAAACCCCTGGGCCTAAGGAGGCCAAATTAAAAACAACCAGGGAGCAGGCCTTCTCTATAAAGGCACCCCAATGGTGGAATCAGCTGACAGAAGAGATGCGGGTCCTACGGGATCTTAATCAGTTCCGTAGGGCTTGCAAAACTGCCCTCTTCCAACTAGCCTTTTAAGATGAAACCTAGAAATTAACATCAGCCATTTTGTATAAACTGTGATTGTGGCACCATTGTACTGTTTTTTAGATTAATAATTTTAATGTTAACTTTCAGATTGTATTTATTTACCCTGTTTATTGATGTATTATTTTGTTTTATTGTTATACCATGATATTTTATATCATGCCTTGTAAGCCGCCCTGGGCCTGCCTCGGCGGGGAGGGCGCGGTATAAATAAAAACTTATTATTATTTATTCAGAAGGTAAGCTTTCATATACACGTATACTTCATCAGACAATGGAATGGGGTGCAGGGAGCAGAGCTACGTAGAGCTGGTGGGCAGGGGTTAAGAATGCAAATTATGATTTGTAATTCAGCAATTGCCCTCGCCATTCTGTTCTCGACGTTCCCTTGTCCGATAGACAACTGCTACAACTCCCATGTCTGATTTGACTGTCAAAAGCGTATACCGCCACCCCCCCCCCCCAATCATATTGATCTCAAAGATGCTACTGGGCTCAAATCCAGCTTTTCTACTGCAGACCAACATGTCCTGTCCTCCAAAAACAAATTCCCGCTATGCATTACTCCGTATGCAGTAAAAAAAAAAAAAATTATTGTGTAAAACCATTGGCCATTGCAATTGCAGCAACTTACAAGTTAAAAGCAGTCAGGGACTCTAAGATTAACGAATTAGATTATTCAAAATCTTAAATTACATGCAGCAACCCCATGATTCCATAATCAGGCTCAAATAGTCCAGTTAACAGCATCGTTTTACTGTCTACTGGATCCTGCCTTTGCCCTGATTTTACTAGCAGCCAAAGCAAAAAGTGCTACCTTATAAGAAACCGTATATTAACTTATCCGTATCAGAGGCCAAATACAATTGATTCGTTATTTCAGCCAGAAACTGGCGTCTAGGTTCTGAGTACAGTGGGCAAACCGTAACATAATGGAAGAGGTCTTCCGCAGAAGTTTTGCATTTACAAATACGCTGTTCCTGAGGTGTTTTAGAGTATCGCCCCAGGAGGTATTCTGTTGGCACTGTCTGAAACCACAGAGCTGGAAATGCTGATCTAACTTTATACACAGTAATATTTGCCAGATACGGGGATCTTAGATAATATAGTACTCAGAAAATATATGAACTGAATAAACGTTGGGTATTTGGCAAAGCAAAACAGAGGGAGAGGGCCAGAATGATTTGTCATGCAGCCCCCCTCCTATTCTATCTCTGGGTTTTCCCCGCACAAGCTCATCAGTGTCGCAGAAGCTGGCCCCCTCTGATTTCCCCCAAGTTTGTTGATATCACAGAAGCTGGGCTCCTCCGCCTGACCTGCAAGTCGTTCTGGGGATTCCAATCTGAGTCGAAAATGATGCAGGTGTCGGCCGCTGTCAGGTTGATCCCCAGCCCTCCGGCTCGCGTGCAGAGCAGGAAGACGAAGCGGTCCGAGTCCGGCTTGCTGAAGCGGTCGATGGCCGCCTGGCGCAAGTTCCCTCGTACCCGCCCGTCAATGCGCTCGTACAGGTACCTGTGTGGAGTTGGGGAAGACGCACTTTTATGGAACGCATTACTTTAGCAACTGGTATCCTATCAGACCCGCGAGCAAATCTACTTCCTTCTCCCTCTCTCTTGCCTCCTTCTGCGTCACACCTTGCTTTGTCAGGCTAACTCAATCGCACAGGAGCTACAGAGCAAAGCCTCTAGTTTCTCCATTGGCCGAGGCTCCTCCCTTGGGGAGGAAGAGGGGGAGGGAGAGCTCACTTTGCCGGGCTCTCAATCGCACAGCAGAGCTACTGAGCCAAGCCGCTCTTCCTTTTATTGGCTGAGGCTCCACCCCCTCCTCATCCCCTGGGGAGGGAGGGAAAGAGCCAAAGCTTCCTTTGCCCAGTTCCCTCGACCACATGGGAGAAATACAAAGTCTTGTGTCCTTTATAAAGTTTCTATCTCTGCTACCTGGCATTACATTTTATGACACATGGTTTGGCCTGACAAGATCTCATTTATGTCATAACGAATGAGTTCGACACCCCTGGTAAATCTAAAGGGAACCTGCAGAACTTAGCTGAGAACAGTTTTGGTTTCTCCCTCAGACCCCCGCTTGTTGCCAACCCTCACCTCTTCTGGATGAGGTAGTCCTCCAGGATGTCAAGACATCGGACCATCTGAGAGAAGATCAGCACCTTGTGGCCGCCGGCTTTCAATTTGGGCAGCAGCTTGTCGATCAGCACCAGCTTCCCGGAGGAGCGCACCATGGCCT
This sequence comes from Heteronotia binoei, assembly GCF_032191835.1. Lineage (NCBI taxonomy): Eukaryota > Metazoa > Chordata > Lepidosauria > Squamata > Gekkonidae > Heteronotia > Heteronotia binoei. The sequence continues at coordinate 12,587,622 of NC_083237.1, read as the reverse complement.
GGAGGGGGAAGTCGTGGGGCACGTGGTGGTGGCAGGAATCCCGGAACTCGGTCAGGATCTTCTCCTCCGCACCTGATTTGGGGAGGAAAAAGGAAAAGGCCATGGAAAAGAGGGCAGCCAGTTAAGATGAGGCTGGGATGGATTAGATTACAAACAAGGCCGAAACGGGTTTGAAATTTATAGCTGAAACTATTGAGAGAGAATCTGAGGAGAGCCAGTTTGGTGTAGTGGTTAAATGTGCGGACTCTTATCTGGAAGAACCGGGTTTGATTCCCCACTCCTCCACTTGCACCTGCTAGCATGGCCTTGGGTCAGCCATAGTTCTGGCAGAAGTTGTCCTTGAAAGGGCAGCTGCTGTGAAAGCCCTCTCCAGCCCCACCCACCTCACAGGGTGTCTGTTGTGGGGGAGGAAGTTAGAGGAGATTGTGAGCCACTCTGAGATTCAGAGCGGAGAGCAGGGTCTAAATCATCCACTTGCCCCTGCTGGAATGGCCTTGGGTCAGCCATCGCTCTGGCAGAGGTTGTCCTTGAAAGGGCAGCTGCTGTGAGAGCCCTCTCCAGTCCCACCCACCTCTACCTCACAGGGTGTCTGTTGTGGGGGGGGGGGGAGGAAGGTAAAGGAGATTGTGAGCCGCTCTGAGACTCTTCAGAGTGGAGGGTGGGATATAAATCCAATATCTTCATCTACCTCACAGGGTGTCTGTTGTGGGGGGGAGGAAGGTAAAGGAGATTGTGAGCCGCTCTGAGTCTCTTCTGAGTGGAGGGCGGGATATAAATCCAATCTCTTCTTCTACCTCACAGGGTGTCTGTTGTGGGGGGGAGGAAGGTAAAAGAGATTGTGAGCTGCTCTTCGGCTCTTCGGAGGGCAGGATATAAATCCAATATCTTCAGCTACCTCACAGGGTGTCTGTTGTGGGGGAGGAAGGTAAAGGAGATTGTGGGCTGCTCTGAGACTCTTCGGAGTGGAGGGCGGGATATAATTCCAGTATCTTCTTCTACCTCACAGGGTGTCTGTTGTGGGGGAGGAAGGTAAAGGAGATTGTGAGCCGCTTGAGACTCTTCGGAGTGGAGGGCGGGATATAAATCCAATATCTTCATCTACCTCACAGGGTGTCTGTTGTGGGGGAGGAAGGTAAAGGAGATTGTGAGCCGCTCTGAGACTCTTCGGAGTGGAGGGTGGGATATAAATCCAATATCTTCTAAACAAGAGAGAAAAGAGGAAAAACAAAAAACCACAGCTCTGACTCCACTGATCCTATACCAATAGATCAATCAGGTTTATTTCAGTAAAAAAAAAAACAGATAAAAAGGCAGTTTTTAAAACTGATACATAAATGTAGGATGACAGATAAAAGGAAACTCATATTTCAGCATTTAATTGATCCCATACCAGAGATTCCATCACGGCACAGAAAGTCCTAGATGTGTGTGTTCTAGAGATTCTAGAGAAGCAGAAGTTTGTTTTTTTCATCTAAACACATACTCGAGTATTCACTCGATCGTCAGCTTCAGACTTGGGATTCAGAAGTAATTAACAGCCTCCGCCACTACAGTAGAGTTATAAAGCCTGAACCGAAGCTAGGATGACCGAACTGAGGCCATCGTACTTTGGTCGCACCACGAGAAGACAGGAGTCGCTGGAAGAGACAATCATGCTAGGAAAGGCTGAAAGAAACAGGAAAAGAGGAAGGCCCAACAAGAGATGGACGGACTCTACCAAGGAAGCCACAAGGGCTCTCCGTTTGCAAGACCTGAGCGAGGCTGCAAAGAAGATGATGTTTTGGAGGTCATTAATTCATAGGGTCAGCATAAGAAAGAAGTGACCTGATAGGCGTCTCTCTCTCTTTCTCTCTCTCTCACACACACATTTCTGCACAATTTTTTCTTCTAAATGCCCCATTTTGCTTTATTAGGCCTGGGGCTCAAAGGAAGAAAATTAATCCTTTACTTCGGGGGTGGCCAACGGTAGCTCTCCAGATGTTTTTTTGCCTACAACTCCCATCAGCCCCAGCCGGCATGGCCAATGGCTGGGGTTGATGGGAGTTGAAGGCAAAAAACATCTGGAGAGCTACCACTGGCCACCCCTGCTTTACTAGATGGTTTTCCTGATTACCACTAATCTTGCCACGAAGACTTCTCCGGCCATGTTGTAACTCTCTTTCTTCTACCTCTTTTTAAGATGATGATATTGGATTTATATCCTGCCCTTCACTCTGAAACTCAGAGCAGCTCACAATCTCTTTTACCTTCCTCCCCCTGTGAGGTAGGTAGGACTGAGAGTGCTCTGACAGCAGCTGCCCTTTCAAGGACAGCTCTGCGAGAGTTATGGCTGACCCAAGGCCATTCCAGCAGCTGCAAATAGAGGAGTGGGGAATCAAACCCGGTTCTCCCAGATAAGAGTCCGCATGCTTAACCACTTCACCGAACTGGCTCTCTGAAGATATTGGATTTATATCCTGCCCTTCACTCTGAATCTCAGAGTCTCTGAGCAGCTCATGATTTCTTTTACCTTCCTCTTCCTATGAGGTGGGTGGGGCTAAGAGAGCTATGACAGAAGCTGCCCTTTTTGAAGGGCAGCTCTGCGAGAGCTATGGCTAACCTAAGGCCATCCCAGCAGCTGCAAGCGGAGGAGCGGGGAATCAAACCCAGCTCTCCCAAAGAAGAGTCCGCACGCCTAACTACTACGCCGAACTGGCTCTCTGCAACCTTTTCCAGAGCACCCGAATCCCACCATCTGCCACCTCTTCCCCGCTGGAATTGTACCATTGATGAGGTAGGGATGGTTGCAACACTTCCGCAGCTCCATCATGGTGTTGAGCAAGTTGGGCATGTTGCTGTGACCGGCCCCCTTGGAGAGGAAGTTGAAGTTCTTCTCCAGGATGGCCCGGTAGTACTTCTTCTGGATGTTTGTCAGCTCCACCTCGATGATCGTCTCCTGCTTGGGGGCCAGGTTCTTCTCCACGTCCTCCTTCAGCCGCCGAAGCATCATGGGCTTCAGGATAGCCTGCAGCTTCTGGACCTGCATTGCGGAGGAAGCCTGCAGGTCAAATTGAGGGCACCGCCAAAGGTGGAGGAAGCCTAGGACTTTGCAAAACTCATCCATCTGCTTGGGACTGGAGACGCGTACAAGAAATGGAGGCCCTGGCCTACGTGGTGCAGACTACCCTGATTTAAATCAGATCTCAGAAGCTAAGCAGGGGTCAGCAATAGCTAGAACTAGGATGGAAGACCACCAGAGAAGCCCAGGGTGTCAAGCATTGTATAATTACCTTCAATTACAGTATCCAGATCTTAGAATTGTTACTAACCCTGAAGTAAATGAAGGCACATCAAAGTAGCAACCCCCTCCTTTCTTCTTTCGCTTTTACTAACAAATGCAGGAATGTCTTCTTTGAAGATAAGACCTCCTGGGACTCTTTCTCACGCGCAGCCAGGCCTGAATCCAGGATGTGCTAGCCGCAATACAGATAAGGGATCTGGCGTGTGAATTTCACACGTGAATGTAGTATTGTTTATAGGACCTTTGATGTGCCATCTTAAAGCATGTGTTCTAATGTTACAAAGTATCAGTTCCAATCTCCAGCTCCAACCAGCCACATGGATTATCAATAAACCTAACTTTGTTTCAAAATCCAAGGACTGGTTATTTTGAAATCTCACGCTTGACACAGGGTTGCTACCGATGCTCTCTCTAAGCCGCGGAGACTTGTGAGCAGCGTTCCCTCTAAGCTGAGTTAGCGTGAGCTAGCTCACAATTTTTAAGCCTCCGGCTCACAAATTTTTGTCTCAGCTCAGGAGAAACGGGCCCAGAGCACATTAATTGATGCAGCAGCTCACAACATTAATGCCAGTAGCTCGCAAAGTAGGATTTTTGCTCACAAGACTCCGCAGCTTAGAAAGAACATTGCTTGTGGGCAAGCATTCTATTTCATGAGCTACTGGCATTAAAGTTGTGAGCTACTGCAGAAATTAGCTTGCTCTGGGGCCATTTTTCCTGCGCTGAGACAAAAAAATGTGTGTGGGCTGGAGGCTAAACAATTGTGAGCTACCCCACACTAACTCAGCTTAGAGGGAACACAGGCAAACTACCTCCGAGTGTCTCTTGTCTTGGAAAGCCTATGGGGTTGCCGAACGTCTGCTGTGACTTGGTGGCATGCCCCATCACCACAAGGAACCAAGAGGGGGAAGGGTCAGTCCAAAACTGAATGGCAAGTAGCATGGATTAGAACCAAAGAAAGGATCTAAGGGCAAGGATGGGCCTGGTGGTTAAGAAAGCGGGAGGTTAAGATGAGAGAGGATATGAATGGCTACTAGCCATGGTGACCTCCGTATACAGACACAGCAAACCTCTGGATATCAGTTCATAGAACTCTTTTTCTTGTTTTCACTGCCTTTCCCTCTCTCTTTCTCCCCTTTCTCTCTCCTCCTGTTCTGCTTGCATTTTGGCCAACTGTAACTGGTGTTCTCTTTCTGCCTTTATTCTCTCAGCTTCCATTTCCCCCCACTCTAATCTCTCAGACTCCATTCCTGCTGCTTCCATTCTGGCCGACTCTAGTTTCTCAGCTTTAATTCTAGCTTTTTTCTTTCTCAGCCTTTATTTTAGCCACTTCTATTTGTAATTTCATTCTCTCTAGTTCCTGACTGGGATTCTCTCCCAGCGGCTGCTTCATCAGGCTGGCCATCATCTCCCATAGGTTTTCCCGCCTTTTGTGGTGGTGCCATTTCTGACAGGAATTTCTCTTCAAAAAGATTTCTGAAGTATAAAATATATATATAAAACTGATTTTATTTTCCGTGGGTATTTATGAATCCTGGCACTGCCACATCAGTTGGATTCAGCAGGACTCTACTTAAGTTTCTGTGGGAGGGAGAGGAAGAATACCTGCTCTTCAGTTTTGAGGTCACCAAAGTCCTTGAGGAACTCCGACTCTGAGGGGAACTGGGAGGGCTCGAGGAAATGCAGAAGGCTGAAGAGCTCTTCCACCGTGTTCTGCAGAGGGGTGCCAGTCAGTAACACTTTGTGCTCCTAAAGAAAAAAAAAAGAAACATATTTGTTGTTAGCCGCACTGAGCCCGTCAGGGGAGGAAAGGATATAAATTTGATTACCGCTCCATAAGACGCACCTGAGCATAAGACGCACCTAGTTTTTAGAGCCGTTTGTGTGAATTTAGAGGCATTTGTGTGATTTTTTTGCAGTATTCGCTCCTTAAGACGCACACACTTTTCCCTCCACTTTTTTGGGGGGGAAAAGTGAGTCTTATGGTGCAAAAAATACTGTAAATAAATAAATACCGGAAGTTTTGTGGCAGGCAAGAGGAAGCTGCATTCTGGGGTGTATGAATCTAACCCCTCTGCCATGAACTCAACAAAGTGTCTTTTCAATAAGTTAGGCAGAAGAATAATATACTGGCCCACCTCGCAGGGCTGTTGTCAGAACTTCAGGGTAATGTACACAAAGTGTTCCGAATAGGGAAAGAATTACGTAAGACAGAGGTGGCCAACGGTAGCTCTCCAGATGTTTTTTGCCTACAGCTCCCATCAGCCCCAGTCATCGGCCATGCTGGCTGGGGCTGATGGGAGCTGTAGGCAAAAAAACCATCTGAAAAGCTACCGTTGGCCACACCTGATGTAAGACAATAAAACAAGGATCATCAATGTGTATCTGAAGGGATGTCCCTTAGAGGGCAGGGAGCTGCTGTTGGCAGCGGAGGAGAGGACTCGCAACCATGTGTTTAATTTAAGGGCGAGAAGGTACCAGCTGGATATTAGAAAAAGCTTTTTAAAAGTAAGAGTCGTTCAACAGTGGACTCAGCAGGCTGCCTAAAGAGGTGGTGAGCTCCACCTCAATGGCCATCTTTAACACGCATCAGAGATGCTCTAGGCCAGGGACCCCCAACCTTTTCGGCACCAGGGACTGGTTTCATGGAAGACAATTTTTCCACGGACTGGTTGTGTCGTCCGGCCTGCACCCTCGCCCTGTGTCGGAAACTCCACTGCGTCAGCAGGTTCAGAAAGGGCTGAGGAGCACTGCAGTAAAGCCTCGTTCGGATGACATCTGTGGCAGCTTAGATGTCACCACTGCGTACCACTGAACCCAAGGCAGGATGATGAGGAGACAAGACCCGTGGAGAGGCAGCAAGAAGAATTGCAGATGTATACCTCGCCTTTCTCTCTGAATCAGAGGCTCAGAGCGGCTTACAATCTCCTGTGTCTTCTTCCTCCACAACAGACACCCTGGGAGGTGGGTGGGGCTGTGAGGGCTCTCCCAGAAACTACCCTTTCGAGGACAACCTCTGCCAGAACTATGGCTGACCCAAGGCCATTCCAGCAGCTGCAAGTGGAGGAGGAGTGGGGAATCAAACCTGGTTCTCCCAGATAAGAGTCCGCGCACTTAACCACTACACCAAACTGGCTGGGGCTGAGAGAGCTCTCCCAGAAGCTGTCCTTTCAAGGGCAACCTCTGCCAGAGCTATGGCTGACCCAAGGCCATTCCAGCAGCTGCAAGGGGAGGAGTGGGGAATCAAACCCGGTTCTCCCAGATAAGAGTCCGCACCCTTCACCACTACACCAAACTGGCAACCCACCCAAAAAAAGAAGAAGAAAAAAATGGCTTCCTGTCGATTCTCCCAGATGTCAGCCAAGAGCAAGTCAGATACAGAAATACTGGGGAGTTTGAGAACAGACCGGCCAGCAGGCTGCTCAGAGGGGCCAGGGTGAGAGGGGTTACGGTAAACCAGAGTCAAACCCAAGCTGCAGGTCAGGTGTCGCTCCCTCCCTCTGCCGTTGCCAAAGGAGAGGCGGGTGGGGAGAGAAGGGGGGGTGGCCCCTACCAAGTCCATGTGCTTGAGGCTGTCCAGCAGTTTGCAGTTGCGGTTCTTCAGGCGGTGGGCCTCGTCGATGATGACGCAGCGCCACTCGATCTCCCGCAGCTCCGGGCAATCGGAGAGGATCATCTCGAAGGTGGTGATCAGGGCATCGAACTTGTACGCGCCCGGGATCAGGCGACCCTGTTGGTGAGAGAGCGCAGCCGTGGAATGCGAGCGGTCTTTGGAGTCTATACATTTGGATTTGTTCAGCTTCTAGTCCAGGGGTGGCCAAACTCGCTTAACGTCAGAGCCACATGAAATAAATGTCAGATGTTTGAGAGCCGTAAGACATGGATGTTTGAGAACCATCAGACAGGAAGGGAGGAAGGAAGGAAGGAAGGAGATATTGGATTTATATCCTCCCCTACACTCTGAATCTCAGAGCAGTTGCAATCTCCTTTTACCTTCTCCCCCACCCCAGAACAGACACCGTGAGGTAGGTGGGGCTGAGAGAGCTCTTACAGCAGCTGACCTTTCAAGGACAACTCCTATAAGAGTTATGGCTGACCCAGGCCAATTCCAGTAGCTGCACGTGGAGGAGTGGAGAATCAAACTTGGTTCTCCCAGACAAGAGTCCACACATTTAACCACTACGCCAAACTGGCTCTCAGGGAGGAAGGAAGGAAGGAAGGAAGGAAGGAAGGAAGGAAGGAAGGAAGGAAGGAAGGAAGGAAGGAAGGAAGGAAGGAAGGAAGGAAGGAAGGAAGGAAGGAAGGAAGGAAGGAAGGAAGGAAGGAAGGAAGGAAGGAAGGGAGGGACAGAAAGCAACTGTAACTTTAAATGAATTCTCCAAGCGACCAGCTGGCTTGGCAAAGTGATTTAAAGAGAGAAATGCCTTCTCCAAATTGGCTGATGGAGAGAAGGGGGCTTCGAGAGTCACACAACGTGTATGAAAGAGCCACAAGTGGCTCCCGAGCCAGTTTGGCAACCCTATTCTAGTCCTTTTGATTTTCCTAATACACCCAGCAATCAAGGTACAGGGATTGTAAGGATCAGATGAAAGGGTGAAGTCTCCAGGAGGGGGAAGGGAATTGAGTTTCCGAGAATCAAAGCTCCCTTCCTCAGACAGGAGCCAGAATGGAAATCCCCAGGTCTTTATATCCCAGCCAGCTGGGAGGGGGGCTGCAAAGAAGGAACTCAGGATGCAGAGATGCAACGTGCCCTGAAATCGGTTAGGAACAGAGAGGAGGAGAAATCCTTCAAGGTAGAAAACTGGCACCGTTGTGGCGAGATAAGAATCCTACAACCAATATGCCCTCTAAGCTGTGGAGTCTGTGTGAGCGAAAATTCTAAATTCGTAAGCTACTAAAGTTGTGAGCTCCTGCATCGATTTGTTTGCTCTGGGGCCATTTTTCCTGTGCTAAGACAAAAACGCGTGAGCCAGAGGCAAAAAAAAAAAATTGTGAGCTACCTCACACTAACTCAGCTTAGAGGGGACACAGCCTACAACCTTATCCAGCCCTATTATCTTCAGATATAAGGATTCAGATATACTGAATCTAAAAACATCTTACCTATTAACACAACTTACTTTCAGTTTCTCTCGCTATAATTCTTTCTAACTTATGCTACCTCCTCTTTCTCTATTTATTTAAGTATTTCCTTTCGTTTGGCTTGGGATGGAGCAAGGCATTTTTCTTAGCTTAAGAGTCAACAATTCTAACCCAACTGTCGGTTAACTTCTCCTTAATAAGATATTTAGTTATTTATATATGTATTTATTTATCTATTGATTGACTGATTGATTGGCGAACTAGACGTTATCTTAAATGCTAAATCAGATGTTCTACAAGGTTATATATATATTATAGTACTTTATGCACAGTAGAATTTTGTTGTGTGTGGAATTAATCTACTTGATACTACTTCATCCAACAAAGTTCTGTACAACTTGGAATTTTTTAAAAAAATGTGTTAAAAATGATATAAGGATTCCGGGATCTGCGTTCTCACTTGTATTTGACGAAGGGCATTTTTGATTGCCGAAAGCTTAGGCTTTGAAATTCTCGCTGGAATCTCGGCAGAACCTTAACGCCGAGTAGATGTCCCTCAGCCCTGCCCGCCTCCCAAACGCCGCCTGCTGCTCTCTCCCCCATCCGTACCCGGGAGTCCTTGCAGTACATCTCGTACTGCTGGATCATCTGGCGGGAGGCCAGGCTGCCGTGGTAGACGATGGTGTTCATCTCGGTCCACGTGTTGAACTCCCGCTCCCAGTTGGTGATGGTGGAGAGCGGGGCGATGACCAGGAAGGGCCCCCGGATGCCCACGTTGTACACCTCCTGCAGGAAGGCGATGGACTGGATGGTTTTGCCCAAGCCCATCTCATCGGCCAGGATGCAGTTTTGCCTGAGGGAGGGGCGGAAGGAAAGGAAAAGAATCGTCAGCCACGGCCGCTCTTTGACTAGGTCCCTTAACCCTCTGCCTATAGAACTGGGAATACTATTGCAGGTGGGAAGGAGAGGTCCGGGTTGCAGGACAAGTCAGGGGGGCGCCCTGCATTTCCCTATCTACACAGAAACCATTGCTGAAGCTCAAAGAAGGGGAGAAGCAGAAAGAGATTGGATTTACACCCTGCCCTTTACTACCCAAAGGAGTCTCGGGGCGGCTTACACTCTCCTTCCCATCCCCACAACAGACACCCCGTGAGGCCGAGAGAGCTCTGACAAAAACTGCTCTCGAGAGGAACAGCTCTGCGAGAACTTGTGACTGACCCAAGGTCACACCAGCAGGTGCACACGCAGGAGTGGGGAATCAAACCCGGTTCTCCCAGATAAGACTTCCGCACATTTAACCAATATGCCAAACTGGGAGTCAAGCTAGTTTATTAATCACAGCTGATGTCAACCCTGACTTGTTAAGACATCTAAATTCAAAAAGCTTTGGTTGGCTGAGTGACCCTGACACAGAGGCTGCCTGGACACAGCAGTTAGGAGAAAAAGGTCATTCCTTTATGGAAGGAGGGGAAAAAAGAGAATGTGCAGGCAATCCTGGACTGGATATTTGTGCCTGGTAATCTAAACAGGAGTTTATGGTGTTGCTTGAATGCAGCCACAGTTTCTCACCTTAAGAATCTCAGAATCCTTTCTCCAAGCAGCCAGTTTTTTTTTTTACAGTGCCAGGAAAGGCTGAACATCTGAAGCTGCCTTATACTGAAACAGACCCTCGGTCCATCGAAGTCAGTCTTCTCTACTCAGACTGGCAGTGGCTCTCCACGGTCTCAAGCTGAGGTTTTCCACACCTACTTGCTTGGACCCTTTTCAGTTGGAGATGCCGGGGATTGAACCGGGGACCTTCTGCTTACCAAGCAGATGCTCTACCACTGAGCCACCGTCCCTCACCTGACTGGCAGCGGCTCTCCAGGGTCTCAAGCTGAGGCTTTTCATGCCTACTTGCCTGGATCCTTTTCAGTTGGGAGATGCTGGGGATTGAACCGGGGACCTTCTGCTTACCAAGCAAATGCTCTACCACTGGGCCACCGTCCCTCCCCAAGATCTGCATAGCCCAAAGTGATCAAAAGATCTGCAGTCGCAAAACAGGGCAGGACAGTGCTTTGACGTTGCTATGATATAGATATATAGATCAGCAGTGTCACCATACCGCTGGGTTTAGCAGCAGTGACGGAAATCCCCGCTGGTGGCGACAGCAGTCCCCCGTATCCATTCGGGCTTTCCTCTCCGCCCCCCAGCTCACCTGTTGTACCAGTTGAAAAGCAGCCAGTTGACGCCCTCCAGCTGATATTCTCGCAGCTGGTTGCCGTTTTTGTACTCGTGGGAAAGCTCCAGCTTCTTCCAGGAGCCTGCCTGGGGGCGAGCCTGAAAAGCCGGAAAAGGGACTCTTGTGCATAAAGGAGCTCAAGGGGCAAAGAAAGCTACTTCCCCACAAGCCAAGCAGGTGTTATATATATTACAAACAAACAAGGGGTCCAAATCCCCCAGCAGACAGAAGGGAACTGGTACAGCGGAGGCTTCTGTGGATCGCAATTTCGAGAGGGGGGCTAGTGGGTCATCACTCACCACCCGTTTGAGCTCCGGGTGCCTGGACTGGATGCGCTTGAACTCCCGGACTTTCCCCTCGTCCACGTCTTCCTTCAGCTCCCACGTGCTGTCTTCATAGGGGAGGGAACACCACTTCACCAGGTAGTAGATGACCGGCTGCGCAGCGGCGGCGAAGAGAGAAGTACGGTAAGTCAGTCGGGCCGATGACTGAAATCTCGCTCATGGTTTTTAACTCTCAGCCTCTTTGCAAGAGACAGATCCTGACCGCTGGCTTGGATTGGCCCCCCGAGGGGCACGCCATACCCAGTTCTATGTGCCCTTCTCTCCCCCCCATCCCAATAAGGCACCTCTCCGTTATCTTTGTCAATGCTGTGTGACTCGTCCAGGATACGGTCCACCTCCACGTAGTCCGGGTTGAAAGGCTCCTCGTCCTGGGAAGACAAGACACAGAAAGTGTGAGAGAGTGTGTGTGTGTGTGTGTGAGAATGGGTCCATTAACTGGTCCCTAAAGTCCCGTGGCACAGAGTGGTAAGAAGAAGATAGTAGATTTATACCCCGCCCTTCTCTCTGAGTGACTTACAATCTCCTATATCTTCTCCCCTCCACAACAGACACCCTGTGAGGGGGGTGGGGCTGAGAGAGCTCTCCCAGAAGCTGCCTTTTCAAGGACAACTCATGCAAGAGCTATGGCTAACCCAAGGGCATTCCAGCAGGTGCAAGTGGAGGAGTGGGGAATCAAACCCCGGTCTCCCAGATAAGAGTCCGCACATTTAAACACTACAAAAAACTGAGAAGAGACTGGGTTTATACTCTGCCCTTCACTTCCTGAGGAAGACTCAGAGCGGCTTGCAATCTCCTTTATCTTCCTCCCCCACAACAGACACCCTGTGAGGTGGGTGGGGCTGAGAGAGCTCTCCCAGAAGCTGCCCTTTCAAGGACAACTCCTACAAGAGCTACGGCTGATCAAGGCCATTCCAGCAGCTGCAAGTGGAGGAGCGGGGAATCAAACCCGGTTCTCCCAGATAAGAGTCCGCGCACTTCGCCACTACCCCAAACGAACCCCAACAAACAAAAGCTCTCGATACCTCGTGGAAGAAGTGCCTCATCTGTGCCATTTTGGTCTTAAAGCGCTTGAGCTTCTGGTGAATCCGCTTGTCCTTCTCTAGCTGGGCGATGGTGGCCCACTCGCAGTGCAAGTAGGAGCTTGGGGAAAGAAACAGAGATGGGATTGAGGTTGTCGGGGTTGGGGGGCAAAGAAAAAAAGCCCAATCGCCTTCACAGCAACCGAGGAAGGGGAGGTAATCACAAAGCCGACCCCTCCTCCCAGGGAGGGTGTACAATCCAGACCGGCAGAGGCCTAGAGCCACGTTTCCCAGGCTCCTCTGGGAAGCTCACATGCACATTAATACAGAGACTAGAGACACACTCACTAGTTCTTGTATTTCACAAAGAATTCTTCTGCCTCCGTGAACTGCCCGTTGGGGAGCTGCAGGTGCAGGGGAGAAAAAAGAAAGAAAAAAGGATCAGAGTAGCAAGGAAAGGAAAGTGGAGGACTCGGCACCGAACAGGAGCAATCCATTGACTGGTCCCTAAAGCCCCGTGGCGCAGAGCGGTAAAGCTGCCGCACTGCTGTCCAAGCTCTGCTCACGACCGATCCCGGTGGAAGATGGGTTCAGGTAGCCGGCTCAAGGTTGACTCAGGCTTCCATGCTCCCGAGGTCGGTAAAATGAGTACCCAGCTTGCTGGGAGGAAAGTGCAGGTGACTAGGGAAGGCAATGGCAAAACCACCCCGTAAAAAGTTTGCCAAGAAAACATTAGAATAATAGAAACATAGAGTTGGAAGGGACCTCCGGGGTCATCTAGTCCAACCCCCTGCACAATGCAGGAAACTCACAAACACCTCCCCCTAAATTCATAGGATCTTCATTGCTCTCAGGTGGCCATCTAGCCTCTGTTGAAAAACCTCCAAGGAAGGAGAGCCCAGCACCTCCCAAGGAAGCCTGTTCTACTGAGGAACCGCTCTAACGGCTCCTAATGTTGAGCCGGAAACTCTTTTGACTTAATTTCAAGCCATTGGTTCTGGTCCAGTGTGATCTGATGCCACCCACGGGTCAGTAACGATTCAGTGCTTGCACAGGGGGACTACCTTTGCCTTAAAATTCTCCTACATCTTTACTGTCAGTACAGGTGCCTCCTTCCCCTCAAAGGAAAGACGCCAGCAAGCTTTATGCAGTAGGTTATGGCCCAGATTAGGGAAAGTTAACTGCAGCTCCCCACTCAGTCCTAACACTCCCTGGCCAATCCTGGGACAGCCGCAGTCTGATGGGTCTCGCGGGACTGTTGTGAGGACAAACCAGGAAAGGGGGGGGGGTGAGGGGAGCTGTAATGGGAGCTCCTCGGAATGAACAGTGGGATAAAAATGAAAGCTTTTTTAAAAAACCGAAATCAAGTAAAGCCACTTTGGAAATATCAATCTGACGGGTTCTGATAAATGCCCAGGAATTTGCAATTTGACGATGGGTTCCGATTGAGGAAAATTTGACCTAAGCGAAGAAAATTGTTTTTAGGGTGCCGCAGGACTCCTGCTCGTTTTGGCTGGAACAGACTCAAAAGGCTGCCTTGATGGAGTCCTTGAAGTTAAGGGACACAATAAGAAGAACTGCAGATTTATACCCCGCCCTTCTCTTTGAATCAAGAGTCTCAGAGCGGCTTACAATTTCCTTTATCCAGTTTGGTGTAGTGGTGAAGTGTGCGGACTCTTATCTGGGAGAACCGGGTTTGATTCCCCACTCCTCCACTTGCTCCTGCTGGCATGGCCCTGGGTCAGCCATAGCTCTGGTAGAGGTTGTCCTTGAAAGGGCAGCTACTGTGAGAGCCCTCTCCAGCCCCACCCACCTCACAGGGGGTCTCTTGTGGGGGAGGAAGGGAAAGGAGATTGTGAGCCGCTCTGAGACTCTTCGGAGTGGAGGGCGGGATATAAATCCAATATCTTCATCTACCTCACAGGGTGTCTGTTGTGGGGGAGGAAGGGAAAGGAGATTGTGAGCCGCTCTGAGACTCTTCGGAGTGGAGGGCAGGATATAAATCCAATATCTTCATCTACCTCACAGGGTGTCTGTTGTGGGGGAGGAAGGGAAAGGAGATTGTGAGCCGCTCTGAGACTCTTCGGAGTGGAGGGCGGGATATAAATCCAATATCTTCATCTACCTCACAGGGCGTCTCTTGTGGGGGAGGAAGGTAAAGGAGATTGTGAGCCGCTCTGAGACTCTTCGGAGTGGAGGGTGGGATATAAATCCAATATCAACATCTTCTTTTTCTTCCCCCACAACAGACACCCTATGACGTGAGTGGGGCTGGAGAGGGCTCTCCCAGCAGCTGCCCTTTCAAGGACAACCTCAGCGAGAGTGATGGCTGACTCAAGGCCATCCCGGCAGGTGCAAGTGGAGGAGTGGGGGATCAAACCCGGTTCTTCCAGATAAGTGTCTCCCCTTTCAAGGACAACCTCTGCCAGAGCTATGGCTGACCCAAGATGATTCCAGCAGGTGCAAGTGGAGGAGTGGGGAATCAAACCTGGTTCTCCCAGATAAGAGTCCGCACACTTAACCACTACACCAAACTGGATGTTGTGTTTATTTTTTTTTAAACTATCAGGAAATGGTGCTACTCGTTCATTTCATTTCTCACAATCCAAGGTCGGTCAACACCAATATACAAGGTAAGCTCAACCCCAATAAAACATACAAACGAATAAAAAAAATTAACTTTGTTAAGCGCTGATTTCAGTGATTTTTGCTTTAATCAGCTCTGTGCTCTGGGGAGCAGATCTCCAAAACTGGAAGCCCCCTCAAAAATATCCCCTTGAAATGAGAAGGCAGCGGCAGAATGATCCTCTGGCCCACTCTGCCAAGAGTACAGATAGGGCTTTTTTTGTAGCAGGAACTCATTTGCATATTAGGCCACACACCCCTGATGCAGCCAATCCTCTAAGAGCCAGTTTGGTGTAGTGGTTAAGTGCACGGACTCTTATCTGGGAGAGCTGGGTTTGATTCCCCACTCCTGCACTTGCACCTGCTAGCATGGCCTTGGGTCAGCCATAGCTCTGGCAGAGGTTGTCCTTGAAAGGGCAGCTTCTGTCAGAGCTCTCTCAGCCCCACTCACATCACAGGGTGTCTGTTGTGGGCAGAGAAGAAATAGGAGATTGTAAGCCACTCTGAGACTCTGATTCAGAGAGAAGGGCAAGGTATAAACTGACGGACTACACCAGTTTGATGTAGTGGTTAAGTGTGCAGATGCTTATCTGGGAGAGCCGGGTTTGATTCCTCACTCCTCCACTTACAGCTGCTGGAATGGCCTTGGGTTAGCCACAGCTCTTGCAGGAGCTGTCCTTGAAAGAGCAGCTTCTGGGAGATCTCTCTCAGCCCCGCCCACCTCACAGGGTGTCTGTTGTGGGGGAGGAAGATATAGGAGATTTTAAGCTGCTTTGCATCTCTGATTCAGAGAGAAGGGCGGGGTATAAATCTGCAGTCATCTTCTTCGTCTTCTTCTTACAGTGCTCTTAGTGCAGGGCCTACTGTGAACTCTTGGGAGGATCGGCTACATCAGGGGGGTGTAGCCTAATATGCAAAGAGGTTCCTGCTGAGAAAAAAGCCCTGAGTACAGCCATTTCCTTACCTCCTTCTTCACCACTCGCATGGATAACACTTTGTCTACAATAGCGGCATCTTCCTCACTGGGGTTTTCCTAGGGTGGGGTGGGGGGGAGAGAAGCGATCCAAGAGTAAGAACAAACAGCTTAAAATGGTCCATCAGCTTTACTTGACAAGGGAAAAAAATAGCTATCGTTTACAGGAATTGTGCTACCCACTGTAGTTCTTATGTCCTCTCAGCTGGCATTCAGTGATACTCTGCCTCTAGACCAGCGGTTGCCACACTGTGGCTTGGGAGTTACATGAACATAAGAACATAAGAGAAGCCATGTTAGATCAGGCCAATGGCCCATCCAGTCCAACATTCTGTGTCACACAGCGGCCAAATATATATATATATATACACACACACACACACACACACACACTGTGGCTAATAGCCACTGATGGACCTCTGCTCCATATTTTTATCTAACCCCTTCTTGAAGGTGGCTATGCTTGTGGCCGCCACCACCTCCTGTGGCAGTGAATTCCACATGTTAATCACCCTTTGGGTGAAGAAGTACTTCCTTTTATCCGTTTTAACCTGTCTGCTCAGCAATTTCATCGAATGCCCACGAGTTCTTGTATTGTGAGAAAGGGAGAAAAGTACTTCTTTCTCTACTTTCTCCATCCCATGCATTATCTTGTAAACTTCTATCATGTCACCCCTCAGTCGACGTTTCTCCAAGCTAAAGAGCCCTAAGCGTTTCAACCTTTCTTCATAGGGAAGGTGTTCCAGCCCTTTAATCATTTTAGTTGCCCTTTTCTGAACTTTCTCCAATGCTATAATATCCTTTTTGAGGTGCGGCGACCAGAACTGCACACAGTACTCCAAATGAGACCGCACCATCGATTTATACAGAGGCATTATTATACTGGCTGATTTGTTTTCAATTCCTTTCCTAATAATTCCCAGCATGGCGTTGGCCTTTTTTATTGCAAACGCACATGCAGCTCTTTCACACAGACTGTGTGGCGCTTGAAGCCCCCCCTGCCCCGTTAACTGGCTTGGAGAAGTCATATCACTTGTCCAAGCCAAGCCAGCCAGCAGCTTGGAGAATGCATTTTAAGTTGCTTTCTTTCCACCCCTCCATCCATCATGGCGTCTCATCCATCATGGCCTGATCCAACATGGCTTCTCTTACATTCTTATCAAGAAGGGATTGGATAAAAATATGGAGCAGAGGTCCATCAGTGGCCATTAGCCATAGTGTGTGTGTGTATATATATTTTGGCTACTGTGTGACACAGAGTGTTGGACTGGATGGGCCATTGGCCTGATCCAACATGGCTTCTCTGATGTTCTTATGTGACACAGAGTGTTGGACCGGATGGGCCACTGGCTGATCCAACATGGCTTCTCTTATGCTTTTATCTTCCTTCCTACCTTCCTTCCCTCAAGCATCTGATGGTCAATCCCAGGTTCAATCCCTGGCATCTCCAAAAAAGGGTCCAGGCAAATAGGTGTGAAAAACCTCAGCTTGAGACCCTGGAGAGCCGCTGCCAGTCTGAGAAGACAAGACTGACTTTGATGGACCAAGGATCTGATTCAGTATAAGGCAGCTTCATATGTTATATGTTCATATGGTCATGTCTTGCAGCTCTCAAACAGCTGACGTTTATTCTATGTGGCTCTTACGTTAAGCAACTTTGGCCACCCCTGTTCTATTCACAGTTACCAACAGCCCCATCCTCCATGAATTACTCTACCCTCCCTGCTCCCAGGACTTTCAACCATGGCCAGGGTTTCCCTAAACTTAATTAACAATTTTAATTCGGGGGGGGGGGGGGGTGACTGTGAATTCTAGCACTGAGAAAGGTCTCTCTAAACGAACTGCAAAAAGATCTCCAGAAGTGCAAACTGGGAGGAAGCAACTCCCGGGGATCTAGGAAGAAGCGTGGGAGAGATCCCCTTCAATGGGATGGATGATCCAGATCTTACGCCGTGCCATACCAAGCAGCTTGCTTGAAAGCCATACCAAGCAGCCTTCGAAAGGCAGCTGAAGATTAAGAATGTAAGTTGAGCCTCGTTGGATCAGACCAGAGGGTCCCATCTAGTCCAGCATTCCATCTCACACAGTGGCCAACCAGCTCCTCTGGAGGAGCAGAACTGGGCAGAAAGGCCAAGGCCTTCAGAAGAATATCAGAAGAGCCCTGCTGGATCAGACCAGTGGAGGTCCATCTAGTCCAGCCTCCTTTCTCACACAGCGGCTGACCAGTTCCTCTGGGGGGCCAACAATAGGGCATGGAGACCAAGGCCTTTCCTTGAGAAGAACATCAGAAGGGCCCTGCTGGATCAGACCAGTGAGGGTCCATCTAGTCCAGCATCTTGTTCTACAGTGGCCAACCAGCTCCTCTGGAGGAGCAGAACTGGGCAGAAAGGCCAAGGCCTTCAGAAGAATATCAGAAGAGCCCTGCTGGATCAGACCAGTGGAGGTCCATCTAGTCCAGCCTCCTTTCTCACACAGCGGCTGACCAGTTCCTCTGGGGGGCCAACAATAGGGCATGGAGACCAAGGCCTTTCCTTGAGAAGAACATCAGAAGGGCCCTGCTGGATCAGACCAGTGAGGGTCCATCTAGTCCAGCATCTTGTTCCACAGTGGTCAACCAGCTCCTCTGGAGGGCCAACAACAGGGCAGAGTAGCAGTTTATGCATTGTGCTTTATTTATATTGTAAGCCACCTTGAATTCTTGTATGGAAAAAAGGCAGCTCATAACAGTCTTATATAAAGAAATGCATAAAATAAGGTTGATTTATTTTCTACCATGGTTACCAACCTCCAGGTGGGGCCTGGAGATTTCCTGAAGTTGTCCTCCAGACTAGAGAGATCTGATCCCTGGGAGAAGATGGACGCTTTGGAGGGCGTTGTATATAGAGCTCCACAGCAGTGTACCCAGCTGAGGTCCCTTCCCTCCCCACGTCCCGAGGCTCCACCCCCAAATCTCCATGAATTTCCCAAGCCAGAGTTAGCGACCTGAGCTCCCACTGAGCTTCCCCTTTTAAGAAGTTCCCCTCAGGGGAATGGCTGCCCAAACTTGAAAACCTTACCACAAAGAACTGCATGGAAGGCAGCGTTTCCCCTTCCGGGATCGGTTCCGGGATGGGAGGTTCCGGGGCAGGGGGTTGCTCCATCTTGATGGGCCCCGTCACGTCCAGCTCTTCATCTTCCTCGTCGTCTGTGATCTTGATGTCCAGATCCTCCGTGTACTTTTTTCGTTTGACTTGCCGGTTCGAGCGTCGTTTCTGGGAACGAAGGGGAAACAAAGCCAGGTTCACGCAATGCCCTTGGTCTAAGCAATGCGTGAATCTCTTCTCGCTCCCCAATCCACCCGGGGGAGGGGGAAATCCTCTCAGAAGGAATCAGAACTCAGCAGCACGAGCCAAAACACACGATCGATCGTGGCTCTCAGTGGGGCATTTGCCCGTGTGCATGAATGGACCTGCCTCTCTTTCAAGACCAGGTCTCTCTGCATTTCTAGCCCTTAATGTAATATTTTCTCTATGTAATCAAAAACTGACAGTTTTAAGAATAAAAGAGAAGTGAACACAAATAGAGAATCATTGGCTTTGCTCACTCCTTTAAACAGATCAACCCTTTAACCTAGGGGTGTCATATATGTGGCCCAGGGGCTGGATCAGGTCCCCAGAGGGCTCCTATCAGGCCCACAAGCCAGGCAGCTTGCTTCTCCTTCTCCCTTGCTTCCTTCCGAGTCACAGCTTGCTTTGCCAGGCTTGCTCAACTGCACAGGAGCTACAGAGCAAAGCCTCTATTTTCTCCGTTGGCTGAGGCTCCTCCCCCTCCTTGTCCCCTGGGAAGGGAGGGAAAGAGCCAGAGCTTCCTTTGCCCAGTTCCCTGGATCCCACAGGAAAGATACAAAGAAAGCACCTTCTTTTAAAAAAAGAAAAGTTTGTATCTCTCCTTCCTGGCATTACATTTTATGACACAAAATAAGAGTCAATTGCACCTTTAAGACCAACGTAGTTTTATTCAGAACTACGTTGGATCTTAAAGGTGCGATTGACTCCTATTTTGTTCTACTACTTCAGACCAACACGGCTGCCTATTTGGATCTATTTTATGACACAGACGGCCCAGCCCAACGAGGTCTCATTTATGTCAGATCCGGCCCTCATAACAAAGGAGTCCGACACCCCTGCTTTAACCAGCCTTAGAGATTATGGGAAATCCTTGGAAGCTGTTTTGCAAACAGTTCTGAAGCGGAAGGGCATAAGGAGACAGTCAAGCAAGAAGCACCAGGCACAACGAAAAAGGACATCTGAATTCGTAGCAGCTGGTCCAGACACATGAATCCCAGTCAAGAAGGGTTCTGTAAGACCTTTAAGGCACCTAGAACTGTTATTCCTGGCATAACTGTGAACACTGCCTCATTTCTGTATTGGGCCAAAAAGATTCGTCAAGACAAGGAACAGTCTTGTTGTTTCTTTTAATGGTGATTGTTTGTAACTGTGCTTTAATTCTGATGTACAGTATCTTAACCCATTCATCGTTTTTAACCTATTGTTTCTTAACCTGTTTTTATATGCCATTAAAGGTTTATTTATTGATTTATTGATTGACCTAGAACTGAATTTGGAATTGGACTGGAAACCGACAGTTGTTCTAATGGGAACACAGTTCACGATCGGCTCTCCATCGTAAGCGATGGGGAGGGAGCATTTTGTACTACCTCAAGCATCTGTACTGCCTTCAACGGCAGACCCACGGAGGGCAAGTTGCGGTAATCTATCCTAGCAAATTGTGAAAATGTGAGTTGGCCTGCAGAATACCAAAGGGTACGCGGGAAAGGGACTTTTCGATCGCGGCTCCACACTGTTGGAACCAACTACCGGATGAAGCGCGGACCCTGTGGAGTCTTGATCAATTCCGCAGGGCCTGCAAGACTACCCTTTTTCAAACGGCCTTCACTTAACGTGGATTGGTCTACTGTATCCGGGCATCATAAACTACCGAGGAGAACATCTAGAGTGCAGCACTGTAAATGTTAGTTTTATTGTAATTTTATGGTTTTAATTATAATGGTTTTAATTAGTAAATTATATATATATATCGTTTGGAGGAAATGTTTTATATTGTCATTTGCAATTCTTACGTGTCGTGAGCCGCCCTGAGCCTGCTTCGGCGGGGAGGGCGGGATATAAATAAAATATATTATTATTAAAATATATTATATTATTTGCTCGATCAGATAAGAATAACCTTACAGCATCTAAAATATGAAACTCAGCCCTACCACAGAACATTACAGAACCTTTAGGCTGTGCGCAATAAACCCACAAAGATACTGGGGTGCTGGCAAACAAACCAAAAAAGGCAAACAGCGAGCAAACAGAAGGTGGTGGCAGCCACCAGCATAGACAGCTTCAAGAGGCAACTGGGTAAACATCTGGAGCAGAGGTCCATCACTGGCTATTAGCCACAAGGTATAGATTATCATGGAACTCTCTGCCTGGGGCAAGTGATGCTCTGTATGCTTGGTGCTTGGGGGGACGGGGGTGGGGGGCAACAGCGGAAGGGCTTCTAGTGTCCTGGCCCCACTGGTGGACCTCTGATGACACCTGGGTTTTTTGGCCACTGTGTGACACAGAGTATTGGACTGGATGGGCCATTGGCCTGATCCAACATGGCTTCTCTGATGTTCTAATGACTCTGGGGCAAATGATGCTCTGTATTCTTGGTGCTTGCGGGGGACAACAATGGGAGGTCTTCTAGTGTCCTGGCTCCACTGGTGGACCTCCTGATGGCAACTCATGTTTTTTCGCCCACGATCTCCCAGTCCTCCAAAGCAAAAAGCATTAAGTCCTTGAGAAGCCTGTGTGTGTAGGTTTGGGAGTCTGATATCTGTCAGACCCGCTGTTTATTTTGGTGCACAAAGTGGGCTTCTAGAGTAGTTACACGTCATGTAAACCTGTCTTATCCTGCCTCTGACAATTTACCTCGAAGAAATGATAACTGAGGAGTGACATGATAGAGGTTTACAAGATTGTGCATGGGATAGAGAAGGTAGAGAAAGAAGTCCTTTTCTCCCTTTCTCAATACAAGAACTCGTGGGCATTCAATGAAATTGCTGAGCAGTCGAGTTAGAAAGGATAAAAGGAAATACTTCTTCCCAAAGAGTGATTAACCTATGGAATTCACTGCCACATGAGGTGGTGGCAGCGACAAACATAGATGGCTTCAAGAAGGGATTGGATAGACATATGGAGCAGAGGTCCATCAGTGATTATTAACCATAATGTGCTATCTGGGGCAAGTGATGCTCTGTATTCTTGGTGCTGGGGGGGCGGGGGTAGAACAACAGTGGGAGGGCTTCTAGTGTCCTAGCCACACTGGTGGACCTCCTGATGCCACTTGGTTTTTTGACCACTATGTGACAGAGTGTTCAACTGGATGGGCCACTGGCCCGATCCAACATGGCTTCTCTTATGTTCTTATGTGACACAGAGTGTTCAACTGGATGGGCCACTGGCCCGATCCAACATGGCTTCTCTGATGTTCACTGGGAACAAGCTGAGCCCCTCTCCCAATGTGCAGTGGTTTGAGTGCTCTGCCAAGTCTTATTTCTACCTGGTGAAGCAAAATGCTCCCTGAGGCTTTGCCCTGCTTTCCTGAAAGTTGCCTCACCTGGACGCTGCTTTCTTCCTCCTCACGCGGGGACTGGGCTGGCATCACCTCAGCATCTGAATTGTCGGAAGAGGCGTTGCGTTTTCGCTTCTTCCCCACCACCGGCGTGATGGTGCTGGAAGGGATGATGAGGAGAGGAATTTTTTAAAATACAGAACTCTACTCTGAAGGTTGAGGGGGTTTGAGGAGACGTTCCCCACATCATCCCCCCCTTACCTGGGCTTCCCCCGCCCTTTGCTCTTGCCAGACCCCCCCTGGCCTCTCCCCTTGCGGGGCCGCTCTTCCTTGGGGACGCGCTCGCCTCCGCCCTTCCGACGCCGCTTGCGCTCCCCCGTCTCCTCGGGGCGCACGCTGGGCAGCTCGTCTTCGTTGAGCACACGGGGGATGTTCTGCTCGCCCCGCGCTCGGGCCCGGGCGATGGCCTCGGCCACAATCCGGTTGGCTTTCTCCTGCTTCTTCTGGTGCTCCAGCTTGCGGGACTCGTCTGAGCTGCTCCGCGTCGTCCCGCTGGACGAGGGGAGGGCCGCCACCTCGCTGCTGCTCAGCACCTTGACGACCGAGAGGCCCGAGGAACTGCCTTGAGAGGAGCTGGCCTGCAGAAGACAACAGAGAAAAGGAACACCCCCTGTCAGAGAGGCGCTATGGTTTTCTGCGCTGTGGAACACGGGTCCAGCGTGCGGCGAGGGAGTATGAGGTTGGCCAAAAGGGGCTTTGGAAACCCTCAAGATGCAAACTATCTTCATCTTCTCTACGAGGCCTTCTCATATCCTTGTCTCTTGGAATTATTGTATTTCCTTAGAAAACCTCCATGCTGCCTCTCCGGGGACTCTGCCCAAAGTAACTAAAATCCACCCACCCCATGTTTCCAGGGTTTTTGGTAGCAGGAACTCCTTTGCATATTAGGCCACACACCCCTGATGCAGCCAATCCTCCAAGCGCTTACAGGGCTCTTCTTCCAGGGCCTACTGTAAGCTCCTGGAGGCCTGGCTACAGCAGGGGTGTGTGGCCTAATAGGCACAGGAGTTCCTGCTACCAAAAAACAGCCCTGCCTGCCACCATTGTTCTATTTTTTTAAAAAATGTATATTTTTATTGGTTTTAATTGCTTTTACTGTTTTAACATGTTGTTATCCGCCCTGAGCCCATCTGGGAAAGATGACAGAGTTGATAGATAGACAGATGACAGAGAGAGGACAGGGAGATGACAGAGTTGATAGAGAGATGACAGAGAGATAGATGACAGAGAGATGACAGAGTTGATACAGAGATGACATAGTTGATAGATAGATGACAGAAAGATGACAGAGTTGATAGATAGATGACAGAGAGATGACAGAGTTGATACAGAGATGACATAGTTGATAGATAGATGACAGAAAGATGACAGAGTTGATAGATAGATGACAGAGAGATGACAGAGTTGATAGATAGATGACAGAGAGATAGATGACAGAGAGATGACAGAGTTGATAGATAGATGACAGAGAGATAGATGACAGAGAGATGACAGAGTTGATAGATAGATGACAGAGAGATAGATGACAGAGAGATGACAGAGTTGATAGATAGATGACAGAGAGATGACAGATACATGATAGAGAGACAGATAGATAGATGAGAGAGAGATATGATGGATAGATAGATGATAGACAGATAGATATAGATAATAATGATAATATTATTAATAAATGCTCGGGTGTCATTATTATTATTATTTTAATCAACCCCATCCCGATCTCCCTTTAAAACCACACCTGGCCCACAGAGAGTAGTTGTGAACCCTCAAAGCTACTGAGTCAGGCCATTCATCTACCAAACCAATCATCTCCTCTGCCGGGAGTGGCTCTCCAGGGTCTTTGACATCACTGTGATCGAGTCCTATTAAACTGGACATGCTGGGGACTGAACCTGGGACCTTAGGCATGCAGAGCAGTGCCTCCGCCACTGAGCCACGGCCCCTCAAGGGGGCTTTGCCGAGAGCAGGTGGGATGATGCTAACTGGGAACGCAAAGGACAAAGCGCATCCTGATTACAATGCGCATAACATGCTCTCTTTGTCCCGACACAGTCATTGAGACACGCTGGAACCAGGGCGGGGCGCACCCGCTTCGCACTATAAATGAGACCTGCGCCAAGGAATGCTAGCCTGGGACTGGTTTACGCAGAAGCAGCAAACGGTATGCAAACTGAGCTCATCAGTCTAAATTTGTATAATTGATTCTACAATCCTTGCTCCCTGCCCCCTTCCACCCAGGTTTGCCTAATTCTTTCCGGCAGCATGCTTCTGCATTCATGCAAGGTCTCATGCGGTCTCCGAGCCATCTCAGGAGACTTCGGCAGCCATTCCCCGTGCTTGTCTTCGCAGCCAATCGAAGAGCAGAAATTCTCCTTTAAGTTGCATCATACTCGTTCATCTGTGATCGCGGCAACTCTTCACGTTTCTAAAGCACTTCTCTGTTCAAAGTACTTCACCTACATCACTTTGTGATTCTGACAACAGCCCTGTACAGTTGGCCAGTTTATCCCAATATTGCGTTGGGGGGAGCACTGACAAGAGCTTGGCCTGCCTGTGGCCACCACGATTCATTGCAGAAGCTAGATCTGAACCCGGAACCTTCCCAAATCACGACTCATCAGGGGTAGGGAATGTTGGCTCTCCAGATGATTTTTTTGCCTACAACTCCCATCAGCCCCAGCCATTGGCCATGTTCGCTGGGGCTAATGGGAGTTGTAGGCAAAAAAAACTTCTGGAGAGCCAACCTTCCCTACCCCTGTATCAGCTGCACGGGCCCCCCCGAGTCTACAACCGCATATTCCTTGGAGATTTATCTTGCTATAAAAGAGACATGTTTTGTACTAGAATAAATTGTAGTTCTCCCTAGAGACAATTTCAGCAGAAAGCCTGATAACTTAAGGGATACACATGATTGTTCTACTACAAAACAGACTGTGAAAGAGTTTCTCTGGGAAGGAGCGTAATCAAAATGCATCTAATTTCCAAGGGATTTTTTTTTTTTTGCTTTAATAGCAATACATTATGATGTTTCAAAGAGATAGGTTGGTTACATATCCATCTAATGCATAGCGTTCGCTGACAACTGGACTAACTTCTCTTAATATCCACCCACATTATAAATTCTCATATTGTATTGTAACAACCTGAACAGCTAGCCCTATGCAGATAAAGCTAATGGCAAATCATTGAATTATCATTTACTCCCAAGATGTAGCCATGTTCGAGTCCGGTACCACCTCAAGAGACCAACAAGGTGTTCAAGTTATAAGCTTTCAAACGTCGAAGCTCCCTTTCGAGAGTCCAGACTCAGCTGTTGATCCCTTCAGGGCAGGG
Source organism: Heteronotia binoei (assembly GCF_032191835.1). Taxonomy (NCBI): domain Eukaryota; kingdom Metazoa; phylum Chordata; class Lepidosauria; order Squamata; family Gekkonidae; genus Heteronotia; species Heteronotia binoei. The sequence goes on along the minus strand of NC_083237.1, from coordinate 12,562,082 downwards.
ATGGCCAAACTACGGCTCAGCAGCCACACGTGGCTCTTTCACGCGTATTATGTGGCTCTTGAAACCCCCACTGCCCTGTCAGCTGACTAAAAAAAGGCATTTCTCTAAATCACTTATCCAAGCCAATCCAGGTTGCAGCCTGGAGAATGCACTTAAAGTTAAAGTTGCTTTCTTTCCACCTCCCCCCCTCTCTATTTGCCTTCCTTCCTTCCTCTCTTGCGGCTCTCAGACATTTGATGTTCGTGTCTTGCAGCTCTCATCTGACATTTATTCTATGTGGCTCTTACGTTAAGTAAGTTTGGACCCCCCTGCTCCAGAGAATCTTGGGAGTTTTTTGTGGGGATTTCTTTGCTATCTTCTGGGCTCAGAGCAGGGATTACGCAAGGTGCACGTGAGGGGGAGATATCTGTGAATTTCCAGCATTGAGTGGGCGGGTTGGACTAGATGACCCTGGAGGTCCTCCTTCTATGATTTGTGCCAGTTTTGACTCTCAAGACTTATACCCTGAAAATAGGGTTGGTCTCTAACGTTCCAGTCCGGCTGCTCAATATCACCAGAATTTATAATGTGGGTGGATATTAAGAGTAGTCCAGTTGTCAGCGAACGCTATGCATTAGATGGATATGTAAAGCCAACCTATCTAGATGTACTGAATTGCCTTTGTTATTTTTTGGTACTTAAGTCATTGCTCTTTTATTTACCAGTAGCAGTGTTTTTGATTTTTTTAAATAAAGCATATAATGGTTAACAGCAGAGAACAAAAAACTGTTTTATACGGCACTTTTGGTCATTTTCCTCTTTGTGCCTTCCCCTCGCAAGGAAGCTGAGATTCTCTAGTATGACATAACCTACAGCTTCCTTATCCTTCTGTAGAAACTGTCCCACGTGCAGTCCTGATGGTAAACTGAGCTCTGTCCCCAATTACATTGCTTCCCAGGGCTTTTCTTCGTAGCAGTAACTCCCTGGCCACAATCCCCTGATGCAGCCAATCCCCCAAGAGCTTACAGTAGGCCCTGTACTAAGAACCCTGTACGCTCTTGGAGGATTGGCTGCTTCAAAGGGGGTGTGGCCTAATATGCAAAGGAGTTCCTGCTACAAAAAAAAAGCCCCGTTGCTTCCCAAGAATGAAGCCTCCTCCTTTACCTGCGGCTGCAACACGACCTTCAGGGGCACCGTCACTCTCTGCCCCGAGCCCCCCACCACCTGGGCTTGCTGTACGGAGGAGACGCTCAGTGGGGCCTGGGGGCCGGAGGTGCTGACCGGAGGCTGCTGCAGAAGCTGGATTTTCTGCGTGCCGGGCTGTCCTCCCGGGGCTGGTTGCTGCTGCTGGCCGGGCTGCTGGACCTGGAGCTGGATGGTGACCACCTTGGCTGGCTGCCCCGGGGTCCCCTTGGCCTGGCTCAGAGCCGCCAGCTGGTTCCCCTGGAGCACGATCTTGCCCGGCAGGCTGCCCAGGACGACGTGGCGCTGGCCCGGTGCACCTCCCCCTGCCGGGGGCTGTTGGAGGACCAGAGTGATGCGCTTGGACTCCCCCTGGAGGAGAGGAAAAGAACGACAAGGTCAACGCCAAGGCATCTCTTAAACCAGTGGGCTGAAGAGACTGACATTTGCACACTGACCTGGAGGATAGGGAAACAGAGAAAACAAGTAAACCAGTCTGGTTTTGTGGTTAAGTGTGCAGACTTTTATCTGGGAGAACCGGGTTTGATTCCCCACTCCTCCACTTGCACCTGCTGGAATGGCCTTGGGGTCAGCCATAGCTCTCGTAGGAGTTGTCCTTGAAAGGGCAGCTGCTGTGAGAGCCCTCTCAGCCCCACCTACCTCACAGGGTGTCTGTTGTGGGAGAAGAAGATGTAGGCGATTGTAAGCCGCTCTGAGTCTCTGATTCAGAGAGAAGGGCAGGGTATAAATCCAATATCATCAACATTATCATCATTCCTAATATACCCATATCCAAATATGCACATAATACTGGGGTTTTTTTTTAATTTTTATGTGCGTGTATGTGCTTGTGAGTGTGTGTGTGCACCTGGAAGTTCATAGCAACCTCTAGTGACTCACCCCTACTGGGAGCCCGGAGGATATTCAGAGAGGTGGCAGAATAAAGCCTGCCCTTGCCCTCTGGTATTTCAAGGAGGTCTCCCATCCAAGTACTTGCTAGAATCAACCATCATTAGCTTTCCAAATCTGACGAGATCGGGTTTGCCTGGCCTATCCAGGTGAGGAACAGTATTGTTGATACATATTGTGAACGTATGAGAGTTTTTCTGCTCAAGTAACATACCTTCATTTGGTTACTAAGGAATTTTGTTTTCTACCCTCAACGTACATTTCTTTCTACTTCTCAGATGGCAAAAATTAGAACACGTGTGCTAGGGTTGCATAGGACACAACACTTGCTTAAGTACTGTCAGACTTGCATTTTTTTCCCCTTATAGAAATGACAATGTTTATAGCTTTAACTCCGTAAGTATGCACAGCAGTATAATTTCATACACTAATTAAGCTTTTTAAAATGACTCTTACATTGAAAAAAAATTACATCAGTAAAATAAGTTTAGGGTTGATCAGAAACTACGTATTGCATATGTTTCTATTCCCCCACAACAGAATTTCTGGAAATTTTACATTTCTATCTATATATCTGAAAGCTCCCAAATATTTAAAAAGTCCCTGCTTGTAAAATAGGGTTGCCAACTCCAGGCTAGGAGTCTCATGGAGATTTGGGCATAGAAACTTGGGAGGACGGGGTACAATGGCACAGAATCCACTCTCCAAAGCTGCCATTTTCTCCAGGGGGACTGATCTCTATACCAGGGGTGGCCAAGCTGTGGCTTTCACGTATTGTGTGGCTCTCAAAGTCCCCACTGCCCCATCGGCTGCCTTGGAGAAGGCATCTGTATCTTTAAATCACTTCTCCGAGCCAAGCCAGCTTGGACAATACATTTAAAGTTGCTTTCTTTCCACCTCCCCATCCACCAATCTATTCTCTTTCCTTCTTTCTGGCTCTCAAACATCTGACGTTCAGGTCTTGCGGCCCTCAAACACCTGACACTTATTCTATGTGGCTCTTGCGTTAAGCAAGTTTGGCCACCCCTGCTCTGTACCCTGGAGATGAGTAGTAATTCTGGATCCCCGGCCATCACCTACAAGTCAACATGCTCAAAAGCAACCTAGCATGCTGACCAACATGGGGAAATATTTAACCAGACAAACTCCCATTTTGTACTGGTAGTTCAAAGTTATGCAGTCTCAGGAGGCCATTTGATATATTTTCATGGGGATTTGGGGGACCTATCTGGTACATTTTCCCCATATCTTTCCTTCATGAGGCATTCCTCAATCTTCTTTCATCATTTTATCTTCCCAGAAACCCAGTGATTTCAACTAGGTTGAGAGAGAAGTCACCAGCACAGGGTCAACTAAGAAGACGACGACGACACTGGATTTATATCCCGCCCTCCACTCCAAAGAGTCTCAGAGCAGCTCATAATCTCCTTTACCTTCCTCCCCCACAACAGCCACCCTGTGAGATAGATGAAGATATTGGATTTATATCCCGCCCTCCACTCCGAAGAGTCTCAGAGCGGCTCACAATCTCCTTTACCTTCCTCCCCCACAACAGCCACCCTGTGAGGTAGATGAAGATATTGGATTTATATCCCGCCCTCCACTCCGAAGAGTCTCAGAGCGGCTCACAATCTCCTTTACCTTCCTCCCCCACAACAGCCCCCCTGTGAGGTAGATGAAGATATTGGATTTATATCCCGCCCTCCACTCCGAAGAGTCTCAGAGTGGCTCACAATCTCCTTTACCTTCCTCCCCCACAACAGCCACCCTGTGAGGTAGATGAAGATATTGGATTTATATCCCGCCCTCCACTCCGAAGAGTCTCAGAGCGGCTCACAATCTCCTTTACCTTCCTCCCCAACAACAGACACCCGGTGAGGTGGGCGGGGCTGGAGAGGGCTCTCACAGCAGCTGCCCTTTCAAGCACCACCTCTGCCAGAGCTATGGCTGACCCAAGGCCATTCCAGCAGGTGCAAGTGGAGGAGTGGGGAATCAAACCCAGTTCTCCCAGATAAGAGTCCGCACACTTAACCACTACACCAAACTGGCTCTTCTCCATGGCAAACTTCATGGTAAAGTGGAGTTCTGAACACAAGTTTTGAAGACCCTAGCCCAGGGATGTCAAACATGCAGCCCAGGGGCCGAATCAGGCCCCCGGAGGGCTCCTATCAGGCCCCCGAGCAAGTGGCTCTTGTCTGCTTCCTTCTCCCTCTCTCTAACTTCTTTCGGTTCTCAGAGACTGCTAAATAAAATATTACAAGAATGCTAATCTTTTAAGCATGTCATATTTGAATAATTTTTTTTTAAAGAAAACCTTTAATTGTATTTGTCCTTTATAAAGTTTATGTCTCCACTACCTGATGTTAGATTGTACGACACATGCGGCCCAGCCCGACAAGGTCTCATTTATGTCAGATCCGGCCCCCATAACAAGTGAGTTAGACACCCCTGCCCTAGAGCCCAGCACTCAAACAACTATACCACGCTGAGTTCTCAAATGGTACAAAACGGGATCTGTTTGCCACTGTGCTCCATCCTTCCTTCCTGGTCTACGATTTCTTGCCCCACTCTGGCTTCCTTTTTTATCCTGACAGCAACACCGTCAGGCAGGACAGGCTAAAGGCTGGTGACTGACCCAAGATTCACGGCAGAAAGAAAGAATCTGAACCCAGATGCCCCAGTGGAGAGCGGGTTTGGTGTGTCTGGTGTAGTGGTTAAGTGTGCGGACTCTTATCTGGGAGAACCGGGTTTGAGTCCCCACTCCTCCACTTGCACCTGCTGGAATGGCCTTGGGTTAGCCATAGGTATCGCAGAAGGTTGTCCTTGAAAAGGCAGCAGCTGTGAGAGCTCTCTCAGCCCCACCCACCTCACGGGGTGTCTGTTGTGGGGGGGTGGGGAGGAAGGTAAAGGAGATTGTGAGCCGCTCTGAGACTCTTCGGAGTGGAGGGCGGGATATAAATCCAATATCTCCTTCAATATCTTCAGTCACAGCCCAATGTTCCAACTACTACACTACACGGCCAATCTGCTACAAATGATAGGCTGGTGATTATACTATTACCAGGGGTTTTTTTGTAGCAGGAACCCCTTTGTATATTAGGCTACGCCCCCCCCTTTAATGTAGCCAATCCTCCAAGATCTTACAGAGCTCTCCTTACAGGGCCTACTGTAAGCTCTTGGAGGATTGGCTACCTCGGGAGGGGGGTATAGCCTAATATGCAAAGGAGTTCCTGCAACAAAAAAAGCCCTGACTATTACTATACCTACAGAAAGATAACAAGGACATGGTTACATACAACTGTCTTTTACTAAGTTTACTGGATTCACTGGATTCAGTCACTGGTTCGTTGCACCAGATACCGTCTATTGAGACTGGAGGCAGTCCTCCAGAAGTGGAGGGTCTTTCCCAAGCCCCCAACCACTGATCCAGCCAGGGGGTGGAATTCTAGCAGAAGCTCCTTTGCATATTAGGCCACACCCTCCCGATGTAGCCAGTCCTTCAAGAGCTTACAAAAAAAGAGTCTTGTAAGCTCTTGGAGGACTGGCTACATCAGAGGGGTGTGGCCTATTATGCAAAGGAACTCCTGCTAGAATTCCACCCCCTGGATCTAGCTACCCCCTCCAGAAAAACCCAACCCACCTGTTACCCTCAACATGCACTGGGCACTCACCTGTGCAGGCGTCGACGTCAGTGTCACGGCTGGTTTCAGTGGCGTGGCCCCCGTGGTGACTCCTGGTTGGCTCTTGATGGGCTGCAACACCAGCTGCTTGACGGGCCGACCGGGTTGGACGAGACGATGCAGCGTCGCCGGGGCCCCAGCTCCAGGGGAGACCTTGGTGGCCAGCACCGCGTTGCCCGAAACTATGGAAACCCCTGGCCGTAACGGGGGTGCCTGTCAACACCTTTGCGAAGGTCACTTTGCCTCCGTTGGCCGCCCCAATGGGCTGGGCTTGAATCTGAGCGACGTGGGCGCCCGTCATCGAGCCCCCCGCCGGCGCCTTCAAGATGACGATCTTCGGGGCTGGAGGGGGTGCCACCGTTTGCTGGCCCCCGGTGGAGGAAGAGGGTACTACGGTTGGCGTGGTGGTGGCAGAAGAGACTCCCATGAAGGGGTTGCCTTGGCTGAGGACTTCCTGGTCTTGAGGGGCCTGCAAGAGTCCCGGTTGGTCCTGCTGAGGCAACTCGGGAGCGGCCTCGGTTTGTGCGTCCGGGAGGGCCAGGGTCTGAGGCTGGGGGGCCTCTGCCTGCGCAGGGACCTGCTGTTCTTTGGACCCGCTCGCCAAAGAGTCCAAAGCCCCGCCGGGGAGCCCCAGGGCCTCTTCGATGGGGTCGGGGGCCCCCTGGCTGAAGCTCTCGTCGGTCAACGAGTCCAGGCCAAAAAGATTGGGGTCATCAAAGAGGTCCATGATGGGGTCCGCCATGTTGAGGGACGAAGGAGTGGGCTCCCGAGCCGGGGAGGGGGTGGCCGAGAGGTCCCCTCCCCAACTTCAGCTGCGGTTCAGCTCCCCGAACGACACGATCAGGTGGGGCAAAGCCTCAGGGTGTAGCATGCGGTCTAGAACTGGCTGGAAGAAGAAATGGGGAGTTCTGAGTGAGAAAGAATGCACTTTCAATATCCCAGCATGCACTGCAGCCTACAAACCCCCTCTTTACATACCCATTCACCTCCCAACAATCCCAGGAGCCTTCGTTCCCATCCAATTCTGAACACACCGTGGGGCTATTTTTATGACCAACTGGCCTGGCAAAACCATTTCTTCCCCCCTGCTGCTCCATAGTTCTCTTTCCCAGCTGCCTTTTATACCAAGTACTTTGGTTGTGGATTCCAAAGTACGTGAGAGCCAGTTTGGTGTAGTGGTTAAGTGTGCGGACTCTTATCTGGGAGAACCGGGTTTGATTCCCCACTCCTCCACTTGCCCCTGCTGGAATGGCCTTGGGTCAGCCATAGCTCTGGCAGAGGTTGTCCTTGAAAGGGCAGCTGCTGTGAGAGCCCTCTCAGCCCCACCCACCTCACAGAGTGTCTGCTGTGGGGGAAGAAGATAAAGGAGATCGTAAGCTGCTCTGAGACTGTGATTCAGAGAGAAGGGCGGGGTATAAATCTGCAGTCTTCTTCTTTGCGGTTAGTTTCCAAGCAGAGACAGTAAGACCTTCACATCAGTAGACACCAGGCATCACTCGATTTGCTCGTCTGCAAAAAGAACCATCAAATTCCTAGACACCGGCCATGATGGAGGGGCGAAAACTGTAGATCCAAAATTTCTAGAAGTCAGCATTCAACTCTTAGGTGCTGAGGTATCAGGTGTGGCATCTGGGTAGGCAGGACTGGGAGCCCTTTATATGAGTATATGAACATATGAAGCTGCCTTCTACTGAATCAGACCCTCGGTTCATCAAAGTCAGTATTGTCTACTTAAGACTGGCAGCAGCTCTCCAGGGTCTCAAGCTGAGGTTTTTAAGAACATAAGTGAAGCCATGTTAGATCTGGCCAGCGGCCCATCCAGTCCAACACTTTGTGTCACACAGTGGCCAATATATGTGTGTGTGTTTATATATACACACACATACACACACACACAAATATGTGTATACACACACACACACACACACACACTATGGCTAATAGACACTGATGGACCTCTGCTCCATATTTTCACTTGCTTGGACCCTTTTGAGTTGGAGATGCTGGGGATTGAGCCTGGGACCTTCTGCTTACCAAGCAGATGCTCTACCACTGAGCCACCGTCCCTCACCTGACTGGCAGCGGCTCTCCAGGGTCTCAAGATGAGGCTTTTCACACCTACTTGCCTGGACCCTTTTTAGTTGGAGATGCCGGGGATTGAACCTGGGACCTTCTGCTTACCAAGCAGATGCTCTACCACTGAGCCACCGCCCCTCCCCAGGCTTATGGTACACGGCCTGGCAGAGAACCCACACCCGCCGAAGATGATGAGCCCATTTCTGATTTTCTAGTGGCAGAACTTCCTGGAGGCAGTGGAGATGGTGGCACAAGAGACCACCGTCTTCTCCTGCCTCCTCCGCGGCCACCTCTCACTACCGGCTTCAGCATCCTATTTCACAAAACGTTCAGCTCGATGCAGCTGCATTCGCGCAGGGCTTTTTTTGTAGCAGGAACTCCTCTGCACATTTGGCCACACCCCCTCGATATAGCCAATCCTCGAGGGTTCTTAATACAGAGCCTACTGGAAGCTCCAGGAGGATTGGCTACATTGGGGGGGCGTGGCCTAATAGGCAAAGGCGTTCCTGCTACCAAAAGAAGCCCTGAGTGACGGAGAAAAAGGAAATAACTTCTTTACACAAAGCCTGATTAAAATGTGGACTCTGCTGCGAGAGGATGTATTGAGGGCCTCAGGAATAAAGAGCTTTCAAAGGGGACTGCGCGGATTCATGGGGGAGAGAGGTTTGCCAAGCCACTTGCTATTACTGAACATCTGAACGGGTTCTGGGAAGGGGTGGGGGGGGAGATTACAGTTGCAGCAGGAGAAAAAAACGTGTTTCAAAATTTCTGGGAAAGAGGAATATCAATGACCTCCGAGTCCTTTTTATTCCTCCCTCCCTTCGAAGGGCCCAGGGTAGAATACAAAGCTCTCCGCTCATCTGCTTTACCCTCACAACAACCCTGCGATGCGGTTCACGCTAAGGAACGCTGACTGGCCCAACGAGCTTCACGGCTGACTGGGGACTCGCCCCCAAGCCTGCACAGGCCTGGTGCAACCTGTAGACTAAGGGTGTCGAACATCCAGTCTGGGGGCTGAATCAGGCCTCCGGAGGCTCCTATCAGGCCCCCGAGCAACTGGCTGTCATTTGCTTCCTTCTCATTCTCTCTTGCTTCCTTCTGAGTCACAGCTTGCTTTGCAAGGCTTGATCAACTGCACCGGAGCTACAGAGCAAAACCTCTGTTTTCTCCATTGGCTGAGGGTGGAAAGGTGGGGGGGGAGGCAGAGCTTGTTTTTCCAGGCTCTCTCAATCGGACAGCAGAGCTACTGAGCCAAGCCTCCCTTCTATCGGCTGAGGCTCCTCCCCCTCCTGGTGCCCTGGGAAAGTAAGGAAAGAGCCACAGCTTCCTTTGCCCACTTCCTTGGATCCCATGGGAGAAATGCAAAGAAAACACCTTTAAGACCAAAAAGTGCTAACGTTTTAAGCATGTTTTAACACACCTAGGGCTTTTTTTGAGCAGGAACGCAATTCTGACTGGCTTGGAGTCAGGGGGTGTGGCCTAATATGTAAATGAACCCCTGCTGGGCTTTTCCTACAAAAAGCCCTATGTGAAACAATGGTGAGATCAGCTGGTGTGGCCTAATATGCAAATGAGTTCCTGCTGGGCTTTTTCTACTAAAAAAGCCCTGTGTTTGTGTGTGTATATATATATTGTATTTGTGACCTTTATAAAGTTTATATTTCTGCTACCTAACCTTAAATAGGTACATATATGGCTTGGCATGACATGGCTCGGCCCACCCCAACATGGTCTGGCCCAGCAAGGTCTTATTTATGTCAGATCTGGCCCTCATAACAAATGAGTTCAACACCCCTGCTGTAGACCCCCGGAGCCATGGCTCAGCAGTAAAGCATTTGCTTTCAGTACGGAAGGTCCCAGGTTCAATCCCTGGCATCTCCATTTACGAGGACCAGACAGCAGGTGATGGGAAAGACCTCTGCCAGAGACCCCGGAGAGCCAGACTGAGTAGACGGTACGGACCTTGACGCACCAAGGGTCTGATTCGGTGTGAGGCAGCTTCAAGTAGTCGCGTTCCGTGTCGCTGCAGCTCTGCGCTTCCAACTCTCGGCTCAAGGAAAACAGACCAAACTAGAACACTCAACATCCTCCTCTGGAATGCCTCTGTTCATCAAAGCATGGAAGAGAACGGCATCTTCCTGGGGAAGGGGGGGTGGTAACTCCAATTCTTAAAAAACTGTAGGAACAAGTACCAAAAAAAGAGGCATCCTTCTTAACCTCTAATCGCTTTTGTTCACGCAAAGCAAGGGTGACGCTCCAGGGCAGCCCAAGTCTCCCGATGTCACCGTGCGCACAGCAGATCATTCTACGCTTAGAAACAGATCGGCGCATTTTACGAGGCACAAAACTAGGAGCCCACCCCGCCCCCGCGATGAAGCCCAAACTTCAGGTACTGATACCGAGCAGTGCTCCCTCTAAGCTGAGTTGGTGTGAGCTGGCTCACAGTTTTTTAGCCCCTGGCTCGCACCTTTTTGTCTTCGCTCAGGAAAAACGGTCCCAGAGCAAACTAATTTTCGCAGCGACTCGCAACTTTAATGCCAGGAGCTCACAAAGTAGAATTTTTGCTCACAAGACTCCACAGCTTAGAAGGAGGATTGATCCACTTCCAATTCTCATTTTGCTCCTTCTGGCTAAAGAGGCACAATTGCAGTGCTTTCCCCTACCCGGAGATGCCGGTAACCGAACTCGGGTCCTGCCATGCACTGAGATGGGGCTCTCCCCGCAGAGCCCCCCCTCACCTCCCCATGAACAAAAATATTCCTATTTCATCCACATATTACCAGACTCCTCATAGGTGTCTAAAGTGGGGGAGGAAAGACGGCGGGCTCTCGACTCGAGGCAAAGCAAACGCTCAGAAGGGAAGAGCGACTGAAGCCGGTGGCCTTCGGGCCCCGAGACAAATAAAAAGCTTCTGAATCACAAAGTCACTCAGTTGGCAAAAAAAGAGAGGAAATAAATCAGCTCCCATTCCATTCAGTTCATCAGTCTGCAATCAAAAGAGCTGGACTACATCTCTGCTAGAACCCACACGAACGCACTTGACCCCTCCCCCGGTTTCCCTTTTTCCATCACATAGTCCAGCTATAGCCCACCCATCCCCATCTCCGTTACTCTATTCAGCCCCCTAAGCCTTAGGCTGTGACTTTAGTCCACTGCCACCCCCGGGAACAGCCAGGCCAAACCCCACCTTACAAACGGTGCACCGTCTCCTTCCCCCTCTCCTTGGGATTGGACAGCCTCAACCCTCCTCTCCTCCCCCCCCCCGTGCAGATGCACCCCCACGCCTTCAGCTCCCCCAGCTGGGGCTCCGCTCCCATCCCCTCCTCCAGAGCTCTGGATTCTCTCCCCTCCCGGCCCCTTCTCTCTTTGCATCCGGAAACCCAATCTGTCCGGGCGCCTTTTCATCCCACCTGCCCGCCTGGGCCCCAAGCTCCCCACCATCCCACCTCCCAAAGCCACCCCCCCCCAACCAAAGCCAGCATCTCCTACCGCCCTCCCCACTTGGCTGGCCCCCATACAGCCCCCTCCCTCTCAGGCCTCCCGGCCGCCCCTTGCTGCTCCTTCCCTTCTGGGGACCCTCCGATCCACCCCCTTCTCCTTAACCCCTTCGCGCCTCCAGGATCTGAGCCTCTGCCACCCCCTCTTGGCACCTGGAAGCCCCCAGCCCCGCCAGCCTCTCTGATCCCTACGTTTCCCCCCCCCCTTCCTCCTGCCACTCATAATCCGCATCTCTGCCCTCCTTCCTTCCGCTGGAGGCCCCCACCCCACCCCAAGGGCTCCCCCTTATCCGATCCCAGACCCTACCCGGCCCCATAGCGGCGGCAGTGGCGGCAGCTCCGCCTCCTCCTCCAACCCTCCGGCATCTCCTTCCTTTCCTCCTCCTCTTCCCAGGCCCGGGCACCGGAGAGCGCAAGGAAGAGGGAAGGCGAGAGGCGGAGCTAGGCCCAGCCGTGCTCTCTCTCCACCTCCCCCCCCCACACACTCCCCAGCCAGCCAGACACAGCCAGCTTCCTTCCTCTGCTCCACTGCAGAGAAAAGGGGCTCCCCCTGCCCCCACTGGAACTCATCTGCATCCCTCCGCTGAAAGAAAGCCACTCTGGATTGCATACAATGGAGAGGGGGAGAGAGAGAGAGACAACTTTCAGCATCTGAGCATTGAAGACAGAAGCGAACGCCACCTCTTAGGTTCCGCCGGCAATATCTTTGCCTGACTGCCCGCCTTTCAGAGAAGGGCCCGGAAGATCTCCCCCAGAGGGAAAGCAGAGCTGCCCTCCTGCACAGGCTGGGTTTCCCAAAACGGCATTCACACCTGCCTGACTTGACGAATGAGACCAAACCTACCTAGCAGTGTTCCCTCTAAGCTGAGTCAGCGTGAGCTTAGTTCACAGATTTTTAGCTTCCGGCTCGCACATTTTTGTCTTCGCTCAGGAAAGGATGACCCCAGAGCACAATTATTGATGCAGCAGCTCACAACTTGAATGCCAGCAGCTCACAAAGTAGGACTTTGCAGCTTAAGGGGGCCATTGCTATCTAGGTATGTACATGACGGCGGGGGGCGGGGGGGGGGGGGGAGTGTCCGCTTATGTGCCAGTAATGCACAGCTAACTTATGGAAAATTCCACCCCCCCCCCAATAGGGTTTTCGAGGCAGGAGATGATCATAGAATCGTACAGTTGGAAGGGATCTCCAGGGTCATCTAGTCCAACCCCCTGCACAATGCAGGGACCTCACAAATAACTCCCGTGGCCCCCAATGACACCTGCTCCACACCCAGAACATGGCAAAAACACACACACACAAAACCCCTCCATGGTTTCCTGGCCAATATGGATCAGAGAAAAACTGCTGGCCCCAAAGCAGTGAAGAACATTCCCGATCATATATATTCCGCCCTCTACTCAGAGCAGCTCACAATCTCCTTTCCCTTCCTCCCCCACAACAGACACCCTGTGAGGTAGATGAAGATATTGGATTTATATCCCTCCCTCCACTCCAAAGAGTCTCAGAGCGGCTCACAATCTCCTTTCCCTTCCTCCCCCACAGCAGACACCCTGTGAGGTTGATGAAGATATTGGATTTATATCCCACCCTCCACTCCAGAGTCTCAGAGCGGCTCACAATCTCCTTTACCTTCCTCCCCCACAACAGACACCCCGTGAGGTAGATGAAGATATTGGATTTATATCCCGCCCTCCACTCCGAAGAGTCTCAGAGCGGCTCACAATCTCCTTTACCTCCCCCCCCCCCACACACACACAACAGACACCCTGTGAGGTGGGTGGGGGTGGAGAGGGCTCTCACAGCAGCTGCCCTTTCAAGGACAACCTCTTCCAGAGCTATGGCTGACCCAAGGCCATGCTAGCAGGTGCAAGTGGAGGAGTGGGGAATCAAACCCGGTTCTCCCAGATAAGAGTCCGCACACTTAACCACTACACCCAACTGGCTCTCTATTAGAGCTATGGCTGACCCAAGGCCATGCTAGCAGGTGCAAGTGGAGGAGTGGGGAATCAAACCCGTTCTCCCACATAAGAGTCCGCACACTTAACCACTACGCCAAACTGGCTCTCAAAAGCCACATCCGACTTTTTTGGTGCTCTCTCATCCAAGCACAAGACAGAGCAGATGCGACTTAAGCTTCCTGGATCCGACGAGATCATGCTAGCCTGGACCATCCCAGTCAGGGCTATGAATATACACGCATGACCACTCCAGGAGGAGGAGAAGGCATTATTACGTTAGCACCGTCCCCTGTATCTGACCCTGGAACAAAATTCTACGGTCCTTTCTGTGGTTTCAGACGCTCACCCCCATCCCAGACAGGCAGGATGAACACACAGCAGCAATTTTACTAAGTTTAGTAAATTGTACCAGATTCAGAGAATTCAGTCACAGGTTTGTTGCACCAAATACCGTCTATTGCAGCGGTCTCCAACCTTTTTGGCACCAGGGACCGGTTTCGTGGAAGACAATTTTTCCACGGACGGGTGCATGTGTATGTGTGCACTTTATTTCTATTAGTTTGGTGTGGTGGCTAAGCTTCTGGAATCTTGTCTGGGAGAACCGGGTTTGACTCCCTACTCCTCCACTTGCAGCTGCTGGAATGGCCTTGGGTCAGCCATCGCTGACAGCTGCTGTGAGAGCTCTCTCAGCCCCACCATCCTCACAGGGTGTCTCATAGGAGATCCAGTTTGATGTAGTGGTTAAGTGTGTGTACTCTTATCTGGGTGAACCGGGTTTGATTCCCCACTCCTCCACTCGCAGCTGGTGGAATGGCCTTGGGTCAGCCATCGTTCTGGCAGAGGTTGTCCATGAAAGGACAGCTTCTGTGTGAGCTCTCTCAGCCCCACCCACCTCACAAGGTGTCCGCTGAGGGGAGGGGAAGAGAAAGGAGATTGCAAGCCACTCTGAGACTCCCTCAGGTAGTGAAAGGCAGAGTATAAACCCAATCTCTTCTCAGTTTGGTGTACTGTTTAAATGTGCAGACTCTTATCTGGGAGAACTGGGTTTGATTCCCCACTCCTCCACTTGCAGCTGCTGGAATGGCCTTGGGTCAGCCATAGCTCTGGCAGAGGTTGTCCTTGAAAGGGCAGCTGCTGTGAGAGCCCTCTCCAGCCCCACCCACCTCACAGGGTGTCTGCTGTGGGGGAGGAAGATAAAGGAGATTGTAAGCTGCTCTGAGACTCTGAGATTGGAGTGGAGGGCGGGATATCAATCCAATATCATCACCTAGCGCAGGGGTGGGGACCGTTGGCTTTCCAGATGTTTTTGCCTACAACTCCCATCAGCCCCAGTCATTGGCCATGCTGGCTGGGGCTGATGGGAGTTGTATGCAAAAAACATCTGGAGAGCCAATGTTCCCTACCGGTTCGACCTAGCGGTTAGAGGCAGACTAGCATCAGGGACCAGGTTCAAATCCCTGATCTGCTGTGGGACTTGTTGGGTGACCTTGGGCCAGGCACACGTTCTCAGTCTAACCTACCTCTCAGGGTCATTTTGAGGACAAAATGGAGATGGGGAAAAGGTAGCAAAAGCTGGTTTTGGTCCCCGCTAGGGAAGAAAGAAGATCCAATCCGTCAATCCTCAGGGAAATCAACCCTGACTGTTCCCTGGAAGGTCAGATGCAGAAGCTGAAGCTCAAATACTTTGGCCACCCAATGAGAAGGGAGCACTTGCTGGAGAAGATCTTGATGCTGGGAAAGACAGAAGGCAAAAGAAGAAGGGGACGGCAAAAGATGAGATGGCTGGACAGCGTGACTGATGTAACAAACACGAATTTGAGCAGACTTCGGAGGATGGCGGAAGACAGGAGGGCCTGGTGTGATTTTGTCCATGAGGTCGCAAAGAGTCAGACTCGACTTTGCAACTGAACAACAAAAGGTAGATGATGGATGGATGATAGAGGAAGGGAAGGGAAGGGAAGGGAAGGGAAGGGAAGGGAAGGGAAGGGAAGGGAAGGGAAGGGAAGGGAAGGGAAGGGAAGGGAAGGGAAGGGGAGGGGAGGGGAGGGGAGGGGAGGGGAGGGGAGGGGTTTGGGGTTTTTTGTTTGGTCGTTTTAAAAAACACTTTGTGCCTGGCTCTAATCTATCGATTTAACAATCTGAATCAGTCAGTCCTAAGGGAAATCAACCCTGACTGTTCCCTGGAAGGTCAGATGCTGAAGCTGAAGCTCCAATCCTTTGGCCACCAAATGAGAAGGGAGCACTCCCTGGAGAAGACCCTGATGCTGGGAAAGACAGAAGGCAAAAAAAGAAAGGGATGGCGAAAGATGAGATGGCTGGACAGCGTTACTGATGTAACAAACATGAATTTGAGCAGACTTCGGAGGATGGCAGAAGACAGGAGGGCCTGGCATGACTCAGTCCATGGGGTTGCAAAGAGTCAGACTCGACTGTGCGACTGAAGGACAACAACAAAAAAAGAAGAAAAGGGGAGGGGGGTATAAGCAAAGTCATCTGAAGAAACAGTCTACATAAAGGGAAAAAACTTCAAGTCACACGAGTGTCCTTTTCAAGCAGTTCCCCCACCCAGACCAATGGCACATGTACCCATACGAACACCTAAGTCATCGACACGCAAGTCATTAAATGTATCCGCATGAACATGTAAGCCACAAACAGAATGTCTAAAAAGGGACTCCAAAGCACCTTCGAGAGCCGGGGTGGCCGAACTTGCTTAAGGTAAGAGCCACACAGAATAAACGTCAGATGCTTAAGAGCCGCAAGATGGGATGGGAGGGATAGAGGAAAGGAGGCAGGCAGGCAATAAAATGGGGAGAGGGGAGAGATTGAAAGAAAGCAACTTTATATGCATTCTCCAAGCCACCAGAGAAGCGATTTAAAGAGAGAAATGCCTTCTCCAAGCTGGCATGTGGGGGCTTCGAGAGCCACACAATAGGTGTGAAAGAGCCACAGTTTGGCCACCCCTGTTGTGGAGAATAATCTTAAACTACCTAAGCACAGGCTGCAGATGTACATCTTGAGAACTCAGCAATGCCCTAGGAGAGGGGTGGCCAAACTTGCTTAACCTAAGAGCCACACGGAATACACGTCAGTCGTTTGAGAGCCGCAAGACATGAACAAATATTACACGCACGTTTTTATGAAAACTCTTAATACTTTCTTTGCACAGAAAGATAAAATACACTATAGAGCATGACCATGTTAGAAGGAGTCTTTCTGAAGAACAAAAGCTGGGAATAACAGTCCCCATAAAACCAGCATAGGGAAGACTTGAGATTAAGCCTGCACTAAGTTCCTCCTTGACCTCCGGGAGCTTCATAATGTGTGTGAAAGAGCCACAGTTTGGCCACCCCTGCCCAGCACGGGAGATGCAAGCTGGAATTCTAGCACATGGGATTCAGGAAGGGTCCCAGACAGCTACTGGGAACCTCCACATTCAGCGCTACTATATCTCTCAACAGCCAGACACATTTTCCTCCCTCTCGCCACGTTTTAGCTTCTTTTCCTTCCCAGGGAGGGAAAGCCCCATCAGTTCCACACATTTCCTTCCTGCTCTCTCCAGATGCTGAAATTTAGCAGTTTTCACCAGCGCAGGCAAGGTTTCACCCATCTGTTTTTGCAGTCATTGGCAGGCCAGGGTAGAGGCAGGCGAATGCTGGCCTTTCAAAAGGACACGCATCCACACTAGCCACAGTGCTAACAGCGATACGTCATAGAATAATAGAATCGTAGAGTTGGAAGGGACCTCCAGGGTCATCCAACAGGCCTTTACCATCAGAGCTGGGAGAGGACTGCCACCCCACATCTGTAAAAAGCTATGATTATTATACGATCACCATCAGGAAAAAGAACCCACCTATACTGAAGACAGCACCATAGAATGTTTTAGAACGTTTTAATTGTAATTGTAGCATCTTATTGGCTTTTAAACTGAAAGTGTCAACATCTGAACTGACTGTTAGCCGCCCTGAGCCCGCTTGCGGAGAGGGCAGGATAGAAATCTAAGGTAAATCAATCAATCAATCAATAAAAATCTAGTCCAACCCCCTACACAATGCAGGAAACGCACAAATACCTCCCCCTAAATTCACAGGATTGCTGTCAGGTGGCCATCTAGCCTCTGCCTCAAAACCTCCAAGGAAGGAGAGCCCACCACCTCCCAAGGAGGAAGCCTCTTCCACTGAGGAACCGCTCAAACCGTCAGGAAGTTCTTTCTAATGTTGAGCTGGAAATTCTTCTGATTTAATTTCAACCCACTGGTTCTGGTCCAACCTTCTAGGGCCACAGAAACGTGGCAATTTAGGAATGAAACTGTCAAGGTTTTCCCAAAAACCCTGTCAGTTTCACTAGACAACAGAAATGGAGACAGGGAAAAGAAAGGACGGTGCATGCCAAAACACCCCTCCAAGGTAGTACGGGGCCGACATCTGAGGCAGACACAGAAGAATTATCTTATCCAGTAGTAACTAGGAGGCAATATCTAATTCAGGAAAAACCTAGCTTCCAGATGGTAACGATTCACACTACCAGAAGGAAGGGAAGGCCCCTGAGTGTGAGAATAAAAGAAACCAGGGCTTTTTTAAAAAAGAAAGAGCCCAGCAGGAGCCCATTTGCATATTAGGCCACACCCCCTGACACCAAGCCAGCCAGGGCTGCATTCCTGTGCGTTCCTACTCAAAAAAAGCCCTGAAATAAACAACAAAAAAGGTTGAGGAAGAGATAAAAGCTATTACAAAAACGTATACAATGCTAGTAAAACAGTTGTGTGTTGTATAAACTCTGTCTCTCTCTAGGTCAAAAACTATTCAAACAACAACAACAAAAACCCCACGGAGACGGAAATAAGGATGCATTCAAAGAAGCAATCAGAGACCAAACTCATTTCAACTCAACAGTCTTCTTCAGTAATCTCTGAAACATAAAACCAATTAATTTTTTTTGCTGAATACCTGCGTGCTTTTGTCTGAATGCATTCTGACCTCTATTACAGTTCATGGCTTGATTAAACGGCAACTGTTTTACCAGCAGGTCTGTAGGTTTTTGTAACAGATTTTATACCTTCCTCAACTTTTTCTGGTCTATCCTTTTAGTGGACTGATTTGAGAGTTATTCACGCTCCTCTCTTTCTTCGGTTGACAGAGTTAAAACACGTGCGATTTTCATCCAAGTGATCTGTTGGGGCCAGGCCTTTTCAGAGGGCAAACATCCACTTCCTTATTTTCTGGGGCTACCAACTCTGGGATGGGAAATTCCTCGAGATTTGGGGCCGTAGCCAGGAGAAAGTAGAGCATGAAGAGTGTAGGGAACCTCAGGTGGGCAGAACAATGTATCATAAAGTACGCTCTACAAAGAAGAAGAAGAAGAAGATGATATTGGATTTATATCCCGCCCTCCACTCCGAAGAGTCTCAGAGCGGCTCACAATCTCCATTACCTTCCTCCCCCACAACAGACACCCTGTGAGGTAGATAAAGATATTGGATTTATATCCCGCCCTCCACTCCGAAGAGTCTCAGAGCGGCTCACAATCTCCTTTACCTTCCTCCCCACAACAGACACCCTGTGAGGTAGATGAAGAGATTGGATTTATATCCCACCCTCCACTCCGAAGAGTCTCAGAGCGGCTCACAATCTCCTTTACCTTCCTCCCCCACAACAGACACCCTGTGAGGTAGATAAAGATATTGGATTTATATCCCGCCCTCCACTCCGAAGAGTCTCAGAGCAGCTCACAATCTCCTTTACCTTCCTCCCCACAACGGACACCCTGTGAGGTGGATGAAGATATTGGATTTATATCCCACCCTCCACTCCGAAGAGTCTCAGAGCGGCTCACAATCTCCTTTACCTTCCTCCCCCACAACAGACACCCTGTGAGGTAGATAAAGATATTGGATTTATATCCCGCCCTCCACTCCGAAGAGTCTCAGAGCAGCTCACAATCTCCTTTACCTTCCTCCCCACAACGGACACCCTGTGAGGTGGATGAAGATATTGGATTTATATCCCACCCTCCACTCCGAAGAGTCTCAGAGTGGCTCACAATCTCCTTTACCTTCCTCCCCCCCACAACAGACACCCTGTGAGGTAGATAAAGATATTGGATTTATATCCCACCCTCCACTCCGAAGAGTCTCAGAGTGGCTCACAATCTCCTTTACCTTCCTCCCCCCCACAACAGACACCCTGTGAGGTAGATAAAGATATTGGATTTATATCCCGCCCTCCACTCCGAAGAGTCTCAGAGCGGCTCACAATTTCCTTTACCTTCCTCCCCACAACAGACACCCTGTGAGGTAGATGAAGATATTGGATTTATATCCCACCCTCCACTCCGAAGAGTCTCAGAGCGGCTCACAATCTCCTTTACCTTCCTCCCCCACAACAGACACCCTGTGAGGTGGGTGGGGCTGAGAGGGCTCTCACAGCAGCTGCCCTTTCAAGGACAACCTCTGCCAGAGCTATGGCTTACCCAAGGCCATGCTAGCAGGTACAAGTGGAGGAGTGGGGAATCAAACCCGGTTCTCCCAGATAAGAGTCCGCGCACTTAACCACTACACCAAACTGGCTCTCCTAGCAGCCATTTTCTCCAGAAATTATTTCTGTTTTCTTGAGATCAGTTGTAGTTTCTGAAGATCTCCAGCCCCCAAGAGGTTGTGAAACCAGACAGCTCACGGGTAGGAGTAAGGTTATAACTCAGAGCGCTCCGTGAGAGCTTTAACTAATACATACATTGAAAACAAAGGTTTAAACCACCGTATTTTTCGCATATTCATTTAGAATCATTTCACAGTCCATTTTACAATACACAATGCTTTTTTTCTTCGTCTGTAGGACTTCCTGAAGTCCGATGCAGGTGTGATTGCAATTCCCAAACTGGTGTGGCTGCAAGTGGACTGCTGCTTCCATCCACATTCAGAGCCAGCCCTTTCGAGAGAAGCCGAGGACAAACAGAAGTGTGGAGCCGTGCTTGATCCTTTGGCGATAGACAGGGCAGTGCCAAATGGAAACTGTATCCCTTGGTGAGCTGCCTGAGGAAAGATTCACTCTGAAAGTGGACGGAAGCGACAGCCCAGTTGCGGCCACACTAGTCTGGGAATTGCAATCACACCTCCCATTGGACTTCAGGAAGTCCTACAGATGAAGAAAAAACACCGCATATTGTAAAATGGACTGCAAAATAATTCTAAATTAATATGTGAAAAATACTGCGGTGTAAAACTTTGTTTTCAATATATGTATCGGTTAAAGCTCTCACAGAACGTTCTAAGTTATACACCCACAAAGAGGTTGGCAAACCTTTTTTTTTTTTTTTTGCACTTGCGATCTCTAGCCAACCAGAAACAATCCATACTTAAAAAAAAACAAAGTGGTTTCCACTGTGCAGTCCTTAAGGGTGACGGCACTCACTCTCAAAACAGACTCGATACACGGTTTTCCTTCTAGAACCTTTCTGATGACCAGCACCGACGAAGTTCCTCAGAATCCGATCAGCAGACGCTGAGGATTAACAAGACGGGAGGGATATTCCCATCATGCCTTGCTTCTGAACCTTCCCCTGAGGCATCCAGCTGACCACTGTCAACACAAGAAACTGTTGAGCAGAATGGACCAGTTTGCTGATTCCCCCCCACCCCCCTCCTCTTTTGCCCAATCCAGTTAGGCGCTGAAAGCTCACTATGACCAGAGGTTTTAGGTCAGACTCCAGAGATTTCACTACAGAGCCAAACTCAGAATCAGAGATTTAAATTACCTTTGTTTTCTCTCAAGTACCCTCAAACGTTCCTTGGAAGACAGAAGGTGGGATTTACAGAGAAGGGTGCGTGTGCAGATAGCTTCTTGATCTATTTTAAATCAATCTTCAGAACAAAACTTGCAATACGAGGTGGTTGGGGTGTTTCATTCTAGCTTAATCTGTCCGAGAGGGGGAAAAACCCTGAGTGACCTTGAAAAGAATCCTTAGGTTACAAGATAGGGCTGTGCAGGGCTTTTTTGTAGCAGGAACTCCTTTGCATATTAGGCCACACATCCCTGATGTAGCCAATCCTCCAGGAGCTTACAGGGTTCTTAGTACAGGGCCTACTCTAAACTCTTGGGAGGATTGGCTACATCAGGGAGGTGTGGCCTAATATGCAAAGAAGTACCTGCTACAAAAAAAAAAAAGCCTTGGTGACCAGAAAGAAGATTCTAAGCCGAGTCTGCAGTTATCTGGAACCAGGTGGCCTAGTTATGCCGGCTAGTGCAGAATCTAAGGATGTAATCACTGTGCTTCAGGCCTGTTCCTCAATGGAAGACTAAGAGCTTCGGGTACAAATACACTCAAACCTCCTCTGACTTGCTTGCTTATTCCATTCCTCTCCACCAAAAAGCTGCCAGCCCCCTGAACCCTCCCCCCCTCCCCAACCCCCCCCCCCCCAACACCTAAACAGTTATTATCCTCACCAGAAATCCACAAGGGGCAAGTAGATGATTGGATAGCCTCATTTCTCGCTCTCTCTTTTGGAAAAGGTATGAGCAGGCCTCGTTTTTGGCAGGAGCTCACAGGAACAGAGCTCTCGAACTCTAAATTTTATTGTGAAGAAGAAGAATTGCAGATTTATATCCCACCTTGCTCTCTGAATCAGAGTCTCAGAGCGGCTTACAATCTCCTTTTATCTTCCTCCCCTACAACAGACACCCTGTGAGGTGCGTGGGGCTGAGAGAGATCTCATAGCAGCTGCCCTTTCAAGGACAACTCCTACGCGAGCTATGGCTGACCCAAGGCCATTCCAGCAGCTGCAAGTGGAGGAGTGGCTACATCAGGGAGGAGTGGCTACATCTTTCTTTCTAACCCCACCCCCTCCAATACTTGCTTCTGAGCTCCATTGTTCAAAACCCCTGAACTCTGAGATGTGACAAACTTTCTAATATTTTTCCCTCCCCACACACACACACACACACACACAAAAAGGGAAAATAACCAAAACCTATAAAGCAGACAGATGGAACTCTTGATCATGCTACTGTGGCCACATAGGAGAAAGTCATTTAAAAAGCATGATGGGAATAAGGTTTTGTTATGACAATTATAATTCCAGAAGCATTTTAAGGCAGATGCTGAACTGATATAATTTAGCACACCTCCCGGTGATGTCAGGAGTGTATTCAACTGAGTTGTGCAAATGAGTTGTGCTAATGAGCTCTGGCACCTCTTTTTCTACAAGCCCCTGAGTATGAGAAAAGGAAGATTCCAATATTTCTTCTTTTGGGTGTGTGTGTGTGTGTGTGTTAATTCCGAGTTTAAATTACTCTGGATTTTGTCAGTTTGTTTTGTTCCTCGGAGTCAATAAAAATTACGAACTGCCACTTATCACTCCCAGGAGGCATTTCCAAGGTTAACAATATATATATATAAATAAATATAAATATATATATAAACTTCTCTTGAGCTTGCATAAGGCAACGCACAGAAATTGGGAGCTGTGGGCCTCTCAAGTGCCCACCTCAAAATCCATAAAGCAACAAGGTTCTAGTCCTCAAAAGACATTCAGAAACAAGAAGACGATGACATTGGATTTATATTCCGCCCTCCACTCAAGAGTCTCAGAGTGGCTCACAATCTCCTTTCCCTTCCTCCCCCCCACAACAGACACCCTGTGAGGTAGATGAAGATATTGGATTTATATCCCGCCCTCCACTCCGAAGAGTCTCAGAGCGGCTCACAATCTCCTCTACCTTCCTCCCCAACAACAGACACCCTGTGAGGTGGGTGGGGCTGGAGAGGGCTCTCTCAGCAGCTGCGCTTTCAAGGACAACCTCTGCCAGAGCTCTGGCTGATCCAAGGCCATTCCAGCAGGTGCAAGTGGAGGAGTGGGGAATCAAACCCGGTTCTCCCAGATAAGAGTCCGCACACTTAACCACTACACCAAACGAAAAAGCAAAAACCACAGTGCAGATAAAAGAATGGTGCCTTCCCTCTTAGACGTCAATCACTTTCCTCGTGCCCAAATTCCAAACAATGGCAGACATATCAAGGGGTCCAGGGAACCTTGCTCTGAAAGCTAAGGCTAGCGGGGCGCATGCACATTTTAGCAAGCAAACTCCGCACGAACTGTACACCATCCCAGCAGATTCATGGTTTCCACCCAGCAGTTCAGTCACCCATGTGCCGTCTGCCTGTTCCTCACTGAGGGTTGTGTTCCATTTACTCCAGCGCCCCCAAAACAGATCGAGTGCCATGCCTGCTAAGCTAACGTGACCTTCTGCTGACCGGATTGCTGAATGAAACAGGATCACTCCCCCAAATTCCTCCAGCTCATCCCACACACACCCCCTGCATTCTAGGTCTTTTGGTCTCAGCTTCCTGCTTCAGCATCTTATTTACTTGATTCTCACCCTCACATTTCTCCCCGATGGAGACTCAAGGTGGCTTACACCATTCTCCTCTCCCTTCATTTCAACCGCTGGGAGGTAGCTTAGGCTGAGAGGGTGTGACTGGCCCATTGTCACCCAGTGAGCTTCCATGGCAGAGTGGGGATTCGAACCTGGTTCCCCCAGATCCTAGCCTGATGCTCCAACCTGGGGTGACCAAACTTGTTTAATGTAAGAATCACATAAAATAAACGTCAGATGTTTGAGAGTCACAAGACAAACAAAGGGAGGGAGGGAGGAAAAAGATGGGGAGGGAAGAAGAGGTGGAAAGAAAGCAACTTTAAATGCATTTTCCAAGCCACTGGCTGGCTTGGATAAGTGATTTAAAGAGAAATGACTTCTCCAGGCCGGCTGATGGGGCAGTGGGGGCTTCAAGAGCCACATAATGTGTGTGAAAGAGCCACATGTGGCTCCTGAGCCACAGTTTGGCCACCCTTACTCTACTACAGCATACCCCCAAACAGCTGTAGCACTGTTTCCCATTTGCAAGGTCGGGACCCTGTACGGGGCCATGGAAGCCTCGCTACCAGGTCACAAGAAATACCAAACCTAGCCCCGCCTCCAGCAAAGCATGAGCTCTGCTCTGCTTCCTTCCTTCCACCGTCTCTCTGTTGTGCAGAGAAAAGCTAGCCTTGAAGACTGGCACAGGCTGCAAAGCCTGAGCTCTGTTTGGCTTCCTTCCTTCCCCCATCTCTGTGTTGTGCAGAGAGGAGCTGGGCTGCCTCTCCTTCCTTCTCCCCCTCTCCCAATGTTTGAGAGAAAAGCTGGTGTCCACTGGCACTTTAGATCCATGAAGTGTTCTTCAAGGTATGAGCTTTTATGTGCCTTGCAGTATGTTCTTTTGGGGAGATTTCCCTGGGAGGCCTGCTGGGAGAGGCGGGGAGTGGGCATCCCAGTTAGAGTTGCCAATCTGCAGGTGGGGGCAGGGGATCCCCCAGTTTGGAGGCCCTCCCCCCTGCTTCAGGGTCATCAAAAAGCGGGGGGAGGGGAGGGGAATGTCTGCTGGGAACTCCATTATTCCCTATGGAGATGTATTCCCATAGAAAATAATGGAGAATGGGCTTGTAGGTATCTGGGGCTCGGGGGGGGGGCTGTCTTTTGAGGTAGAGGCCCCAAATTCGCAGCGTAGCATCTGGTGCCTCTCTCCAAAATACCCTCAAGTTTCAAAAAGATTGGACCAGGGGGTCCAATTCTATGTGCCCCAAAAGAAGGTGTCCCTATCTTTCATTATTTCCTATGGAAGGAAGGCATTTTAAAAGTGTGCGGTCCCTTTAAATGTGATGGCCAGAACTCCCTTTGGAGTTCAATGATGCTTGTCACACCCTTGCTCCTGGCTCCACCCCCAACATCTCCTGGCTCCACCCCCAAAGTCCCCAGATATTTTTTGAATTGGACTTGGCAACCCTAATTCCAGTAGCTATTTTTTTTTTTTACCAAACGACCCCTGGGCAGAATTGTTGCTGGCTGGGGTAATCTGATGGTTAGTGTGGAGAAATACCATTTGGGGCCTATGTTTGTCTGGGAGTGGTTGGAGGAGTCTCTCAAACTCTAGACAGGCTTTGGGCCTAGTCTCTTCCTCCTCCCCCCTCCCCTCCTGTCTGGGAACAGCAATGCTGAGGAGGCCTCCTAGAGTGACAGGAAGTCTGTCAGGCTGGTCTCCCAGAATGCTGCAAGCAGGAAAATCAGTTCCTGGGTGGGAACTGGGTTTTATATTAGAGGTTTTGGGAGGGATCGGGCAGTTAAAAGTTGTCAGGGGAAGCTGACAGTGAGTTTGCTTTGAGTCTTGGAGACTGGTGAGTCGGTTCTGGATGGTATGGTCAGGGCCAGTTGTATATTAGGGAAAGAAGGAGCTTTTATCCCTACTTTCATTTATTACTTCTGTTCACCCTGCATTTTAAAATGCCTGTAAATAGTTGCATGTTTTAAAACGTTTGGGAAACCCTGAGCTGTACAATCAAGGAATCGGTTGCACAGAACAGGGCCCATCTAACTAAGGCTATCTAGTCTACCAACCAGTTTGATTGGTGCTTTATTTGTTGAAAAGGTAGACCCTCTGTACCACCAAGGATTCCCAACCGCCTTAGACCACACTACTGTTACAGGGGAGTCCAGGGAAGGCTACAGTTGGCAAGGGTGCCAATCCTCCAGGGGTCTCCCAAAGTAGGACTGGAGGTCTCTGTGTTAACCAGGTGCTGGGTTGGCAGAGGACCTTGAGGCCAGGCCTCAGAACTGGCAAGGGGGATTGGGAGTCCTGTTCCTCTCCGTCAGGAACCCCTAAATTGAACAGGTGGTGGCAGCGTGTCCTAGTGGGCGGGAAAAAGACAAGCTCCCTTCAGGAGTTGGCAATTCAAAAGGGAGTTGGCGGGACTGGGTCTGAAAGCAGAATCGGGCCGGTTCTGTCACAGTGTGTAAGGCTTTTTTCCCCTTTGTCCCCTCTTCTTTCTTTTTCCCTCTGCAAGGGATGTTCTGTCTGTATTCTTGGTGCTGGGGTGGGGGGAAGCAAAAGTGGGAGGGCTTCTAGTGCCCTGGTCCCACTGGTGGACATTCTGGTGCTTTTGGGGCATTGTATGAGAGAATTTTGGACTGGATGGTTCACTGGTCTGATCCAACATGGCTTCTCTTATGTTCTTTCTTTCTATGTCTTTCCTTTCCTTCCACTTCATTCTTTCCTTCCATTTTTACTGGAGGAAACTTTTCTGTTCATCATACTTTTGTTGCAGACATGAAAAATTGGCACCCCCAGTTGTAGCCAGCTGGCCTTTCTATGAGATTGCTGTGTGAGTGAGAGTTAGAAGTGTGGGGCAAAAAGAGATTATTGGAGATTACTGCTGTATAACTCAACAGCACTGGAAGTGATGGTACTATGAACTTGGCACCATTTTACTGGTCCTGCTTTTAACAGCTGTCTGACACCAAAATTAAACTCCTCCTGTAGATATTAAAGAGGATGAAAGAAGTTCACTGGTTAAATATCTGCACAACAGGTTGCTTTTAAAGGCATGGGAAACACAACCAGTAAAAAGCTGTAAGCCTCATTAATATCCTTTTTGGGATAACTGCAGAAAAGCTTGTATGAATTTTATATAACTTGAAATTTAATCATTAATTGCAGTACAACTCTGATACCTTTCACAGAAATTTCAGTGTTTCAGTCAAGGAAAAGTATGAAAAATAGCTTCAAAAGATTTTCTTGAAACCAAGCAAGCTTGGTTGTAGCTTGAGGAAGGGTTCCAGTAGTAGCAGCTGAAGGAGGGGCCTACTAAATGTGTCAGCATATTTTGAGGTACAGCAGCTGCCAGGGCCCAGTGTAGGTGGTACACAGCCCTGGCGTCCCTGATGGCAATGGCAACAGCACTTCCAACTGCATACACTGGCCAGTGCTGTTGAGGAAGGGGTGTGAAGGTGGTGCAGGCAACTGAACATGGGCATTAGGAGTGCTTGCAAGCTGGAGAAGAACACACAGATAGGTGCATACAGGTGTGAGGGTGGAAAGATAGGACCCTGGGAATGAAAAAGTTGCAGACCACCCACTTTCCACCGCCATTTTAGCTCAGCATGAGTTTTAGAGAGATTTTTCTGAAAACGAAGTTACTTCAGAAGAAGAGGCAGGTTTGGGGGAGTGCCCTGGAAGCGACATCGCAGGAAAAGGTAGTTTTGGTGAAGTTTTGGTTCAGTGTGCCCTGGAAGTGACATCACTTGGCCCGGAAGTGACACCACAGGAAATGACATAATTCCTGTCTCCTGACTCCACCCCCAAATTTTAGTGGGCCATGAAAGAGAAGTGTAAAAATAACCGGGCCAGGGGAAAGAGATGTTTGGGAAACCCTGAGCTGTAGAATCAAGGAATCGGTTGCACAGAACAGGGCCCATCTAACTACGGCTATCTAGTCTACCAACCAGTTTGATTTGACTATGCCATAAAGAAAGAAAAGCCTTGAAGAAAAGCCATCCTGAACGGTACCCCAAAAGCCCGTGTCCAAATGCAGCTGCTACCATCAGTGATATGGCACACAGAAGATAGATGGTGTCTGCCTAGTACTAGTACATAGGAGTAGGCCCCCAGGGACATGCACGCAAAAGCACACAGCTCTCAGGCTAACCAACAGGGCCGTGCATAATCTTTTATTCCACCATGACAGCGTGCAAGTGGAAATAGGGTAGACCTGACCTGATAAATGAGCTATTAAGAACATCAGAAGAGCCCTGCTGGATCAGACCAGTGGTCCATCTAGTCCAGCGTTCTGCATTACACAGTGGCCAACTGGTTTATTCAAGAGTGCCAATGGCAGGTTATGGAGGCAGAGACCTTCCCCAGATGATGCCTCTTGGCACGGATTTTCAAATATTCCCTGCCTCTGAATGTGGAGGTTCCTTTCAATTGCCGGGGCTAGTAGCCACTGGTAGACCCTCATCCTCCACAAAACCTCTCTAACCCTCTTTTAAAACAGTCTATGCCTGTCGCCATCTGGCACCAAACTCTACATTTTAATCACTCGTTGAGTAAAGAAATATTTCCTTCTGTCCTGAATATACTTCAGCTTCGTTGGATTCGTTCATTCTAGTCTCCTGGGAGAGAGAAAAAAGACCTTTCTGTCCACTGTCTACCCTGTGCTTGATTTTATAAACCTCCATTATGCCGCCCCCCTTTGTCAAGAAGAAGACTGCAGATTGATACCCTGATTCTCTCTGAATTAGACTCAGAGTGGCTTACAATCTCCTATATCTTCTCCCCCCACAACAAACACCCTGTGAGGTGGGTGGGGCTGAGAGGGCTCTCACGGCAGCTGCCCTTTCAAGGACAACTCCTGAAATAGCTATGGCTGACCCAAGGCCATTCCAGCAGCTGCAAGTGGAGGAGAGGAGAATCAAATCCAGTTCTCCCAGATAAGAGTCCGTGCACTTAACCACTACACCAAACTCTTTCCTACACCGGCATGTCCCAGAACCTTCAGCCTTTGCTCATAGAAAAATCAGGGCTTGTTTTTGTAGCAGGAACTCCTTTGCATATTAGGCCACACACCCCTGATGTAGCCAGTCCTCCAAGAGCTTACAGTAGTCCCTGTACTGAGAGCCCTGTAAGCTCTTGGAGGACTGGCTACATCTTGGGGGTGTAGCCTAATATGCAAAGGAGTTCCTGCTACAAAAAAAAAGCTCTGGAAAAGGTGCTCCCATATTGTGTCTCATTCCCCACTTCCTAATACACCCAACAAAAAGTTTCAGAGAGCAGCAGCCGTGTAGGTCTGCAGAAGACTGAAGTCCAGTGACACCTTTGAGGCCAACAGCTTTCCGAGGCATCCGAGGGAGGGAACTTTGACCCTCAAAAGCTTATACTTCAAAAATCTCGGTCCCCGAGGTATTACTGGACTTGAATCTAGCTACACCACAAAAAAGAACATAAGAACATAAGAGAAGCCATGTTGGATCAGGCCAACGGCCCATCCAGTCCACCACTCTGTGTCACACAGTGGCAAAAAATTTTATATACACACATACACTGTGGCTAATAGCCACTGATGGACCTGTGCTCCATATTTTTATCTAAACGCTTCTTGAAGGTGGCTATACTTGTGGCCACCACCACCTCCTGTGGCAGTGAATTCCACATGTTAATCACCCTTTGGGTGAAGAAGTACTTCCTTTTATTCGTTTTAACCTGTCTGCTCAGCAATTTCATCGAATGCCCACGAGTTCTTGTATTGTGAGAAAGGGAGAAAAGTACTTCTTTCTCTACCTTCTCCATCCCATGCATTATCTTGTAAACCTCTATCATGTCACCCCGCAGTCGACGTTTCTCCAAGCTAAAGAGTCCCAAGCGTTTCAACCTTTCTTCATAGGGAAAGTGCTCCAGCCCTTTAATCATTCTAGTTGCCCTTCTCTGGACTTTCTCCAATGCTATAATAACCTTTTTGAGGTGCGGCGACCAGAACTGCACACAGTACTCCAAATGAGACCGCACCATCGATTTATACAGGGGCATTATGATACTGGCTGATTTGTTTTCAATTCCCTTCCTAATAATTCCCAGCACGGCGTTGGCCTTTTTTATTGCAAACGCACACTGTCTTGACATTTTCAGTGAGTTATCTACCACGACCCCAAGATCTCTCTCTTGGTCAGTCTCTGCCAGTTCACACCCCATCAACTTGTATTTGTAGCTGATCCTATTAAGCCACATACATTTGTGTAGGACAAAAATAATCAACAACTCCCCCCCCCCAAGGTGTCGGGTCGTTAACAGAGGCTACTGTTTCCTCGCATCTGGATTGGTGTACTGGGAAATGGGGAAGTACCCACCAAGACTGCTGGAAGCTGACCTAGAACAAAGCTACGCTGTTGGTCTACGACGATCAGGGGTGTCAAACATGCGCCTCGGGGGCCAAATCAGGCCCCCGAGCAACTGGCTGCCATTTGCTTTCTTCTCCCTCTCTCTTGCTTCCTTCTGCATCTCAACTTGGTTTGCAAGGCTTGTTCAATTGCACAGGAGCTACAGAGCAAAACCTCAATTTCCTCCATTGGTTGAGGCTCCTCCCCCTCCTGGTCCCCGGGGGGAGGGAGGGAAAGAACCAGAGCTTCCTTTGCCCAGTTCCCTGGACCCCATGGGAGAAATACAAAGAGAGACCTTTAAGGCCAACAAGTGCTAATGCTTTAACCATGTTTTATTTTAAGGTTTTTTTAAAAAAAAATCAGTCTTGTTTGTTTGTGTACTTTAAAAAGTTTATATCTCTGCTACCTGATCTTTAAATAGATGCACACATGACTCGGCCCAACAGAGCCAGGCCTGGCCCAACAAGGTCTCATTTATGTCAGATCTGGCCCTCATAAAAAATGAGTTTGACACCCTTGGTCTACGTAATTCAGCACTGCCTTTTCTCTGATAAGCAGCAGGTCTTCAGGGTCACAGGTGGAGGACGTTCCTTCTCCAAAACCTTTCCCTGATACGGAAAGGATGTGGCTTGAATCAGGGCTTTATTTGTAGCGGAAACTCCTTTGCATATTAGGCCACACCTCCCTGATGTAGCCAATCCTCCTGGAGCTGCAGGAGACTCTGTAAGAAGAGCCCTGTAAGCTCTTGGAAGATTGGCTGCATCAGGGGTGTGTGGCCTAATATGCAAAGGAGTTCGTGCTACAGTACTTGAAGACAACCGGGTTTGATTCCCCACTCCTTCACTTGCAGCTGCTGGAATGGCCTTGGGTCAGCCATAGCTCTGGCTGAGGTTGTCCTTGAAAGGGCAGCTGCTGTGAGAGCCCTCCCCAGCCCCACCCACCCCACAGGGTGTCTGTTGTGGGGGGAGAAGATATAGGAGATTGTAAGCCGCTCTGAGTCTCTGATTCAGAGAGAATCAAGGTATAAATCTGCCGTCTTCTTCATTTGCAAAAAAAAAAATCAGCTGTGGATGATCTAGGTTTTAGAAGATGTGGCTCCATAGTAGAGTGTCTGCTTGGTATGCAGAAGGTCTCAGGTTCAATCCCCAGCATTTAAGTTAGGAAAAAAAATGCGGGGTGATGAGAAAAGGTCTAGAAGAGGGTGACAAAGAGTTCCTCCAACTCCTAGGAGGAAAAGTTGAAGGAGCTGGGCATGTTTAGCCTGGAGAGAAGGCAGCTGAGAGGTGATATGATCACTATCTTCAAGTACCACTACACCAAACTCGCTCTCTCCATGGATAGTATGCCAGATGGATAATATACTTCCTCCATTAAGAGTGGGCAATGTTATCCAGTTCTTTTGTTCGTGGGGTTGGATCCGCTCAGCATTTTTTTCAGGGGTCAGTCCATTTCCCCTCCTCCTTGAAGCTACTATCCCACACAGCTCTCATCATCCAGATCTCACGATCTTCAATGTCACCTCTTTGGCTCCCCTCCACCAGTGGAGGGGAAAAAAACATGGTTAGATCCAGCCCATGTACAACACACTCCCCAAGGGTAGGGGACCTGCCAGGGTGGTACAGTGTTTGGAGCCCTGAACGAAGATCCGGAAGACTCAGGTTCGAATCCCTACTCTGCCAGAGATGCTTGTTGGGTGACGTTGGACCGGTCGCACACGCTCAGCCTAGTCTACCTCCGTGGGTTGTTATGAGAAGAATATAGAGAAGACTGGAATTATATATATATATATAAAGGAAAAAAATAAATGGAGGCCCACTGCCAGCAACTCACATGTGCAATACAAGTTTGAAACAAGCCATGCTCTTTTAGCCTTCAAGTCAGCTTGGAGAAAAAGGCTTTGCAAAACTGTTATAAGATGGATCAGATCCAGGTGGGCAGCCGAGTTGGACTGAAGCAAAAGAACGAAGCTGAAGTCCAGTAGCACCTTTAAGACTGACAGAGTTTTATTGAGAATGCAGGCTTTTGTGTGCTAACAGCACCATGATTATCACTGTCTGATGAAGCATGCTTTTAGAACATGAAAGCTTACATTCTCCATAAAACTTTGTCGGTCTTAAAGGTGCTACTGGACTCCAACTTTGTTCTAAAAGATGATCAGGTTCAGCATCTGCTAAGTCCTCTGCCCCCCTTTCTCCCTCTCTACAGAGCTAGAACAATGGTCTCCCTTTTCCAAAATGCACCTTTAGGCAGTACAATGTATTCTACCCTCCACCCCCATATACCCCATGTAAACTATTCTACAGTAGTAGAAGAATTGCAGATTTATACCCCGCTCTTCTCTCTGAATCAGAGACTCAGAGCGGCTTACAATCTCCTTTATCTTCTTCCCCTACAACAGACAACCTGTGAGGTGGGTGGGGCTGAGAGAGGTTTCACAGAAGCTGCCCTTTCAAGGACAACCTCTGCCAGAGCTATGGCTGACCCAAGGCCATTCCAGCAGCTGCAAGCAAAGGAGTGGGGAATCAAACCCAGTTCTTCCAGGTAAGAGTCCACGCAGTTAACCACTACACCAAACTGGCTCTCGTCAGTACCCTTCCTAAGCGCATTTAAGATAGCTGCTAAAGCAAATCATACATTTCTTTTTGCTACAGGTACTGAAATAGATGGCTAAAACATACAAACACACCCCTTTAAATCTGCAACGACCTTAAATCTCAGCACAGTGGGATTGCCTTCAGACAGTTAAGAAGCACAAAAGTGATCTCAAGTTCCCTCACTAGGTATCAAAATCCTTATAATAACAACAACAACAAAATAGCCACATCCTATTCTCTACTAAAAGAATGTTGAGGCACAAGCGCTAAACTTTTTCTGTGGCCTTCGAGAATACACGTTAAAAATGTCAACTCGGCCTCCAAATACATCTCTGGACCCAAAGTCCTCAAACATATTTCTTTACATACCGACTAAGACTAAAGTCACCAAAGAGTAAATCCCATCAAATCCAATGCGATTTACTTTCAAGGAAATAGCACAGGTTAGAGCAGCCTTCCTCGTGCAGAAAAAGAAGGAACGTGGATAAGCAGAGCTAAGAAAACACTGAAGTCTTGGTTGGTCTTGAAGATACTGGGGTGGTGGGAATAAAACGCTGGCCTTTAGAAAGCCCAACTATATATTTTAGACTGGGCTACTGGCTTAAAATTGACAATGACTCCAGAAAAAGACCCAGATAGCTCAAGTGGGGGAGGAATGCTGGCTCAGTGACAGAGCATCTGCTTGGGAAGCAGACGCTCCCAAGTTCAATCCCTGGCATCTCCAACTAAAAAGGGTCCAGGCAAGTGGAAAATCTCAGCTTCAGACCCTGGAGAGGTGCTGCCAGTCTGAGAAGACAATACTGACTTCGATGGACCGAGGGTCTGATTCGGTATAAGGCAGCTTCATATGTAGTTCAATCTTGTCAGATCTCAGAAGCTAAGCGGGGTCAGCCCTGGTCAGTATTTGGATGGGAGACCACAAAGGAATTGCCACAGAGCAGGCGGCAGCTTGCATCTTGCTTTGAAATCTCTAGGGCAGGAGTGTCAAACTCATTTGTTATGGAGGCCAAATCTGACATAAATGACAGGGGGTTGGATAAAAATATGGAGCAGAGGTCCATCAGTGGCTATTAGCCACAGTAATATATATATTAGCTGTTGGCCTGATCCAACATGGCTTCTCTTATGTTCTTATGTGACACAGAGTGCTGGACTGGAAGGGCCATTGGCCTGATCCAACATGGCTTCTCTTATGTTCTTATGTGACACAGAGTGTTGGACTGGATGGGCCATTGGCCTGATCCAGCATGGCTTCTCTGATGTTCTTATGTGGCACAGAGTGTTGGACTGGATGGGCCATTGGCCTGATCCAGCATGGCTTCTCTGATGTTCTTATGTGACACAGAGTGTTGGACTGGATGGGCCACTGGCCTGATCCAGCATGGCTTCTCTGATGTTCTTATGTGACACAGAGTGTTGGACTGGATGGGCCACTGGCCTGATCCAGCATGGCTTCTCTGATGTTCTTATGTGACACAGAGTGTTGGACTGGATGGGCCATTGGCCTGATCCAACGTGGCTTCTCTTATGTTCTTATGTGACATAGAGTGCTGGACTGGATGGGCCATTGGCCTGATTCAACGTGGCTTCTCTTATGCGACACAGAGTGTTGAACTGGATGGGCCATTGGCCTGATCCAACATGGCTTCTCTTATGTTCTTATGAGATCTTGTTGGGCCGAGCCATATCATCTATTTAATATTAGGTAGCAAAGATTTAAACTTTATAAAGGACACAGACAAACACAATTATATATATATATTTAAAAAAATACTTAAAACATGCTTAAAAACGTTAGCACTCATTAGTCTTAAGGATTTTATCTTTTCTTTTCTCCCATGGGATCCAGGGAACTGGGCAAAGGAAGCTCTGGCTCTTTCCCTTCCTTCCCCAGGGACTGAAAGGAGGGAAGAGCCTCAGCCAATAGATGGAAGAGAAGCTTGGCTCAGTAGCTCTGCTGTGCAATTGAGAGAGCCTGGAAAAATAAGCTCTGCCTCCCCCCCCTTCCTCCCCAAGGGAGGAGCCTCAGCCAATGGAGAAAATAGAGGTTATCCTCAGTAGCTCCTGTGCAATTGAGCAAGCAAATTATTATGCAAGATATAGGGAGAAAGAAGCAGATGACAGCCAGTTGCTCAGGGGCTTGACAGACCACATGTTTGACACCCCTGCTCTAGGGGTCACGATAAATCCGCAGAGACCTGATGGCCCAAAACATCTGACAAGCGGAGTTTTAATTCTCGAAAGCTTCTACCCTAAACATCTTGTCAGTCTTGAACATGCTACTGGACTCCAATCTAACTCTTCTACTGCAGACCAATGCAGCTACCCTCTGAAAACTACCTGCTTCCTAGAAAAAATGACAAATAGGGAGAAGCTGTATCATTCACAGATTTTTTTTTTAAAAAGCATTACTCAGCATGCCAGCAGAGGAGTGCATAAATGTCATTTATAGGAAGCTCCCATAAGAAATCCTCTCTTCCTTTACAGGAGCAATTGTCTGGGCAGCAGAGAAGGGGCAGAGAGGGTGAAGCTTTCCTGACCATCTGGGAAATGGACAAAGCTTCTTCCTTGCCTTTTTGATTTCACCTCCAAGGAGATAATGTGGTAGCTATTGTTCCCTCTAAGCCGGGGTGTCAAACATGCAGTTTAGGGGCCGAATCAGGCCCCCAAGCAACTGGCTGTCATCTTGCTACCTTCCGCATAACGGCTTGCTCAACTGCACCTCTGTTTTCTCCATTGGCTGAGGCTCCTCCCTTGGGGAGGAATGGAGGAGGAATAGCTTGCTTTGACAGGCTCTCTCAATTGCACAGTAGAGCTACTGAGCTAAGCCTCTCTTCCTTCTATTGGCTGAGGTTCCCCCGCCCCCCAGTCCTGGGAAGGAAGGAAAGAGCCAGAGCTTCCTTTGCCTAGTTCCCTGGATCCCATGGGAAAAATACAAAGAAAGCATCTTTAAGACCAGTGAGTGCTAATGTTTTAAGTTTCTAGAAATATATATTTGTGTTTGTTTGTGTTCTTTATAAAATTTATATCTCTGCTACCTAATCTTAAATAGGTACACACACGGCCTGGCCCAACCCGACATGGCCCGACCCAACAAAGTCTCATTTATGTCAAATCTGGCCCTCATAACAACACCCCTACTCTAAGCTGAGTTAGTGTGAGCCAGCTCACAGCTTTTTAGCCTCTGGCTCACATGTTTTTGTGTTAGCTCAGGACAGATGGTCCCAGAGCAAACAAACTGACCCAGTAGCTCACAACTTTAATGCCATTAGCTCATGAAGCAGAATTTTTGCTCACAGGACTCCATAGCTTAGAGGGAACACTGGTGGTGGCCAAGGCAATATTGATTTTAAAAAATACTTTCTGCTTTATTCTTCCATAACAAGTTTAAAATAAAGGAGAGACGGACCTCACTAAAAAGTGCTCAGTTTGGGGGATTGGGGAAGATGATGAACAGAGAAATGCCTTTATAGACTACCTTCCCACTTGGTCATCAGTTGAATGAGGGGGCAAAAAAAACCCCCACTTAAAAGGGCATTATTTATACCTTTCACACCCGCAAGCCACCCGTTGGCCGGTAAGCACTTTCAGTGGCAGGCGTGAAACCCATCGCGGCGTCATCCACACAGAACCACGTGTTGCAAAAACAGGGCACTCCTCCTGCCCCCCCCGAAACACGCCCCTTGAAATGCCATCCCAACTTTGTTTTTTGCACGGATCGAGCCCACAGTCGCCCCCTCCTGCTCCCCCCCCCAGGCCCGCGCGATGCAAAAGCACCACAAGCGATCCCGATGCAACAGCACGCCTTGCATGCACCCCCAACCCCGGTACCAGATCTGCTTCCTACCCCATCATAAGAACTACTAACCGGCACCATCGTCTCCGGATCGGGCCGCCTGCCTCCTTTCCTTAAGAAAGCCTATCCAAAAGAGCTCTATTGGGAACAATAACCCCCGCCCTCCATTGCAACAGACGTGCAGTTTTCCCTGCTACAGAAAACCCCCACCAAAAAATGCAAAGAGGAAATAACACAGATTGCAATGAAAGGGGGGGGGGGTGCAATACATCCTGTGCCTCCTTTCCCAGGTCTCCAAAACATGGATGCATCCCCCCCCCCCCTTTTCATTTCCTGAAGATTTTTTTCATGGATCCCCCCCATTTGAAAAAAGACGGGCGGGGGAGGGGACCGTCTCTGCATTAGGCCTGCATCATGCAAAGGCCATCCCATAATAAGCCTCCCCTCCTCCACCCCCCGTGATGGACGCGTGAAACGAAAAAGGGAAGGGGAGAGAAACCCCGTGGTCTTACCTGGGGGTCTGCCCACCCCCGACTCACCCTTTAAGGACCGACTTTCTCCTCCCCCCCTCCCCTCTCCGAGGGAGAGAGAGAACAAGGCAGCCGAGCATGGACGGTGCAGCCTAACTTCCCACAGGCCCCTCCAAGCCACGCCCCCCTCAGCCTGCCCGCGCGGCGGCCGCTGCGGCGCGCATGAGGCCAGGAGGCGGAGCCAGCCAGCATGTTCGGTTGAGGCGGCCTTCCAGGAAGTCGCTCTCTCGCTGCAGAATGAGGCGAGGGGAGGGGGGAGGCGGGAGGAAAAGGGAAGCGGGCGACGGGGACCTCGCCTCGTCGAGGCTGTCTTACCCGGTGCCTGTTTCGATTTTCAACGACGGGTATGAAGCCGTAAGCTATTAAGTTCTTAAAAATAGCGTGTAGATGTACAGTTAGGAAGCTTTCGCTCCCTCAGGGATACGCCTGTAGGTATTTCGCTACATAGCTATCTCCCTCCTGTCAGGCCGTAGGTTAGAAAGCTATATGAGGAAGCCATCTTGGATGGTTAAAATTATGCTCTATTGGGGACAAGAAATCATGAGGGGAAGGGCTGGTGAATACTGACAGGGACAATGGGGGCTCCCTTTGACTTAAAAAGTATTATTTATCAGTATTGCACTAATCACCAAACCAAAAGGCAGAGAGCAAAAATCTTGTATCCTCTGATGTTTGCATTCTGAACTAAGGGCCCACTGGTGGTCCCTTTTTACAGATGTAAAAAACCCCGCATAATAGAATTTGGACACCCTGCACACCATTAAACAAGTCAGAAGACGCCTTTCCAAACTGTGTTTGTGTTGAGCGAAGTAATAATGTGTGGTAAAGCTGATTTAAAGTGGACCACAGCTCACAACTGTTCAGTTTTCCATCAACATGGTCCCCCCACTAGAGATGGGAGGAGACAATTTTTTGGGGGAAATCCAAGTTTTACCCCAGGCCCCCCATTTTTCTGGAAAAAATTTCTGCACCTAGAAGTACTCCAAACCGTCAAGAGGGAGAATGCAGGGCTTTCATGGCTTCTCAACAGTTGCATGCCTTCTGTTGTCCTTTTAACATGACATTTGCTAATTCCAATTCAAATAACCTTTAATGGCATATACGTAGCTTACACATTTACTAAAGACAATCCGAAGCAATCATTTTGAAATCAATGGGACTTATTGTGATTAAACATGATTTGGTAAAGAATGTCCACCATATTTGCTTAGCAAAATATCAGCTCTCGTGTTTTGGACTTACAGAAATTAACTCTTTGAAAATTATAGCAGGATCTAACTAACCATGATTTGTACGATCTTTGAAATACCACAAATTTGTACCTACAATCAGGACTTTGTAGCAGGAAGTCCTTTGCATATTAGGCCACACACCTCTGATGTAGCCAATCCTCCAAGAGCTTACAGGGCTGTTAGTACAGGACCACCTGTAAGCGCCGGATGTGGCCTAATATGCAAAGGAGTTCCTGCTATAAAAAAAGCCCTGCCTACAGTCAATTAGAATAGTCAAATCAGGATAGGAACTATGGCGTGGTTTAAAACCCAGTTAAGTAGGTCATATTTTCTCTGCCACCATTGATTATCTCTATTGAGAAATAGACAGAATGTGGCCCTTAAATATAAATAAGTTATTTGTTACAATTTATAACAAACTCTTAAGTAGAGCCCTGTTCATAGGTTACAGTGAACACATGTACAGTATTTTATCAAATTTATATCCCGCCCTCCCGATGGGCTCAGGGCGGCTGTATGTATTCAGCGTACACTCCATTTTTCTTTAGACACGTTTCGAGCAATTCTCATGTTACGTTCAATACATTTACAGCTGAACATGGGACTGAAACCCCACATTTATGCAGGTATCAGTCCCCAGTTTCATTAGTTACGTGAGCATGCATTGGCTTTTAAAATAAGTGTTTGCACATGCAGGTTGCACATGCATTCACTGTAACATGTGGACAGGGTTGACGTTTTTTGTTTGATGCAGACATTTAATTCCGGTATGTTTCTCAGCACCTCCCTTATGACAACACAGGCTGAGATACCAGCCAGTTCTTGGGGGAGGGGGCAGGAACAAAGCAAAGACGAGGAAACCAGCATTTGTAGAGATAGCCACGGTCGAGGAATGATCGGCTGCGAGACAGCTGCTAGGTTCACTAACTCACTCACCTGCCAATAAAGGTGACTGACTGACACAAACTAACCGTGGGGGCTGTGGCTCGGTGGTAAAGGATCTGCTTAGCATGGAGAAGGTCCCAGGTTCAATCCCCAGCATCTTCACTTAAACAATCCTTTGGTAGATGATGTGGAAGACCTCCACCTGGCAGTCTTAGAAAATACTGACTTTGATGGAACAATGGTCTGGTTCACTACAAGGCAACTTCAGGTGTTCAGGCTGAGGTGTCGTCTCCTCTGCAAGACACCATCTTTTCATCCAAGGGAAATTCTCCTTCAGCTCCTAGGCAGCTAAGCGTTTTATCTCCCTGCCTCGTTCCCTAATTCATAGAACCCTTCCATTTACAGTCACCCAGGTATACAGTTGCCAATCCCCAGGTGGGGGCAGGGGATCCCCTGGTTTGGAGGCCCTCCTCCCACTTCAGGGTTATCAGAAAGCAGGGAGGGAGAGAGGGAAATGTCTGCTGGGCACTCCATTGTAACCTATGGAGATAAGATTCCCATAGAGTATAATGGAGAATTGATCCATTGGTATCTGGGGCTGGGGGAAGACTGGGTTTTGAGGAAGAGGCAACAGATTTTCAGCATAGCATCCAGTGCCTTTCCTCAAAACACCCTCCAAGTTTCAAAACAATTGGACCAGGGGATTCAATTCTATAAGCCCCAAAATAAGGTGCTCCTATCCTTCATTCTTTCCAAAGGGAGGGAAGGCATTTAAAAGACGTGCAGTCCCTTTAAATGTGATGGCCAGAACTCCCTTTGAAGTTCAACTGTGCTTGTCACACCATTGCTCTTGGCTCCACCCCCCAAAGTCCCCAGATATTTCTTGAGTTGGACTTGGCCATCCTACCCATGTCTCAGGGGTGGAGTGCATGCTTTGGATGCAACAGGACCCCAAGTTGAATCCCCGAGAGGATCTCAGCAAGAATCAAGAAAGATCTTTCTTGGTCAGAGACTCTGGAGAATACAGAGCTGTGTCAGTGAGTCAAGTACCATCAAGCCGCTTTCAACTTACAGCGACCCTGTGAATTTACATCCTCCAAAACATCCAGTCATCAACAGCTACTGGGGAATAACACAGCCGGGCCAATGGTTTGACTCAGCATAAAGTGATTGCACATGCTCAGGGCTTTTTTTTTTTTTGTAGCAGGAACTCTGCATACTAGGCCACACCCGCTTGGTGTAGCCAATCCTCCTGGAGCTTACAGTAGGCCCTGTAAGCTCTTGGAGGATTGGCTACATCAAGGGGTGTGTGGCCTAATATGCAAAGGAGCCCCTGCTAGAATTCCAAGCTCTTGGAGGACTGGCTACATCAGGGGCGTGTGGCCTAATATGCAAAGAAGCCCCTGCTAGAATTCCAAGCTCTTGGAGGAATGGCTGCATCAGGAGTGTGGCCTAATATGCAAAGGAGCCCCTGCTAGAATTCCAAGCTCTTGGAGGACTGGCTACATCAGGGGCGTGTGGCCTAATATGCAAAGAAGCCCCTGCTAGAATTCCAAGCTCTTGGAGGAATGGCTGCATCAGGAGTGTGGCCTAATATGCAAAGGAGCCCCTGCTAGAATTCCAAGCTCTTGGAGGATTGGCTACATCAGGAGTGTGTGGCCTAATATGCAAAGGAGCCCCTGCTAGAATTCCAAGCTCTTGGAGGACTGGCTACATCAGGGGCGTGTGGCCTAATATGCAAAGAAGCCCCTGCTAGAATTCCAAGCTCTTGGAGGAATGGCTGCATCAGGAGTGTGGCCTAATATGCAAAGGAGCCCCTGCTAGAATTCCAAGCTCTTGGAGGACTGGCTACATCAGGGGCGTGTGGCCTAATATGCAAAGAAGCCCCTGCTAGAATTCCAAGCTCTTGAAGGATTGGCTACATCAGGGGTGTGTGGCCTAATATGCAAAGGAGCTCCTGCTAGAATTCCAAGCTCTGGAGGATTGGCTACATCAGGAGTGTGGCCTAATATGCAAAGGAGCCTCTGCTAGAATTCCAAGCTCTTGGAGGATTGGCTACATCAGGAGTGTGTGGCCTAATATGCAAAGGAGCCCCTGCTAGAATTCCAAGCTCTTGGAGGATTGGATACATCAGGGGTGTGTGGCCTAATATGCAAAGGAGCCCCTGCTAGAATTCCAAGCTCTTGGAGGATTGGCTACATCAGGGGTATGTGGCCTAATATGCAAAGGAGCCCCTGCTAGAATTCCAAGCTCTTGGAGGATTGGCTACATCAGGAGTGTGTGGCCTAATATGCAAAGGAGCCCCTGCTAGAATTCCAAGCTCTTGGAGGACTGGCTGCATCAGGGGTGTGTGGCCTAATATGCAAAGGAGCCCCTGCTAGAATTCCAAGCTCTTGGAGGACTGGCTGCATCAGGGGTATGTGGCCTAATTTGCAAAGGAGCCCCTGCTAGAATTCCAAGCTCTTGGAGGATTGGCTACATCAGGGGTATGCAAAGGAGCCCCTGCTAGAATTCCAAGCTCTTGGAGGATTGGCTACATCAGGAGTGTGTGGCCTAATATGCAAAGGAGCCCCTGCTAGAATTCCAAGCTCTTGGAGGACTGGCTGCATCAGGGGTGTGTGGCCTAATATGCAAAGGAGCCCCTGCTAGAATTCCAAGCTCTTGGAGGACTGGCTGCATCAGGGGTATGTGGCCTAATATGCAAAGGAGCCCCTGCTACAATTCCAAGTCCTTGGAGGAATGGCTACATCAGGGGGTGCGTGACCTAATAGGCAAAGGAGCCCCTGCTAGAATTCCAAGCTCTTGGAGGATTGGCTACATCAGGGGTGTGTGGCCTAATATGCAAAGGAGCCCCTGCTAGAATTCCAAGCTCTTGGAGGATTGGCTACATCAGGGGGTGTGGCCTAATATGCAAAGGAGCCCCTGCTAGAATTCCAAGCTCTTGGAGGACTGGCTACATCAAGGGGTGTGTAGCCAAATATGCAAAGGAGCCCCTGCTAGAATTCCAAGCTCTTGGAGGATTGGCTACATCAGGGGTGTGTGGCCTAATATGCAAAGGAGCCCCTGCTAGAATTCCAAGCTCTTGGAGGACTGGCTACATCAGGGGGTGTGGCCTAATATGCAAAGGAGCCCCTGCTAGAATTCCAAGCTCTTGGAGGACTGGCTACATCAGGGGGTGTGGCCTAATATGCAAAGGAGCCCCTGCTAGAATTCCAAGCTCTTGGAGGACTGGCTACATCAGGGGGTGTGGCCTAATATGCAAAGGAGCCCCTGCTAGAATTCCAAGCTCTTGGAGGACTGGCTACATCAGGGGGTGTGGCCTAATATGCAAAGGAGCCCCTGCTAGAATTCCAAACTCTTGGAGGACTGGCTACATCAGGGGGTGTGGCCTAATATGCAAAGGAGCCCCTGCTAGAATTCCAAGCTCTTGGAGGACTGGCTGCATCAGGGGTATGTGGCCTAATATGCAAAGGAGCCCCTGCTACAATTCCAAGTCCTTGGAGGAATGGCTACATCAGGGGGTGTGTGACCTAATAGGCAAAGGAGCCCCTGCTAGAATTCCAAGCTCTTGGAGGATTGGCTACATCAGGGGTGTGTGGCCTAATATGCAAAGGAGCCCCTGCTAGAATTCCAAGCTCTTGGAGGATTGGCTACATCAGGGGGTGTGGCCTAATATGCAAAGGAGCCCCTGCTAGAATTCCAAGCTCTTGGAGGACTGGCTACATCAAGGGGTGTGTAGCCAAATATGCAAAGGAGCCCCTGCTAGAATTCCAAGCTCTTGGAGGATTGGCTACATCAGGGGTGTGTGGCCTAATATGCAAAGGAGCCCCTGCTAGAATTCCAAGCTCTTGGAGGACTGGCTACATCAGGGGGTGTGGCCTAATATGCAAAGGAGCCCCTGCTAGAATTCCAAGCTCTTGGAGGACTGGCTACATCAGGGGGTGTGGCCTAATATGCAAAGGAGCCCCTGCTAGAATTCCAAGCTCTTGGAGGACTGGCTACATCAGGGGGTGTGGCCTAATATGCAAAGGAGCCCCTGCTAGAATTCCAAGCTCTTGGAGGACTGGCTACATCAGGGGGTGTGGCCTAATATGCAAAGGAGCCCCTGCTAGAATTCCAAACTCTTGGAGGACTGGCTACATCAGGGGGTGTGGCCTAATATGCAAAGGAGCCCCTGCTAGAATTCCAAGCTCTTGGGGGACTGGCTACATCAGGGGGTGTGTGGCCTAATATGCAGAGGAGCTCCTGCTACAAAAAAGCCCTGCATGCTCAAAACCTAAGCTCCCTTCCTCTTCTTACCGGGACCAAATCAAGCCCATTGGGTTCCTCTGCTT
This sequence comes from Heteronotia binoei, assembly GCF_032191835.1. Classification (NCBI taxonomy): domain Eukaryota; kingdom Metazoa; phylum Chordata; class Lepidosauria; order Squamata; family Gekkonidae; genus Heteronotia; species Heteronotia binoei. The sequence goes on along the minus strand of NC_083237.1, from coordinate 12,518,693 downwards.
GTCAACTGGCCCTCAGTCTTTCAGATGTGCTGCCCCTTCCCTTGGCAACAGAAGGATATGTCACAGAAAGTCAAACATGGGAAACGTTTTAATAGGAAGAAAAAATTCACAGTGCAGCGTGGCTTAAAATCTAAGAGCTGGGAGAGCCCAGGATGGCCTGGATGACCCTGAACTTCCCTGCAAGGGCTCTAAGAACCCAGTGTGGGGAAGGGAAGATACAACTTTGGAAGAGGCGATAGATGTGTTAAGGCACAGACCAGGGGGGTAGGAGGAGACCTGGAAATGCCCCTCCCTGATCAGGGAAGCCTGGAGGTGGGGAACCAGAGTCCACAAGTCAACGGCAGCTCTAGGTCCCGTGTGGTCCCAATCCCCCCACCTAGCAGGAAGAGGTCGGTTTGCAGGGGTTGAGAAAGGGCCGGGCTGTGAGATCCCTGTGCCCGAAACGCAGTGCCGGAAATTGAACAAGAGTGTGCCCGTGTGCACGGGAGAGCTCTCTGTGTGTTCCCGAGGTGTCACAAGCCTGGCTGGATTCCAGGGACAGCTCAGCAGCAGCCCGATCGGTCTCCGGAGCCCATGGGACCCTGGCGGAGGGTGGATTCGCACTGCACAGCAGCTGGTCCGATCTTGATGCCATTTCCCTAGAGGAGAAATCAAGAGGCTTAAAAGGCAGGGTCAGCACAGGGTCAAGTGTCCTAACGATACTGTCTTACATCACACGTCCCTTACATCCCAGGAGCTCACAGCTACAGAATAGGGCCACAGCCAATGAATGCAAGAACATCAGAAGAGCTCTGCTGGATCAGACCAGTGGTCCTTCTAGTCCAGCATCCTGTCACAGGCCAACCAGTCCCTCTGGAGCTACGACAGGGCATAGAGGCTAGAGCCTTCCCCTGACGTTGCCTTGTGGCACTGGAATTCAGTGGTTTGCTGCCTCTGAATGTGGAGGTTCCCTTGGCCACTAATAGACCTCTCATCCATGAATCTATACAGTCCCCTTTTAAAGCCATCTATGCCTATGGCCATCACCACGCCCTCTAGCAATGAATTCCACATTTGTAATCACTCGCTGTATAAAGAAGTTTTTCCTGTTGTCTGTCCTGAAGCTACTGCCCATCAACTTCATCTGATGCCCTCAAGTTCAAGTATTCTGACACAGGGAGAAGAAGTTCTCTTTGTCAGTGCCCTCTACCCTGTGCTTTAGTTTTTTATTTGAAGAAGATACTGGATTGATATCCTGCCCTTCGATCTGAATCTCAGAGCAGCTTACAATCTCCTTTACCTTTCCCCACCACAACAGACACCCTGAGAAAGTTGTGGGTAAGAGGCTGAGAAAGCTATCCCAGAAGTTGCCCTTTCAAGGACATCACTGCCAGAGCTATGGCTGACCCAAGGCCATTCCAGCAGCTGCAAGTGGAGGAGTGAGGAATCAAACCCGGTTCTGCCAGTTAAGAGTCTGTGCACTCAACCACTACACCACACTGGCTCCAAACTGCATGTTAGTCGATTAATTGATTACATCTTTGCAAGTACACACGGCGGTACCACACTACCGTACCATTCTACTATATCAGGGGTGGCCAACGGTAGCTCTCCAGATGTTTTTTGCCTACAACTCCCATCGGCCCCAGCCATTGGCCATGCTGGCTGGGGCTGATGGGAGTTGTAGGTAAAAAACATCTGGAGAGCTACCGTTGGCCACCCCTGTACTATATCATCCTGCTGGACCATCCTGCTGTACTACTAACTAGTTATTGTAATGAACATATGAAGCTGCCTTCTACTGAATCAGACCCTGGGTCCATCAAAGTCAGTATTGTCTTCTCAGACTGGCAGCGGCTCTCCAGGGTCTCAAGCTGAGGTTTTTCACACCTATTTGCCTGGACCCTTTTTAGTTGGAGATGCCGGGGATTGAACCTGGGACCTTCTGCTTCTGCTTCCCAACCACTGAGCCACCGTTGTAATTTATTGTGATTTTATTATTGTCTATATTCATGTACTCCACCCTGAACCCCCATGGGGGAATGGGCAGAATAATAATAACTTGAATGAAATCTAGCCAAAGGCAGGATAAAGCATTCCCTCTCTGGTTTTTGTTTGGGTTCTTCAATAGCAAGAACTGTTTTCATGTTTCTTACTCACAGCTTCTCTTTGAACTTCATACCTTGGGTTCTCCTTCCCTTCCACCCCTTATTTATTATTTAGCAAATAAACTTGGCAAGAAGAGCATGTTTCACTTTTTGCCTTTACGTGATACACACATGATTCCTAGCAGCAATATACCCTCTAAACTGTGGAATCTTGTGAGCAAAAAATTTTTACTCCATGTGCTTCTGGCATTAAAGTTGTGAGCTCCTGCATAGATCAGTTTGCTCTGGGGTCATCCATCCTGAGCTAAGACAAAAACGTGTGAGCTGGAGGCTAAAAAACTATGAACTAGATAGGGGAGGGACGGTGGCTCAGTGGTAGAGCATCTGCTTGGGAAGCAAAAGGTCCCAGGTTCAATCCCTGGCATCTCCCAAAAAGGGTCCAGGCAAATAGGTGTGAAAAACCTCAGCTTGAGACCCTGGAGAGCCGCTGCCAGTCTGAGAAGACAATACTGACTTTGATGGACCGAGGGTCTGATTCAGTAGAAGGCAGCTTCATATGTTCATAGCTCAGCTTAGAAGGAACACTGCCTAGGAGGCTCCACCTTCAAAGAAGAATCCAAACTCCATCTTCTAAGATGCTTATCAGCCAGCCACAAATCTGTATTAGCATAACACAGTGTGACTTGGTTTTGTTTTTCATCTGCTGCAGATTAAGCCAAATCATCTTCATTGCCAAACAACAGGGATTTTTGAAAAATCAACTCATCTGACTCACTGCTGCTCTCTTCCAGAGTTTCAAAGCCAGAACGTCCCATTTTCCAGGAGATCCTTGTATTTGTGTTGGCTTTTCATAGATGGGAGCTAGGTTAGGCTAATCTAATGTTATACTGGTTTTATGCAAGGAGACGGACAATACAACGTAGCGGTTGGATCGGCGGGCATGGCCTTAGGAAAGCCGGGTTCCAATCCCCGCTCTGCCACGAAGCTCGCTGGCTGACTGGAGGCCAGCCGCTCTCATCAGAGATATAAAATATCGGAAGTAGGCAGGAAAGAGTAGGAGACTGTAGCCTCCTCTGGCCTCAGCCCAAGGAAACGAGAGTTACTTGCATCCAATTCCCTCTCCTCTGTGGCTTGTGGTTCCCCTCCCCAGGTAAAGAGAGGATCACAGGGCTCTTTCCTTCTGGGCTTCCCCTTTCCTCAAGACAAAAAGAGAGGGATGGTGGCTCAGTGGTAGAGCATTTGCTTGGTAAGCAGGTTCAATCCCTGGCATCTCCAACTAAAAAGGGTCTAGGCGAGCAAGCGTGAAAAACCTCAGCTTGAGACCCTGGAGAGGCGCTGCCAGTCTGAGTAGACAATACTGACTTTGATGGACCCGGGGTCTGATTCAGTAGAAGGCAGTTTCATATGTGGGAGGGACAGTGGTAGAGCATCTGCTTGGTAAGCAGAAGGCCCCAGGTTCAATCCCTGGCATCTCCAACTAAAAAGGGTCCAGGCAAGTAGGCGTGAAAAACCTCAGCTTGAGACCCTGGAGAGCCGCTCCCAGTCTGAGTAGAGAAGACTGACTTTGACAGACCGAGGGTCTGATTCAGTATAAGGCAGCTTCGTATGTTCAATGCTTTTCTTCTTCAGCAGAATGTCATTCATGTACTTGCCACCCAAACACCGATCACTCAGGGGCGACTGACACTTAAGTCTTCCCCCTTCATCTACAGCTTTCCAACTCAAGCCAGCCTTCGCTCGTGAGCAGGCTTCCTTCCTGCTGACAACAGTTCAGAGGGTTGGTCTGACTGCCTTCCATCTCAACAGGAGCACTGCTCTGCGGGTTCTGCGGCATGGGGCCATTTCACAAATACGCCTACTTCGGGGCCCTGACCCAGATAGCCCAGGCTAGTCCGATCTTGTCAGATCTCAGATGCTAAGCAGGGTTGGCCCTGGCTGGCATGGAGAGGCAGGGCCACGGCTAGCAGCGGGGGCACAGGGGCAGTGCTCTCTATAGAATCTACGGCACCTCCCCCCCAATCTTCCCTGCTTTTCCCTTTCCTTAGCCACAAGATCCCTGTGCACCCGCCCCCACCCTCTTGCTGGCAGGGCCGGCCCTAGACTATCTGGCACCCTAGGCAAGGCCAACTTCCGGCACCCTCCCCCCTCCCCCGCAATGATAACCAGGTTTCAAAAAGAGATGAATTGTGAGAAAAATGAAAAGCACAAAACTTGAAGTTTCTCCCTGAGCTGGATAGCCCCAGCAAGAAGAAGATGATATTGGATTTATATCCCGCCCTCCACTCCTGAGAGTCTCAGAGCGGCTCACAATCTCCTTTACCTTTCTCCCCCACAACAGACACCCTGTGAGGTAGATGAAGATATTGATTTATATCCCGCCCTCCACTCCGAAGAGTCTCAGAGCAGCTCACAATCTCCTTTCCCTTCCTCCCCCACAAAAGACATTCTGTGAGGTAGATAGGATATTGGATTTATATCCCACCCTCCACTCCAAAGAGTCTCAGAGCGGCTCACAATCTCCTTTCCCTTCCTCCCCCACAACAGACACCCTGTGAGATGGGTGGGTGGGGCTGAGAGAACTCTCCCAGAAGCTGCCCTTTCAAGGACAACCTCTGCTAGAGCTGTGGCTAATCCAAGGCCATTCCAGCAGCTGCAAGTGGAGGAGGGGGGAACCAAACCCGGTTCTCCCAGATAAGAGTCCACACACTTCACCACTACACCAAACTGGCTCTCTCAAGCCTGATCTTGTCACATCTCGGAAGCTGAGCAGGGCTAACTCTGGCAAGTATTTGGAAGGGAGACCTCCTTCACTACGTCACGTGGGGGGTGCCCGATCTGGCGCACCCAGAAGGCCCCAGTCAGCTGCCTCGTCTGCCTAGTGGCAGAGCCGGCCCTGCCTGCTGGGTATGGCCCTGTTTAGATGGGCGACCTCCAAGGGATCCCAGGGGCACGACGTGGAGGCAGGCGATGGCAAACCACCTCTGAAACGCATCTCGCCTTAGAAGCATGTCTGTAGCTTGCCGCCTCACGGTGCATTAACACTAAAAGTGCTAGAACTTCTGGCTGCCAGACAACCTGAGGATCTTCCGGTTACACTACACAGACTGCCGTAAGAGGATGACGATTATTACATACTTCGAAATCCACAGTCAAAGTGTTTGGTGCGGAGGGCAGGACTCAAATTCCTACCCGTTCCGAAAAATTAAAGCCCGTCCAGCCCGGCTGCTTGCCGAGCAAGATGCAGCCCCGCCCACCACGTCCCCTGGCCTGAAGTGGTTCAGTCCTCCTCAGGTTTTGGCAGTCCCAAGCCAGGGAACAAAACCGGGAGGGTCTACGGCTGCATGGGGAGGGGCAAAGCCCTCAGCGTGCCACGCTCACCTCGCTGGTAAGGTCCAGCTGGCCTTCTTGGATCTTTTTGTAGATGATTCTGGCTGTGCTGAGGAAGGCCTAGAGGAGGCAGGAGGGAAAGAACGCAATCAGGAAGAGGGATAATGGGAAGTTACAGAGGCAGCGGACAATTTGTAAGCTACGACGGGTCCAAAATGCAGAGGACCACTTAATGAACTGGATGCTGATGTAGGAACTGGTCTCTCTAAATGGCTTTCTTCTTTGTTTTAGGGTCCAGTTCCAAGTTCTGGTCTCGACCCAGTCCAGAGGTGGCCAAATTTGCTGAACGCAAGAGGCACACAGAATAAATATCAGATTGTTTGAGAGCCACAGAACATGAACATCAGATGTTTGAGAGGAAGGAAGGAAGGAAAATAGATGGAGGGGAGGGAGGGAGGCAGGAGAGGTGGAAAGAAAGCAATGTTAACTTTAAATGCATTCTCTGAGCTGCCAGCTGGTTTGGCTTGGAAAAGCGATTTAAAGAGAGAAATGCCTTCCCTTCTCCAAACTGGCTGATGGTGTGGTGGGGGCTTTGAGAGCCACACAATATGTGTGAAAGAGCCAAACGTGGCTCCTTCACACAATATGTGTGAAAGAGCCACACGTGGCTCCTGAGCCACAGTCTGGCCACCCACCCCTGACCTAGTCTATTATTTGGGACCTTTTGCAAGCCAAGCAGATGCTCAACTGCTGAACCACAGCCCTCCCCTAAATCACAATCGCGGGAGCTGGGTGAGATCCTCAGAGGCAGGGCTTCCACCCTGCCTCCCTCCTCCTGCTGCCCAGGGCAAAACAACTTCTGCAGATGCTCCAAGGAAGCTGAGGAATGGGGATACGCGGCAGCCTGGCCTCTCTTTCTTCACCTCTTTCACGTTGGCCGCCGTCTTGGCTGACGTCTCCATGAAAACCATGCCGTGCTCCCGGGCGAAAGCTTCACCCTCTTCCTTCTTCACAGCTCGCCGGTGCTCCAGGTCACTGCAGGAAGAGAGGCCAGTACAAAATAAAAGGCTCAAAACTCTCAAAAAGTGGAAAGGACTGCCGGCAACCCACTGCGCCCTAAGAGTGGGCGTGTGAAAGAGAAGGGGAAATCAGTTCATCCAACGGCCCGCACGTAGCTATTTGCAAACACCTGCAACAGTCGCCATGGAACAGAACAGAGGATAAATGTCAGATTAAGGATGTCTGAACACCCACAGCCAGTGAGATGCAAGTTGCTAGAGACCAGAGTTCAAATCCACCCCCAGACCTGACCACCACTGTGGGACATAACACCGTTTTTCTGGGCCTTTCGATCTCACTTTCACTCGTGTAACCCAAGAGCTCTCCAGATCCACCCACCACCGGCCAAGAGGAAAGTGAATTTTTGGCATGCAGAAACCGCCAACACCCAAACCTAAAATAGACAAGTGAAGAACCTGTGCCCCCTCTCGGTGCTCAAAATACTCTTTCAGGATCTTGGACAGGCCTCTTTCAACTAGCAGCTGGCTTAACCCACGAGCACACGAAGCTGCCTTATCCCGAATCAGGCCACTGATCCGTCAGGATTTGGTATTGTCAACTCTGACGGGCAGCTGCTCTCCGGGGTCCCTGGCTGAGATCGTTCACATCACCAGATCCTTTTAACTGGAGATGCCGGGGATTGAACTGGGGACCTTCTGCTTGCAGAGCAGATGCTCTACCACTGAGCCACGGCCCCTCACCATAATGCGATGCAACCATGTGCATTCTCTGTCATAGTTCTATGGGGAAGGCCCAAAGTGCACACATTTGGCAGACAGAAGATTTCAGGCTCCGTCGATGGGAATCACCGGTCTAAAAAGAGATCAAGGAGGCAGGGGCTTCAAGCAGAAGGCGCGGCTCAGAGACAGAGCATTTGCTTTGCATGCGGTGAGTCCCAGGGACAGACTCTGGAGTCTCCAGTTAAAGGATTTGGGGTTGGGGAAGATCTTTCTTTGGCCGGAGAGCCACTACCAGCCAGAGCCAGTACTGAGCTATACAAACTAAAGGCCTGACTCAGTAGAGATTGACTTCGTGGATTAGGAGTTTGGTGTAGTGCTTAAGATCTGATCTTAAACATATTTATTTCTAAATGCGGGAAGTGAGTTTTGTGAGTTTGGACTGGGATCTTAAGGGCGAATCATTGGAAGAGGTGCCAGCGGCACCAAAAGGTTGGCTTCATAAAAGCCAGCATACCGTGACGTGTTAACAGGCCTCTACCGACAAGCTGCAGAAAAAACTAAGCCAGAGGAGAGACTGGAAGAGCAATGGTGCCCCTCTGTGTCTTACCAGAAAAACTGAATGCCATGAGAAGCCTGAATGCAAAAACACCAACTGGACCTGGTATGTCTTGCCCACTGGAGATAATGTTCATGTTTGGGTGGGATTTTTGGTATGATTAGATAGACAGACAGATCGATCGATCCAGGGGTGGAATTCTAGCTTACAAGGCTCTTTTTAATAAGCTCTTTGAAGATTGGCTACATCAGGGGGTATGGCCTAATATGCAAAGGAGCTCCTGCTAGAATTCCACCCCAGGATGGATAGATAGATGATAGATAGATAGATAGATAGATAGATAGATAGATAGATAGATAGATAGATAGATAGATAGATAGATAGATAGATAGATAGATAGATAGATAGAGAGAGAGAGAGAGAGATCCTTTTTAATTAATATATATATATATATATATATTCCTTCCCTTTTTGCATTGCAAGTGGTTTAGGATAAATAACAGTCAGGAACTGGATCAGCAACAAAAGGGATGGTAGAGCTCAGTGGTAGAGCATCTGCTTGGGAAGCAGAAGGTCCCAGGTCCCAGGTTCAATCCCCAGCATCTCCAACTAAAGAGGGTCCAGGCAAGTAGGCGTGAAAAACCTCAGCTTGAGACCCTGGAGAGCCCCTGCCAGTCTGAGTAGACAATACTGACTTTGATGGATTGAGGGTCTGATTCAGTATAAGGCAGCTTCATATGTTCAAAAGGGCACTTTAAAATACCCTACGGTCTTCAATGGACACTTCACCAGATTCCTCAGCCGCCCCTCTGGGGGCTTTCACAGAATTGGAGCCAGCTGCTTGTCACTGCAGGCTGCTCTGCAAAGTCTGAGGCTGCATCTCCTGAATCTACGAGAGACGGATGACTCCAGGCCAGTGTTCTCTGATCCTCTCTGCTGAGCCTAAAACTGTCAGCGAGGAGCACTGCTACAGTGTGGAACGAAGACCAGGGGAGTCCTGCATTCAAATCCCCTCGCACTGGGAATCTTGTCAGGTGCTTCTCTCTCACCCTTTCCTACCTCGCAAGGCCATCGTGAGGATGAAATGCGGGAGGTGTCAGTCCCGTCCCCCATCCCAAGGAGGCTCCTTGGAGGGAGGCTACAATAATGATGTACAAAATAAGCGCCTCCTTGTATATGGGAGCACATACAGCTGGGGCTGTGGGAGCTGCACTGGCTGCTAACAGTATACTGCAGGGGTGGCCAACGGTAGCTCTCCAGATGTTTTTTGCCTACAACTTTCATCAGCCCCAGTCAGCATGGCCAATGGCTGGGGCTGATGTGAATTGTAGGCAAAAAACATCTGGTGAGCTACCGTTGGCCACCCCTGGTATACTGGATTTGCTACAAGGTGCTGGTTATTACCTTTAAAACCCTATATGGCCGAGGACCTGCTTACCTTAGGGACCATCTCTCCCCACACATTCTCCGGAGGGTACTTAGATGATCTGGCACCCAAAATCTGTTCGTGACCCCGGGGCCGAGGGAGGCGAGACTAAAGTCCACCAGAGGGAGAGCCTTCTCGATTGCTGCCCCCTACTGGTGGAATCAGCTGCCGGAGGAGGTGAGGGCCTTGCGGGACCTCGCCCAGTTCCACCAGGCCTGCAAGACGACAATCTTCCGGCTGGCCTTCAATTGACCTTGAATGGCCGATACAGTCGTAGGGAACATCTGATAAATACCGAAGCTGATAAATACCGAAGCCATCAGAAACATCTGATAAATACCGAAGCCATCAGAAACAAAACAACACCAATGAAATTAGCACCAGATTGTTTTTAACGGTGATTTTAATATGATGTATTTAATATTATAAATTGTTTTAGTATCAACTATATGAGCATCAGCCGCCCTGAGCCTGCTTTGGCAGGGAGGGTGGGATATAAGTTGAATAAACCAGAGTCAACTGGGCCCTGCCCAGTGATGAAAACAGGAATGAAACGCCACCCCAATGCTATGAAGCTCCGGTCAAAAGAATCTATGTTGCCATCATCCACCAGTGTTCCCTCTAAGCTGTGGAGTCTTGGGAGCAAAAACTGTACTCTGTGAGCAATCGGCTCACGTTGTGGGTGACTGATTTTGCTGCTGCACAAACGAGTGTGGTCTGGGACCATCCTTCCTGAGCCAAGACACAAACGTGTGAGCTGGTAGTTAAAAAGCTGTGAGCTAGCTCACGCTAACTCGGCCTAGAGGGAACATTGCTCGTAAGAGAAGCCGTGTTGGATCAGGCCAATGGCCCATCCAGTCCAACACTCTGTGTCACATAAGAACATAAGAGAAGCCGTGTTGGATCAGGCCAATGGCCCATCCAGTCCAACACTCTGTGTCACATAAGAACATAAGAGAAGCCGTGTTGGATCAGGCCAAGGGCCCATCCAGTCCAACACTCTGTGTCACATAAGAGAAGCCGTGTTGGATCAGGCCAATGGCCCATCCAGTCCAACACTCTGTGTCACATAAGAACATAAGAGAAGCCGTGTTGGATCAGGCCAATGGCCCATCCAGTCCAACACTCTGTGTCACACAGTGGCCAAAACCCAGGGGCCATCAGAAGATCCATCAGTGGGGCCAGACCACCAGAAGCCTTTCCACTGTCCCCCCAAACACCAAGAAGACAGAGCATCGCTGCTCTAGAAATAAGAACATAAGAGAAGCCATGTTGGATCAGGTCAATGGCCCATCCAGTCCACCACTCTGTGTCACGTAAGAACATAAGAGAAGCCATGTTGGATCAGGCCAATGGCCCATCCAGTCCAACACTCTGTGTCACATAAGAACATAAGAGAAGCCATGTTGGATCAGGCCAATGGCCCATCCAGTCCAACACTCTGTGTCACATAAGAACATAAGAGAAGCCATGTTGGATCAGGCCAATGGCCCATCCAGTCCAACACTCTGTGTCACATAAGAACATAAGAGAAGCCATGTTGGATCAGGCCAGTGGCCCATCCAGTCCAACACTCTGTGTCACACGGTGGCCCAAAAAAACAGGTGCCATCAGGAGGTCCATCAGTGAGGCCAGGACGCTAGAAGCCCTCCCACTGTGCCTCCCCAAGCACCAAGAATGCAGAGCATCTCTGCCCCAGACAGAGAGTTCTAACAATATGCTGTGGCTAATAGCCACTGATGGATGCTCCATATCCTTATCCAATCCCCTCTTGAAGCCGTCTATCATCAATCTCGACTCAAACCCTTGTCCCAAGACTGGACCCCAAAGGTAACAGAATACCTTTTGTTGCCAATCAGCATGAAGACCATGTGGGATGACGAGTGCTGCCGGGCGTCCTCCAGCCAGGAGTTCAAGTGGTTGAAGGTTTCCCGTCTGTACAGAGGCAGAAAGAGAAAAAGCTGCTCAAGGTGGACTGTGAGACCCACCGAAGCCAGAAAAGACAGCAGGGTTCTGGGGCGTCAAATGGAATTCTCCTGAGAGCTTCCTGCTTTGTTCTTCTTCAGACAAACACAGCTGTCCACCTGGATCTATCAATCACAACAGTCATCTTGTTTGGTGGAAGGGTGAAGCACGCGGACTCTTATCTGGGAGAACCGGGTTTGATTCCCCACTCCTCCACTTGCACCTGCTGGAATGGCCTTGGGTCAGCCATAGCTCTGGCAGAGGTTGTCTTTGAAAGGGCAGCTGCTGTGAGAGCCCTCTCAGCCCCACCCACCTCACAGGGTGTCTGTTGTGGGGAAGGGAAGGGAAAGGAGATCTGTAAGCTGCTCTGAGACTCCTTTGGGTAGCGAAGGGCGGATATAAATCCAATCTCTTCTTCTACAAAGTCCCAAATTCCTTTAGGCTTCCTTTGTAGGGAAGGTGCCCTGACGCTTAATCCACACTGCTGCACTGCTCCTGAATGCTTTCCTGATGACAGTCAAAAAAATGTCTTGCTAGGCACTGTTCTCATGGTGCCTTTGCTCTCCCCCTTGAAAGGATATTTCCTGTTCTTCGAAAGAGGTACATAATTCTGAGGGGCCCCCCTTCAATGTCTCCTCGAGAAAGCAGAGCTTGTTTTGGACCAGGAACTCCTTTGCATGTTAGGCCGCATCCCCGATGTAGCCAATCCTCCTGGAGCTTACAGCAGGCCCTGTACTAACAGCCCTGTAAGCTCTTGGAGGATTGGCTACATCAGGGGTGTGTAGCCTAATAGGCAAAGGAGTCCCTGCGACAAAAAAAAAAAGCCCTGTGAGGAAGACAAAATAGTCCAGTACACAAAACATGAATAACCAGCCCAGGAATCCGACTAATATCCATCCCAAAAACTTCTATAGGGACACCTAGTGTTTGACCAGAAAAATTTAGGATTCACCTTTGCTTTTAGCAGCCGCGAGGACTAGAAACTTCCTTTAGGTTGTGAGTGAAAACTAAAGACTCCGTGAAGCTTGGGAATGCCAGCTCTCCTCAGTTTTCGCAAACGTAATTGAATGTACGAGCTTTAAAGCAAATCAGATTTCAACTAACAATATCAAAGCACTTTCAAAAGTTTTTTAAACGCTTTAAAATGTTTGGTTCGAGCCCAACAGCACCTTAGGAGATTTTTTTACAGGGTAAAAGCTTTCGAGGAAAGTTCGACTCTCGGAAATTTATACCCTGAAAATTTTGTTGGTCTCGGAAGTCCTCCTGGATTCTAATCTGGCTACTCTACCGCAGCTGTTCTACCCTCTGAAGCTATCTTAGAAAGCTTTGGAAGCCACAGGTTAGATAGATTAGATCAGGGGTGTCGAACTCATTTGCTATGAGGGCCGGATCTGACATAAATGAGATCTTGTCGGGCCCAGCCATGTCGGGTCTGGCTATGTGCATACCTATATAAGATTAGGTAGCCAAGATATAAATTTTATAAAGGACACAAACAAACACAAATATATATTTTTTAAAAACTTAAAACACGCTTCAAACGTTAGCACTCATCGGTCTTAAAGATGCTTTCTTTATATTTTTCAGGGAACTGGCCAAAGGCAGCCCTGGCTCGTTCCTTCCATCACTGGGGGACTGGAAAGGGAAGGAGCCTCAGCCAATAGAAGGAAGAGAGGCTTGACTCAGTAGCTCTGCTCTGCAACTGAGAGAGTCTGGCAAAGCAAGCTATTCCTCCCCTCTTCTTCTCCAAGGGAGGAACCTCAGCCAATGGAGGAAATAGAGGTTTTGCTCTTTAGCTCCTGTGCAATCAAGCAAGCCTTGCAAAGCAAACTATTTTGCAGAAGGAAGCAAGATACAGGGAGAAGGAAGCAGATGACAGCCAGTTGCTCGGGGGCCTAATAGGAGCCCTCCGGGGGCCTGATTCAGCCCCTGAACTGCATGTTTGACACCCCTGGATTAGAAAGACAGCTTCAGACAGAGCCTAATCAGCTCTCTGTATGACACTTCTTTAAAGTGACAACTGATAACTTTAAATTATTATAACTTTATCGTGTGATGATTCTTTATCGATGAGAATGATTCTCAAAATATTATCCTTTTCTTTCCTTTTATCCCCTTATAAACTCATTGATTCACAGAACTTGACCAGTAGAAAATACCTGGTTCTTATTTATTTTTTTTTATTAAAAGGCTAAAAGAACTGAGACAGATTTCAAATTGCTAGAGTAAACTTAGGGTCCTTATCGCTGAGCAAAAGAGCCAGAGTTTAAAGAGTGTAGGGGGGCAGTTGGTAGATTCAAGGCTTAATATAGTAATCTTAAAATAAAACATGCTTAAAACATTAGCACTCGTCGGTGTTAAAGGTGCTTTCTTTGTATTTTTCTCATGGGATCCAGGGAACTGGGCAAAGGAAGCTCTGGCTATTTCCTGCCTTCACTGGAGGAGCCTCAGCCAATAGAATGAAGAGAGGCTTGGTTCAGTAGCTCTGCTGTGCAACAGAGAGAGCCTGGCAAAGCAAGCTTTACCTCCCTTCCTTCCTTCCCAAGGGAGGAGCCTCAGCCAATGGAGAAAATAGAAATGTTTGACACCCATGCTCTACAGTAATATGGGGTGATATTAGATAGTACACAGGTGCATTGAAATATATCTGATAATGCCTGTTAGCTAGGCAAGCAAGATTAGAACAGGCTATATTAAATACTTTGCTAATAATTATAAAGCTATGATTCTGCTTTTTAAAGAAAGAAGAAATCCTGCTCTTTTCCTGACCAGCTTGTGAACTTTCTACAAAGGTTACGAAAAGTACACAAGAACACACATGCTTTAGTATGGATGTATCTCCTGACACCTTCATGGCCATGATAGATCTATAGAACCACCCAGGTTGCCAACTCAGTGTGGGGAAACTTCTGGAGATTTTGGAGGTGCAGCCTGAAGAGGCGGGGTTAGAGAGGGGAAGAACCCTCAGGAGGGCATAATACCATCCGGCCCTGCTACTTTCTCTGGAAGTGATCTCTGAGGTCTGGAAAATCAGCTGCAATTCTGGGAGATCTCCAGGCCCCATCGGGAGGATGGCAACCCTGGACCCACCTGGTGATGTCGTAGACTAGCAGGGCCCCGGCTGCTCCTCTGTAGTACGAGCGGGTGATGGAGCGGAAAGATTCCTGTCCAGCCTGGGAGGGGGGAGGCGACCAAACAGATAATTAGGATTAAGCGCAGGCAGGAAGAGACTTGTTTGGAAACAGCCTTTGCCAGCTGTCAGAACAAGCCCAACACTGTGCAACCAAACCAGACGCCCATCATTACAGCTGCAGTTCCAACTGCCCAGGAGTCAGGGCTCCACGTGACAATCCACAGGGGGCGCTGTGCCAAATGACAGCTCTCTCTCTCTTTTTAACAGAGTCCTGCTCCTGTTGTTGGATGGATTCCCTGGTGCCATCTGTTGGAGGGGTGAGCGACTGCCAGCCAAGTAAGGCTGACTGCTATCACAGGAGCACACGAAGCTGCCTTATTCTGAATCTGACCATCGGTTAGGGTTGCCAGGTCCAATTCAAGTAGGGTTGCCAATCCCCAGGTGGGGGCAGGAGATCCCCCGGTTTGGAGGCCCTCCCCCCGCTTCAAGGTCATCAGAAAGCGGGGGGAGGGGAGGGAAATGTCTGCTGGGAACTCTATTATTCCCTAGGGAGACTTATTCCCATAAGAAATAACGGAGAATTGATCCGCAGGTATCTGGAGCTCTTGGGGGGGGGGCTGCTTCTTAAGGTAGAGGCACCAAATTTGCAGCATAGCATCCAGTGCCTCTCCCCAAAATACCCCCCAAGTTTCAAAAGTATTGGACCAGGGAGTCCCATTCTATAAGCCCCAAAAGAAGGTGCCCCTATCCTTCATTATTTCCTATGGAAGGAAGGCATTTTAAAAGTCGTAGAAAGGAAAGGAAAGGTCCCCTGTGCAAGCACCAGTCTTTACCGACCTCAGAAGGATGGAAGGCTGAGTTAACCTCGGGCCGGCTACCTGAATCCAGCTTTCGCTGGGATCGAACTCAGGTCGTGAGCAGAGAGTTCAGATCACAGTACTGCAGTACTGCTGCTTTACCACTCTGCGCCACGGGGCACAGTTGCGAGGTTCTTTTAAATGTGATGGCCAGAACTCCCTTTGGAGTTCAATGATGCTTGTCACACCCTTGCTCCTGTCTCAACCCCCAAAGTCCCCAGATATTTCTTGAATTGGTCTTGGCAACTCTAAACTCAAGAAATATCTGGGGACTTTGGGGGTTGAGACAGGAGCAAGGGTGTGACAAGCATCATTGAACTCCAACGGAAGTTCTGGCCATCACACTGAAAGGGACCACACACCTTTTAAACGCCTTCCCTCCATTGGAAATAATGAAGCATAGGGGCACCTTTTGGGGGGGCTCATAGAATTGAACCCTTCAATCCAATCTTTTTGAAACTTGGAGGGTCTTTTGAGGAGAGGCATCGGATGCTACGCTGCAAATCTGGTGCCTGTACCTCAAAAGCCAGCCCCCTCAGAGCCATAGATACCCCCAGATCAATTCTCCATTATACTGGCCTGCAGCCTGTTAGCAACTAGGTCACGCAGGGCTGGCCCTACTCACCGCCCCATGGCGCCCCCCCTTGCGCCTCCTCCTCCCTCCGTTCTTCACCATTTTAAGGCCAGGGAAGGGGAGGTGAAGCGCCGCATTCCCGGCTCTTTAAAGGCCAGTTCTCCCCGCTCACTGGCGATCAGCTGATCGGTGGGAACAACTGCACTGGGCTCCTATGCCCTTTTGGCGCACTCACGATCAGCATTGGGGGCAGCAGCTGCGAGCGATCCGCTGGAAACGCGGCGGCACCCTTGCTTTGTGCCCCCTTCCTTCCTGGGCATGGGAAGGAAGTGGCGAGGAGGCAAGGGCGGTGCCATTTTTTTAGCAGGTTGCTCATGGCTGCTGCCCCCAGTGCTGATCGTGAGCGCGCCAGAGGGGCATAGGAGCCCAGTGCAGTTTTTCCCACCGATCAGCTGATTTTGACACTTATTCCTTTCAAATATACAAAGCTCACCCGGTATTTAGGCAACTGTACATTTGTAAGTAATAAGTGTAAAAATTCTTTATTATGATTTATGTGTTAAATGGTGATTCTATTTATGTTTAAGTTCCGGAATGTAAAAATAGCGGCCAGTGGAAGGCGAACGAAACACAGGCTGAACCTAGGACCTGTTAGGGTTGCCAAGTCCAATTCAAGAAATATTTGGGGACTTTGGGGGTGGAGCCAGGAAGCTTTGGGGGTGGAGCCAAGATCAAGTCTGTGACAAGCATAATTGAACTCCAAAGGGAGTTCTGGCCATCACATTTAAAGGGACGGCACACCTTTTCAATTCCTTCCTTGCATAGGAAATAATGAAGGATAGGGGCACCTTCTTTTGGGGCTCACAGAATTGGACCCCCTGGTCCAATATATTTGAAACTTGGGGGGTATTTGGGGGAGAGGCACTAGATGCTATACTGAAAATTTGGTGCCTCTTCCCCAAGAAACAGCCACCCAGAGCCCCAGATACCTGCGGATCAATTCTCCATGATTTTCTATGGGAATAAATCTCCATAGGGAATAACAGAGTTCCCAGCAGACATTTCCCTCCCCTTCCCCTGCTTTCTGACGACCCTGAAGCGGGGGGAGGGCCTCCAAACCGGGGGATCCCCTGCCCCCACCTGGGGATTAGCAACCCTAGCACCTGTGCAGCCGCTGCACCTGCCAGACTTCGGTCTGCTACCCAAAAGGAGAAGTTCTTTTCACCGCGGGACTGTCTACGTCAGGGGTCCTCAACCTACGGCCCGCGGGCCAGATGCGGCCCGCTGAGGACGTTTATGCGGCCCGCCGGGTTATGGCAAAATCAGACCGGAAGTGACGTTCGACCTAAACTCGCGTTAGCAACGCACACTTCTGGCACTGGGCTGAGGTGGCAGAGACAGAGTGTGAGGTGATACCAAGGTGAGGTGAGTTCCCAGGCCGGGGTGTGTGGTGTGGGGAAGGGAGAGAGATGCAGAAGACGGAGAACTGACGGCCCGTGGCCTTGTACAGTAATGGCAGTCCGGCCCTCCAACAGTCTGAGGGACAGTGAACTGGCCCCCTATTTAAAAAGGTTGAGGACCCCTGGTCTACGTCTTTCAAATCAAGACATTTCGTGACAGTGGACTATAGCACCGCCTTACAAGAATATACGTGAGAAATGACTGCATTTGGATTCTGAAGAACTTTGAGGGAAAAAAAATACGTATCCGTAACGGAATGTAAAAGGAATTTGTTGAGCATATGTTTGCAACATGTAATTACACAGTGGCTTTCCTTGTTTGTTACTAACCACTACACTGCGGTTTCCGGTTTACCCACCTGGGGACTGGCAGCCCTACCATAACTCCATCTCAGTGTTCTCTACTCAGACTGCCAACTTCTCTCCAGGGTCTTTGGCAGATACGTTTCATGTGATCTACTGCCTGGTCCTTTTCACTGGAGATGCCAGGGACTGAACCCGGGACTTTCCACGGGCGGTGCAAATGATCTAGAACTGAACCATGGCCCCTCCGCCCAAAAGGTGCGGGACTCCACGTAGGATATCACATTCTGCCACCCGACATCATATAGACTACTAGCTGATCACCGTCAGAAAAGAAGAACTCATATATTGTAGTGATACAGCATCATGAAATGGTTTTTTAAAATTTTAAATTGTAATTATGTTTTATTGGTTTCTATTGGTTTTAACTTGTGCAAATGAATGGGGTCAGCCGCCCTGCGGAGAGGGCGGGATAGAAATTTAAAGTAATAAATAAATAATAAATAGCCCCACAGCCCCACTGCTGTGGAGCCAGCTCCTGGAGGAAATGCGGGCCCTGCGGTGTTTGGACCAATTCCGCAGGGCCTGCAAGACCTTTCTCTTTAAAATGGCCTTCGCTTAATGCTGAGCCAAGATAGATTCGCTGAAGATGGTTTTTAGTCACTGTATTTTATAGAAGATCCGAGTTATAGCACCATAATGTTAATTTAATATAAGTCGATTTAAATTATGGTTTTATCTAATTGTAATTATTGTGTAGTATGTGTATTGTATTTATGTGTTGTGAGCCGCTCTGAGCCTGCCTTGGCGGGGAGGGCGGGATATTAATAAAAAATTATTATTATTATTATTATTATTATGAAATAAATGCTCGCCTCTCCCTTGCCAGCCCCAGCCAAAGCTTGCATCGGAGCAACTGAAAGCCTGGAAAAGTTTTGCAAAACAAAAGAGACGGGTGGGTTCGTTTGGCATAAATTCCAATAAAATATTTTGCGGGGTCAAAGGGAAGCCGAAAAAAGGGAAGCCAAATGGCTGCCCAGCAGGAGAGCGAGGAAAGCCACTGTGCAGAAGACTGTACCAAGGCTGAAAGCCAGGGTTTTCTTTGTAGAAAAAGCCCAGCAGGAACCCATTTGCGTATCAGGCCACACCCCCTGACATCCCCATTTTTCACACAGGGCTTTTTTCATAGGGAAAAGCAGGAACTCGTTTGCATATCAGGCCACACCCCCTGATGCCAAGCCAGATAGAACTGTGTTCCTGTGCATTCCTGCCAAACCACCCCCCCAAAACCCTGCTGAAAACGTTGCTTTGAAGCACCTTGTCATTCTCTAGAGTTTTTGAGAGCAGCTCCTGCTTCTTGGAATTATGAGGACTGGAAGCTCCTCAGGATGAAGCTTGGGTAACGTGCCTATCAGAGCAAAGAAAAGGCCCGATCCTGGTTGCTACGAAGAGGCCTGAGTGGTGGCCAGACTGCAAAAAACAGGCCCGTGTGCAAGCAACAGGTGTTGCGTTTCCACGTCTCTGCCTGAAATCCCGAACGGCCGCTCTCTCCGCTTGCCTGCCTGTTGAATGAAGTCACAGCCTCCCAGCCCTTTCTTCCAGCCCCCACCCCCTTTCCTTAATCCCAAGCGACAACTCCCACGCGCTCCCTCCTGCGGCATCAGGTTCCCTCCCGTCTGTCTGCCCTTCCCGGCTAGATCCTTCTCCCTTCCAGCTTGCTGTCCTCGCGCCTGCAAGCAGGCTGAAGCCGGTCTTTCCTGAACTGCAAGATCTGCCAGGTATCTGGGGTAGGCCAGCAGCCAGGAACAGAAACCCAAGAGGGAAAAGGTGCAACAGTGACACCACTGCAGTCCGTGGAAGGGAAGCTCCTGTCTCGCTTTCGATAATCGGGTCCTCACTTTCCCCTTTTCTTCCCCCGGGGATCTAGGACGAAAGGCCCCTTCTTAAGGGAGTTCTCACCGTGTCCCAGATCTGTAGTTTGATCTTTTTGTTGTCGATGCTGATCATGCGCGAACCAAACTCCACACCTGATGGAAAAATGGATGAGGAAGAAAAAGTTCAGGGGAGCAGAGATTGAGCAGACTGGCTCGCTTACCCCCCCCCCCCCCACTACAAATGACCACCTCCAGAGAGCCAGTTTGGTGTAGCGGTTAAGTGTGCGGACTCTTATGTGGGAGAACCGGGTTTGATTCCCCACTCCTCCACTTGCACCTGCTAGCATGGCCTTGGGTCAGCCACAGCTCTGGCAGAGGTTATCCTTGAAAGGGCAGCTGCTGTGGGAGCCCTCTCAGCCCCACCCACCTCACAGGGTGTCTGTTGTGGGGGAAGAAGATACAGGAGATTGTAAGCAGCTCTGAGTCTCTGATTCAGAGAGAAGGGCGGGGTATAAATCTGCAGTCGTCTTCTTTTTCTTCAGTTGCCAACCACCAGGTGGTGGCTGGAAATCTCCTGGAATTACAGCTGGTTTCCAGGAGACAGAGATCAGTTCACCTGGAGGAAACGGCTGCTTGGGAGGGTGGAATTGAGGGCGTTATGCCCGACCGAAGCACCTCCCCTTCCCAAACCCTGCCCTCTCCAGACTCCACCCACAAAATCTCCAGGAATTTCCAAATCCAAAGCTGGCAACCAGACCCCCAAGCCTAGGGGAAGGAGGGAATGGAAGGAATCCACAGGGAGAAATCGAGAGAGAGAAACAGGTCTCAATTGGGGCTGGTTCCAGGTTTGGAGGGATCCTGAGGAGACAGGGCTCAGTCCCCCAGGACCGGGGCTTGTTTTGGTAGCAGGAACTCCTTTGCCTGTTAGGCCACACACCCCTGATGTAGCCAATCCTCCAAGAGCTTAAAAGGCTCTTCTTACAGGGTCTGCTGTAAGCTTCAGGAGGATTGACTACAACAGGCGTGGTATGCCCTAAGGAGTTCCTGCTACAAGAAAAGCCCTGGAGGCTGGCAGGGTTCATCTCTTGCCTTGAAAATCCTGGAGATCAGTCGTAAAAGTGGGAGATCTCCAGGCCCCACATGGAGGATGGCAACCCTAGGGCAGGCTCAAGCTGCAGAAGGAGCGCAGAGAGAGACCCGCTAAATCCCCCTGTGCCCTCTGACTGCCCCTGGTTTTGAGAAATTCCCTGATCTCCGCCTGATCTGAGACGGCTCCCTGCAGCCCAAACCGAAAGAAGCGGCACGTGGTGGTGGGCGGGGCTAGTCACAATTGGCAGCGCTTCCTAGGAACTTGGCAGCACGTGGCTGCTATCGGTGCAATGCCTATTCTTCCTGCTTAAGCACCGCCAGCATTCTGCCCTGAAACCAGCGGGCCAAAGTGCAGCGAACGCTGCGTAACCTGGCGACCCAGATGTCTTCCCCAGCTGCTGAGCCCAAGATCAGACTTCACCTCTGCCTTTCTGTAGCCTAGGAAACTAGCTAAGGGCTTAGCATCAGCAGACGTGAAAGAAGAGCAAGGAAAAAGCCCTCATCAGCTCCTACCTCTACCTCTGCAGGTCACCGGCTGGGCTGGGGGGCAGAATACCTTGGACATATGGGATGCCCTTGGGCAGTTTTCCTGCCCCCAAAGCCAGCACTGTCCAGGAAAAGTAAGCAGTGGGTAAAAAGGAGAGAGAGAAGAAATAATAAAACCAACAGAAGGATTAGCTGCATTCAAGTCCAGCAGCACCTTAGAGACCAACATGAATTGGGGGGTGTAAGATTTTGAGAAGCCAAAGCTCCCGTTGTTAGATACCCAGGTACCTAAGGTGCTATTGGACTGGAACAGAGGTGGCCAAACTGTGGCTCGGGAGCCACATGTAGTTCTTGCACACATATTATGTGGCTCTCGACGACCCCATCGCCCTATCAGTCAGCTGGGAGAAGGCATTTCTCATGTTAAATCCCTTCTCCAAGCCAAGCCAGCGAGCGGTTTGGAAAATGCATGTAAAGTTAAAAGTTGCTTTCTTTCCATCTCTCCCTCTCTCCTTCCCATCTATTTGCCTTCCTGCCTTCAACATCTGACGCTCATGTCTTGTGGCTCCCAGACATCTGACATTTATTCAATGTGGCTCTTACATTAAGCTAGTTTGGCCACCCTTGGACTAGAATCCGGCTCTTCCGTCTTCAGGCCGACATGGCTACCCACCTGAATCAAGGAGGACAGACGAAGTTTGAGTCCAGTGTGGTGCCTTTAAGACCAATGAAGTGTCATGTTAGGCATAAGCTTTTCTGTGCGAGCACAGTTCTGAAATGTGCATGCACATGAAAGCTTACGCCTTCGTTGGCCTTAACGGTGCCCCCGGACTGAAGGTTTGTTCCGTTGCTTCAGAACGACACGGCTACCCGCCCGAAGCCATCTCCATCTCCAGAAACGGCATCTCCGTCTTATCACGTCTTTCCCCATCGGTGCAGCCGCCCCAGTCCAGAACTGCCCTTTTGCATCCCTGGTTCCTTCGCGAGCCCACACAAACTCAGTTCTCCATACTCCCCTCCACGCTCCCACTGCTTTCCCTCTACCGCCATCTGAAGGGCGCCGAGTAGCCGAGACCCGCTTTTGACCGCTGGCTCTCACCGATTGTTAAGTCATGGATAGTCGTGAACCGATCGTCTGTGAACTGCAGTAGGAGGCAGGATTTCCCGACACCTTTGGAACAAAGATAAAAACACCAGTGGTCGTGAGGCGTTCTGCTGCGAGGGCCTTTGGAGAGGGCGGGGCTAGTGACCCGGGGCCTTCTGCCTACTCGGTGGCAGAAGGCAACTTTAAATGCATTTTCCAAGCTGCTGAGAAGTGATTTAAAGAGACAAATGCTGTCTCTATGCCAGCTGATGGGTTGGTGGGGCTTTGAGAACCACACAATATGTATGCAAGAGCCACAGTTTGGCCACCCCTGCACTAGGCAATGGCCTTGCTCGCTTTCCGGAAATGTAGGTGACTGCCACATTGGAGGAAGGTGCTGAGAAGAGCAACAGGTGGCTACCAAGCCAGTGCTTTAACGCCAGTGGCTGAGGAGCAAACAGTTGGTTGACTTTACGCTGGGCGCTCTTCAGGTTTCTCCGCTTTCCCAGAGGAACCCTGAAACGGGCCTGGCTGTGGAGGGAGACATAACCTGCTGCAACTCACGCCCCACCCCCTCCGCCCTTCAGGCAGCAGAAAAGAAGAAGATATTGGATTTATATCCCGCCCTCCACTCCGAAGAGTCTCAGAGCGGCTCACAATCTCCTTTACCTTCCCCCCCACAACAGACACCCTGTGAGGTAGATGAAGATATTGGATTTATATCCCGCCCTCCACTCCGAAGAGTCTCAGAGCGGCTCACAATCTCCTTTCCCTTCCTCCCCCACAACAGACACCCTGTGAGGTAGATGAAGATATTGGATTTATATCCCGCCCTTCACTCCGAAGAGTCTCAGAGCGGCTCACAATCTCCTTTACCTTCCTCCCCCACAACAGACACCCTGTGAGGTAGATGAAGATATTGGATTTATATCCCGCCCTCCACTCCGAAGAGTCTCAGAGCGGCTCACAATCTCCTTTACCTTCCTCCCCCACAACAGACACCCTGTGAGGTAGATGAAGATATTGGATTTATATCCCGCCCTCCACTCCGAAGAGTCTCAGAGCGGCTCACAATCTCCTTTCCCTTCCTCCCTCACAACAGACACCCTGTGAGGGAGATGAAGATATTGGATTTATATCCCGCCCTCCACTCCGAAGAGTCTCAGAGCGGCTCACAATCTCCTTTCCCTTCCTCCCCCACAACAGACACCCTGTGAGGTGGGTGGGGCTGAGAGAGCTCTCCCAGAAGCTGCCCTTGCAGGGACAACCTCTGCCAGAGCTATGGCTGACCCAAGGCCATTCCAGCAGGTGCAAATGGAGGAGTGGGGAATCAAACCCGGTTCTCCCAGATAAGAGTCTGCGCACTTAACCACTACACCAAACTGGCTCTCCTTAAAAGAAACTGATGCTGGACAGTACACCAGGAAAGACCCCTCTCCAGTAGCAACAGTGTGGGAGGGGGCAACAGTGGCAGTGCTTCTAGTGTCCCAGCCCCACTATTAATGCATGGAATGCATTGCCACGGGAGGTGGTAGCAGCTACAAGCGTAGACAGCTTCAAGTGGGGATTGGGTTTATTTATTTTGTTAAGATTTGTATTCCGCCCTCCCTTTACGGGCTCAGGATCAACATATGGAGCAGAGGCCCATCAGCGGCTATTAGTCATAGGGTATAGATGGAACTCTCTTATTGGGGCAGTGGTGCTCTGTATTCTTGGTGCTTGAGGGGGGCACAGTGGGAGGGCTTCTAGTGTCCCGACCCCACTGGTGGACCTCCTGATAGCACCTTTTTTTTTAAAGCCACTGTGTGAAGAAAAAGAAGAAGACCGTAGACTTATACCCCGCCCTACTCTCTGAATCAGAGCCTCAGAGCAGTTTACAATCTCCTTTATCTCCTTCCCCAACAGACACCCTGTGAGGTGGGTGGGGCTGAGAGGACTCTCACAGCAGCTGCCCTTTCATGGACAACTCCTAGGAGAGCTATGGCTGACCCAAGGCCATGCCAGCAGCTGCAAGCGGAGGAGTGGGGCATCAAACCCAGTTCTCCCAGAAAAGAGTCCGCACACTTAACCACTACACCAAACTGACATGAAGTGTTGAACTGGACGGGCCATTGACCTGATCCGACATGGCTTTTCTTATGTTCTTATGCTCGCATTTCTTTTCTTTTTAAAAGGGGGAACAATCATCAGCTGAATAGCTTCCTTCTCTTTTTAGGCACTGCATCCAGACACGAAGAAGACTTATTTCTTTAATATCCCATTTTTCTGTGCCCTAAGAAGTCTCCAAGCTAGATGGCCATCGGCTTCCCTTCCTCTCCCCACAGCAGGCACCTTGCGAGCCATGTTCCCTCTAAGATGCAGAGGGAACAGAGCAAAAATTCTACTTTGTGAGCTCCTGGCATTAAAGCTGTGAGCTACTGCATGAATTATTGTGCTCCGGGGCCATCTTTCCCGAGCTAAGACAAAAATGTGTGAGCTGAAAGCTAAAAATCTCTGAGCCAGCTCATGCTAACTCGGCTTACAGGGAACACTGAACTTGGGAGGCAGGTGGGCCTGAGACAGTTCTGGGAGAACTGGGACTGACCCAAGGTCACCCAGCAGGCATCATGTGGAGATGGGGGGAATCAAACCCCGTTTTCCAGATTAGAGTCCGCTGCTCTTAACCACTGTACCACACATGGTGGGACTTTTGAGAGGATTGCCTGAGGTATGGTTTCTGGGCTCACGAAATGGGGCCCCTCGGAAGTCCAAGTCACCTTAGGACAGCGGGAAAAGACAGGCAAGGAGAAGGGTGACTGTGCAACTGATAATGCTGCTGTACCTCTAGTGCAGCGGCACCCACATTGTGGCTCACAGAGAGCCACATTCACAATTATTGCTAACCAGAAGCGCTCTATTTATTTTCGTCTTTGGCAAGAGGGAAGCTTGCAAGCTTACCCATTCCCCTGCCAGCAGCTGCTTTAAAGTGGGAACTACTTGCCAACCAGAAGACTCACTAGGCCAGGAGTGGCCAGACTTGCTTCATGTAAGAGCCGCATAGAACAAACATCAGATGTTTGAGAGCTGCAAGACAAGAACAAAGGAGGGAAGGGAAGGGAAGGGAAGGGGGGAGAGAGATGGGGGGAGAAGAGGTGGAAAGAAGGCAACTTTAAATGCATTTTCCAAGCCACTGGCTGGCTCGGAGAAGTGATTTAAAGAGACAAAAGCTGTCTCTAAGCCGGCTGATGGGTTGGTGGAGGTTTGGAGAACCACACAATATGTATGCAAGAGCCACAGTTTGGCCACCCCTGCACTAGGCAATGGCCTTGCTCGCTTTCCGGAAATGACTGCCACATTGGAGGAAGGTGCTGAGAAGAGCAACAGGTGGCTACCAAGCCAGTGCTCTAGTGCCAGTGGCTGAGGAGCAAACAGTTGGTTGACTTTACGCTGGGCTGGTAAGCTTCTTCGCCCTGATCTGGGACACTAAGGAGGGTCAGGCAAGGAAATCCAGGGGCGCTGCATAGTGGCAGGCGGGGCTTGTTTTTGTAGCAGGAACTCCTTTGCATATTAGGCCACACACCTGTGATGTAGCCAATCCCCCAAGAGCTTACAGAGCTCTTACTTACAGGGCCTACTGCAGGCTTCAGGAGGATTGGCTACATCAGGGACTGTGCGGCCTCACATGCAAAGGAGTTGCTGCTACAAAAAAAGTCCTGGAGGCAGGCAATGGCAAACCACCTCTGTTCATCTCTTGCCTTGAAAATCCTATGCAGGGTCACCTTAAGTTAGCTGCGACTTGACTGGTGAACTTCTAGGATGCATCAGGCTGGCTGACAAAGGAACAGGGATGCTGGGTGAGATTGTTACTATTATCCTCTCTGCTAAAACCCCATCATTTGAGGCCAAGAGAACTGGCAGGGACATGTCTTAGACCCGTCACCAAGCCTTTATCCTTTAATGGGCACCTTGCCAGATGGACCTTGGGTCTGTAGCACAGCCTTCACGATGCGGGTCTCTGACTACTCATTCCTGTGTACCCAGGCTCAGCTGTGACGAACAAGCTCTGCCGGAAAAGAAAGCCTGATTGCAGGTCACTTTAGCAATTTAAAGATGGTACAAAAGCAGCCCAGAGTCCGGCCAAGAAGAGGTGGCATTTCTTCAGAGATGCAGCCGTAAGAATGTCAAGGGAGAAGGCCAAGATAACTGGACTAGAGGGATTGGGTTCTAGGAACGTGGCATCTAGAGGGTCACGGAAATGAAGAGAATCTCATGGAGATGCTGGTCCTGTTGCCCCGTAGGAAACGAATGGGGTAAAAATTGGTCAACAAAAGTGTGGGGGAAAGCGTGGGTGCTTCTGAGATTGGCAAATTGCCCCAATCTATAGGAAAGGC
This sequence comes from Heteronotia binoei, assembly GCF_032191835.1. Classification (NCBI taxonomy): domain Eukaryota; kingdom Metazoa; phylum Chordata; class Lepidosauria; order Squamata; family Gekkonidae; genus Heteronotia; species Heteronotia binoei. The sequence goes on along the minus strand of NC_083237.1, from coordinate 12,492,363 downwards.
AAAAAGGGATCAGAGTGGGGCATATTCCAGTCTCATTGTTTCCCCCACCTTACCTTAACTCTCGATCTCTAACTCCTATCTCAATCCACCCCCCTTTTACTCTGTTGGCTCCTCTTTGGAAGACCAAACATTGCCTTGGTTGGTGAATCTCTGGACTGGTGGGTAGGCATGAAACAGTATTTGGGTGGCTCTAACTGCTAACTCTTCGGTGTTTTACCTTGGTGGTTTCTCCACTATTCATTTCTTTGCAAGGGTTTATGGCTCTGTCTTTTATACGTACGCGTGTGTGTCTCACTGTAAGCAATTTAATCCACTATTAATAAATGTCTGGGTTTTCTGGCTAGTTAAGCATCACCCATTGAGTGGGAAGGGAGGTCAATAAATCCCGAAGCAATGTTTCCCCTAAGCTGAGTTAGCCTGAGCTAGCTCACAGTTTTTCAGCCGCCAGCTCACACATTTTTGTCTTCGCTCAAGAAAAATGGCCCCTAACTGATGCAGTCACTCACAACTTTAATGCCAGTAGCTCATGAAGTAGAATTTTTGCTCACAAGACTCCACAGCTTAGAGCAAAAGTGGCCGAACTGTGGCTCGGGAGCCACATGTGGCGCTTTCACACATATCGTGTGGCTCTCAAAGCCCCCCACTGCCATGTTGGCAGGCTTCGAGAAGGCATTTGTCTCTTGAAATCACTTTTCCAAGCCAAGCCAACCAGTGGCCTCATAAAGTTGCTTTCCTCCCACCTCTCTCTTCCTCCTCCCCCATCTATTTGCCTTCCTGCCAGACTTCCTCAAGCATCTGACGTTTGTGTCTTGTGGCTCTCAAACATCTGGTGCTTATTCTATGCGGCTCTTATGTGAAGCAAGTTTGGCCACCCCTGGCTCAGAGGGAACTTTGTCCCAAAGACCCAGCTTTCCCAAGCCTCTTCTGTGGCATCTGTATTCAAAGGGGCCAGCCTGCCTACCTCGCAGGGCTGTTGTGAGGCTGAGAGCCCTGACAAGGCGCCTAAAAGCGAAGAGGCCGCCAAACGTGCTTGTTGTGAAAACCACGGCTATATAATAAAGAGATATCCATAATCAATAGGTCTACATGCTATTCAAAATGCCTCCTCCTATCGAGGTTATCTCCCCTCCACTCCCCCCCTCGGGAGGTTTTCCTCTGAGGGAAAGGAGGGGCTCCTCCACCGCCCAGCCGCTGCCTCCCGTACCGGTGTCGCCGATAATTACGTATTTGAACAAATAGGCGTATGACATGGCGCTGGAGCCCCCCCCCCTAAATTCCGGGCCCCGCCGTTGGAGGCCCTCCGGAGGCCGCTCTAGCCTCCCCCTCTACTGCTCCTCTTCGAAAGACTCTGGTCGCTCCCGCCCTCTAGCGCCGCCCCCTCGTCGCTCTCGCCCGCCTCTCCAAGACTCGCTGCTCACCCCGCCCCCCCAAAAGGAGAGAAAAAAACCGTTAGGGCCGTTGGGAGATCCGCGCGGGTGACGTCACAATCGGAACGGCCAGCAGCGCCGTTCGACGCCTCAAGCCCGCCCCCTCTGGCGGCGCTCTTTGAGGGCCGCTCTAGCCTCCCGCAACTCGATCGTTTCCCGGCCTCCTGCCTCGGGCGCCTGCGCCGAGGAGGGGAAAGAGGAGGCGCCAGATTTGCGACAGAGGAGAAACATTGTCTCTGTCTCTCCCGCCATCCCTCTTAAAGCGACTGGAGGGTCGATGGTGGCCCCGGCGGGGCGCAGAGGCAGGGCGGAAGTGACGCACGATGCCGGCCTAGGTTGGGCGTCCGGCAGGCACTTCCGGTTCCGCTCCAAGCGCAAGGGGGAAGAAAGAAGGGGGGAGGGGGCGAGTGTGACGGGTCTCCCCCCCGTCTCCGCGAGGCTCCTGGGCGGTGGCCATGGAGGTGAGGGGTTGGCGTCGAGGGGACTCCTCGGGGGCCGGGGGGAAGGGGTAGGAGGGAAGGGGGGTGTTCCCCAAGGAGGGAACTCTGGAACCGAAAAGGAGGGCGGGAGGGTCAGCTTCCCGGCCTCCCCAGGGCCAAATCTGCCCCCTTTTCCAAAGGCCGTGGGTGCCAGCGTCTAGCAGCCGTGGCTATGGAAGGTGGTCCTGATGAGCAGCTTTAACAGCAGGTCGCTCCAGGAAAGCCATGTGGAGCCTCTGTGGTTGGAGGCAGTCTAGCTGTCGGTGCCAGTGGCTGGAGGGTAGCAACAGGGGGAAAGGCTATGGACTCCCCTGTTTTCTGGGGAGGGACGGTGGCTCAGTGGGTAGAGCATCTGCTTGGTAAGCAGAAGGTCCCAGGTTCCATCCCCGGCATCTCCAACTAAAAAGGGTCCAGGCAAGTAGGTGTGAAAAGCCTCAGCTTGAGACCCTGCAGAGCCGCTGCCGGTCAGGTGAGGGACGGTGGCTCAGTGGAAGAGCGTCTGCTTGGTAAGCAGAAGGTCCCAGGTTCAATCCTTGGCATCTCCAACTAAAAGGGGTCCAGGCAAGTAGGTATGAAAAGCCTCAGCTTGAGACCCTGGAGAGCTGCTGCCAGTCAGGTGAGGGACAGTGGCTCAGTGGTAGAGCGTCTGCTTGGTAAGCAGAAGGTCCCAGGTTCCATCTCCGGCATCTCCAACTAAAAAGGGTCCAGGCAAGTAGGTGTGAAAAACCTCAGCTTGAGACCCTGGAGAGCCGCTGCCAGTCAGGTGAGGGATGGTGGCTCAGCGGAAGAGCGTCTGCTTGGTAAGCAGAAGGTCCCAGGTTCAATCCCTGCCATCTCCAACTAAAAAGGGTCCAGGCAAGTAGATGTGAAAAACCTCAGCTTGAGACCCTGGAAATTCGCTGCCAGTCCGAGTAGACAAGTATTGACTTTGACGGGCCGAAGGTCTGATTCAGTAGAAGGCAGTTTCATACATTCCTATTTCTGTGACCATGTGAATGACAGCCGTGGAGGAGGATGCAGTGCCAGGCAGAACCCTTTGCTTGCCTTTTATTTTCTGATGGACTGGCACTAGGAGAGGACGGAGGAGGAGCTTCTGCCTCACCCCCTTCCGAGGCAAGAAAGTAACTTTCTAAGATAAAAGTTTGCTGAACAGGGATTCTAAGTAATGGGGGGGGGGGCAGTTGTGGGAGGAGCAATTCGAATAGGGGCCTTGTGGAACAGCAGGGTGGGTGCAGGCCCTGTGTGAGAAAGCGCAAACCTAGAGGTAGAGGCATGAATTCTGGGAGGGAGAAACTTGCTGAAGAGAATAGATTCAGAATAGCACTTCCAGGCAAGTAGGTGTGAAAAGCCTCAGCTTGAGACCCTGGAGAGCCGCTGCCAGTCAGGTGAGGGATGGTGGCTCAGTGGAAGAGCGTCTGCTTGGTAAGCAGAAGGTCCCAGGTTCAATCCTTGGCATCTCCAACTAAAAAGGGTCCAGGCAACGTTTGCGGTTTGTGACAGATTTGAGTGGAGTGGGCCAGTTGTGTGGGGTTTCTGAATGTGACTGTTGTGCTGTGGGTATCGTGTAGATTGCAAGGGGGGGAGAGAGAGACCGAGATTCAAGTCCTTTAGCTGTTTGCTGGTTGACCTGGGGACAGCCTTTCTTTCAATTAGCCTGACAGACATCGCATGGTTTTTAGAATAAAACTGAAGAGGAGTGATTCCAGTGTGGCACCCTGAGTTCCGTGGAAGGGAGATAAAAATGTTAGAAGCGTTAAAGACTTGTAGCAGCGCCTTCCCTGGAAAGAGGATGACAGCTGTCGTTTGAAATTGAAAGGGAAAACGATTGGGCTGTGCTCAGTTGGCATGAGGAATGATAAAAGACTGATTAAATGCCCTCCATAATGCTAGCGAGGAAACGCTGGCATTAAAATGCAGACTGGGGGTTATATTTTGCCCTGGGTTTTCAACCTTGAAGCAAATTTCTTGCAGATTTCTTTGAAGATGGTTAAGGCGGTGTTCTTCGTCAGCTGAAAGGGATGTGCAAACTGATCTGTGTGATCTTATTTCTGTGGTACTGAAAGTTGTTGTTTCCTTCCCCCAAAGTCTCTTCTGTTGAGAAATCACAAAAGATGCTCTTTAGCTTTTGACTGCCTTTCAGTTAATGCCTGCTGTCTGACTGATCAGTGCTTGAAATTTCCCCCAGCTCTGATTGGCTAGTAATTGGTTTTTCAGTCTGCTTTCTCCTTTTTTAGTGTATTATTTTTAAAACGTTTATACCTTTCCTCACGGTTCAGATTTGTTAGCTGACTTCTCCTGTCAGCTGGGAACGTATTCTTCTCTGGACATCTTGAGGCCGTGTGCTGTGTTCAGTCCCGCGTTTGCTGAACTGTGGTTTGGATTGCATGGCGTTAAGTGCTAGAAACCGGGCATTGCTCTTTTGAGAGTGTGCGGTGGTGCAGGGCCGGAAGGACGTTGGCCCCTTCCAAGTTCACATTTCCAGGAAATTTACCTGTGATCTGCAGTCAGTCAGGTGAGGGACGGTGGCTCAGTGGTAGAGCATCTGCTTGGTAAGCAGAAGGTCCCAGGTTCCATCCCCGGCATCTCCAACTAAAAAGGGTCCAGGCAAGTAGGTGTGAAAAACCTCAGCTTGAGGCCCTGGAGAGCCTCTTTTGAAAGTCCATGCTGCTTACGTTTGGCTGATCTGCATGATGATTCTCCCATTCTGGCTTCCCATTCTTGCCTCCTACAGAGTGGTGTGTGAAAGTGATTTCTCTGCTTGTTGCTGCGGACAGGGCAACAGACGGTTTGGCTGCGCCCTCTGTGATTGCATGCGGAGTGTACTAAAGTGTGAAATGATGCTCCTTCTTAGTTGTGTGGGGGATCGTACAGAGGCACGAAGGTGGAACGGTGAGGTACAGTTCCAATTCTAAACCAGAGTCTCTGTCCTGGTTTGCTGCATCTCAGTGTATGAGCACTAGGCATTAACTCTCTGGCTCCCCAGAAGCTGGTACACGGATTCAGAAATGTCCAGGAACAAGTCATGGTACTTGCATCATAGAAACATAAATTCCATTTAATAAAACCATCGCCTCAGTGGTAGTATTTCTGATAGTTTAAACTTTAACAAGCACACAGTCTCTCCAGCTGCATACATGTTCTTATGTATTGTCGCCTCTGCTTCTGACATTTGTTAGACAAAAATTTGCATGTTAATGGGCGCTGGGTGTCAGTCTGATGCACAGACAAGGCCAGCAATGGAAAAAAAATGTATTCTGCAGGCACAGAGTGTATGGATAATCCTTTCCAGTGCTTCCGGAGGTTGTAGATTTTCCAGCAACTGTGACTAGCATCCTCAGAGGTGTAACCCAGAAAACCGGAGTTAGAAAACTCCAGTTTTCTGTGTTACACCTCTGAGGATGCCGGTCACAGTTGCTGGCGAAAAGTCAGGTCTCACGATGCCAAGACCACAGCCACACAGCCCGGAAAATCTACTACCGTTTTCGCACACAGCTCACCTCGCAGTCACAATCCTGTTCCCTCCGCAGCGTCTGGTCGGATTTCCCACCATCTGCGCCAAAGTTACGGGAAGTGCCGCAGCTTTTGCGTAGCAAACGTAAACCGCTAAAACCCAGTTTACGTTTGCTACGCAAAGCCGCGTCACTTCCTGTAACTCCGGCGCAGATGGTGGGAAATCCGACAGACGCTGCGGAGGGAACAGGATTGTGACTGCGAGGTGAGCGGTGTGCGAAAACGGCCTACAACAACCAATGGACTCTGTCTGCGAAAGCCTTCGACAACGTATAATCCTTTCCAGCTTTCCCAAGACGTGGGAAAACATTTCTTTACAGCAGTACCGTGGTGGAAAGTGCAGTCAATTTGCAGCAGACTTAAGGTGACCCTGGAGGATTTTCAAGGCAAGAGATGAACTTGAGGTGGTTTGCTGTTGCCTGCCTCTGCGTAGCAGCCTTGGACTCCCCGGTAGTCTCCCGACCCAAGTACTAACCAGAGCCGATCCTTCTTGCCTTCTGAGATCAGGCTACTGGGGATCATCCAGGTCAGGGCCTTACAGCGATATAGAAGCAGTCAATGAATTTTTTAGCAGTAAATGAGTTTTAAGTGGTAAAGCTGCAGTACTGCAGTCCGAGCTCTCTGCTCACAACCTGAGTTCGATCCCGGTGGAAGCTGGGTTCACGTAGCCGGCTCGAGGTTGACTCAGCCTTCCGTCCTTCTGAGGTCAGTAAAATGAGTCCCCAGCTTGCTGGGGGGGAAAGTGTAGATGACTGGGAAAAGTCTGCTGTGAAAACGTGATGTGATGTCACCCCAGAGTCGGAAACGACTGGTGCTTGCACAGGGGACTGCCTTTACCTTTTTTATCCCTATGGTACGCACTTACTCAGATTCCTGCAAAGATGTCTGCACCATCCAACAAGTTGGATTAGATTGACCCCCTTGGGCCATGTTCACGCACACGAAATAATGCACTCTCAGTGCGCTTTCTTGCTGGATTTCACTGTGCGAACTGGCAAAATCCAGTTGGAAAGTGGATTGAAAGTGCATTATTTGTCTGACCACAGCCTCGGCGTCTCTTTCTGGGGCTCCCTTCTTTGCCTGCCCACGGTAAGCTTGGGGAGGGTAAGCTTTTAAATTTTTTTTTAAAAAAATGTTTTTTGCTCAGCCTGCTTCAAGCAACAGAGTCACTGTTGTGTGCGTGACAACTTCGAGTCCTGCTTCTTTAGCGGACCCAGCCTGAATTGCGACGGATCTTGTCCCTAGGACGTCCCCCTCCCCACCCACCTTGCCGCCTCTTTATAATGATACACTTGCTTGTACTGGGTAATGTCTGTCGGCTTTCACGTGTGGGCCTGCAGCCTTCCGGATGAACCTCCCAAGAGCAATTCCTGGCCACGAGATTTGTGTTTTGGCTCCATGTAAACGAATGAGAGTCCAGTCAGTGATGGTCACGTTCAGGCCCCCTGCGCCCCGCTTGCGTGTTACTTAGGAAACCAAGCCCTGCGCACAAGCACACGGACCTCTTAAATCACCAGAAGAGATGCCTTTTTGGAGGCAGAGAAGGCCGCCCGCCCCGTTTCCTCCTCTGATTCACCCCGCAAATGAATGGATTGAAAAAGCTTTAGAACTTGAATTGCATGTTGCATCCTGCTCTTATACCTGGTGGCTGATGGCAAAAATGGAACAGAGCAGCTGTCTGGAATGCATTTGGGTGTGTGGGCTTCACATGGCCCCTCCAGTCACTACACAGAAACCTTAGAACAGGGACCCTCGACGTGGTGCCCAGGGGGTGTTGAGATGCCCACTGACACCTTGCCTGGTGCCCATCAAGTGTTTTCAGAAAGTGTAGGGGGGGGGTGTCACATGGGACTCTTGCCCAGCACAGCTTCAGATTGGTCACTGGTGGTCAATGAGAGCCAGTTTGGTGTAGTGGTGAAGTGTGCGGACTCTTATCTGGGAGAACCGGGTTTGATTCCCCACTCCTCCACTTGCACCTGCTGGAATGGCCTTGGGTCAGCCATAGCTTTCCTAGAAGCTGTCCTTGAAAGGGCGGCTGCTGTAAAAGCACTCTCAGCCCCACCTACCTCACGGCGGGGGGGAAGGTAGAGGCGATTGTGACCGCTCTGAGACTGTGAGATTCAGAGTGTAGGGCGGGATATAAATCCAAAATCATCATCTTCTTCATTGACCGTGCAAACCCAAATAACGTTGCTGCAGCAGCTGCCACCCCAGCATTGACTTCGTTCTCTTGCGCCGCTTCCCCAGTGCAATTTGTCAGTTGCCTGCACTTGGATTTCCTCTTGGCCTGCGTGTGGCTCCACCTCCTGCATCACCCATTTTGTGGACGCACCCGCCGCTCTGTGTCAGAATTCAGAAGGTGCCCGCAGGCTCAAAAGGGTTGGGCAGCCCTTTCCTAGAGGTTGGCAGGGCTGGCCCTAAACTGTCCGGCACCCTAGGCAACCCCCCACCCCTGCACTGTGAACGTCACCAAATCACAATGCTTGCCCAGTTGGGTGCCCCCCGGAAGGCCAGCGCCCTAGGCAATCACCTAATATGCCTAGTGGGCAGGCTGGGCCCCGGATGTTGGTCTTTTGATTTGATCACTACCCCCTTAACTTCATCAGTGTCTTAGACTCCAGCGTTCCTGGCTCTTGAGCCCTGTGTGAAGTCATTGAACCAACACCTGGAATGCAAGGCATCAGGGATCTCACATCCATGGGATCGCCAGCTTTTTCTTTTGGCCCCTGCGACTGTGCCTTTAAAAGCAGCAGGTTTGTTCATTGGGGAAAACTTCACATGGCAATTTCTATAGCTTACAGAGCTGCAAGAAGCTGCGCCCCCCCCCCCCGCGCAACCCAGTGTTCTTAGAAATGGTACGTATCAAACTTCTGGTTAAGTGCTTTTGAAATGAGGCAGCAGCATCTAATTCCTCCCCCCTTTATTTATACTGGGGCTGGCTTCTAAGGGAAGTAGAAAAGAGCTAGAGTCCGGTAGTACCTTTTTGTTCAGTCGCGCAGTCGGATCCGACTCTTTGCGACCTCATGAACCAAGTCACGCCAGGCCCTCTTGTCTTCCACCACCCTCCGAAGCCTGCTCAAATTCATGTCGGTTACATCAGTAACATCCAGCCATCTCCTCTTTCGCCACCCCCTTCTTCTTTTGCCTTCTCTCTTTCCCAGCATCAGGGTCTTCTCCAAGGAGTGCCCCCTTCTCATTGGGTGGCCAAAGTATTTGAGCTTCAGCTTCAGCATCTGACCTTCCAGGGAACAGTCGGGGTTGATTTCCCTTAGGACTGACTGATTTGATCTTCTTGTAGTCCAAGGGACTCTCAAGATTCTTCTCCAGCACCACAGCTCAAAAGCATCTATTCTTCTGCGCTCGGCCTTCCTTATGGTCCAGCTCTCGCAGCCATACATTACTACTGGGAATACCATCGCTTTGACTATGTGGACTTTTGTACCTTAAAGACTAACAAAATGTGTAAAAGAGGAGGAGCTTCTCCTGCTTACTTCTCCAGATAACAGCTAGAAAGTGAGTCCCTTCTGTTCTGCCTGTTGGGAAGTGGAGTTGTGTCAGATGCCGAATGACACGAGCAGGTGAATGACAATAGCAGCCGTGATTGATTAACCCACTGTTGTCATTCACTTGCTGATGTCATTCGGCATCTCCATCTGACACGGAGAGCCAGTTTGGTGTAGTGGTGAAGTGTGCGGACTCTTACCTGGAGAACCGGGTTTGATTCCCCACTCCTCCACTTGCACCTGCTAGCATGGCCTTGGGTCAGCCATAGCTCTGGCAGAGGTTGTCTGTGAAAGGGCAGCTGCTGTGAGAGCCCTCTCAGCCCCACCCACCTCACTGGGTGTCTGTTGTGGGGGAGGAAGGGAAAGGAGATTGTGAGCCGCTCTGAGACTCTTCGGAGTGGAGGGCGGGATATAAATCCAATATCTTCATCTACCTCACAGGGTGTCTGTTGTGGGGGAGGAAGGGAAAGGAGATTGTGAGCTGCTCTGAGACTCTTCGGAGTGGAGGGCGGGATATAAATCCAATCTCTTCATCTACCTCACAGGGTGTCTGTTGTGGGGGGGGAGGAGGTAGAGGACATTGTGAGCCACTCTGAGACTCTTCGGAGTGGAGGGCGGGATATAAATCCAGTATCTTCATCTACCTCACAGGGTATCTGTTGTGGGGGAGGAAGGGAAAGGAGATTGTGAGCCTCTCTGAGACTCTTCGGAGTGGAGGGCGGGATATAAATCCAATATCTTCATCTACCTCACAGGGTGTCTGTTGTGGGGGAGGAAGGGAAAGGAGATTGTGAGCCTCTCTGAGACTCTTCGGAGTAGAGGGTGGGATATAAATCCAATATCTTCATCTACCTCACAGAGTGTCTCTTGTGGGGGAGGAAGGGAAAGGAGATTGTGAGCCTCTCTGAGACTCTTCGGAGTGGAGGGCGGGATATAAATCCAATATCTTCATCTACCTCACAGGGTGTCTGTTGTGGGGGAGGAAGGTAAAGGAGATTGTGAGCCGCTCTGAGACTCTTCGGAGTGGAGGGCAGGATATAAATCCAGTATCTTCTCCTTCATCACTCCAATTTCAAATAGACAAATCAGATGGACTCACTTCCGAGCCGTATCCAGAGCTTATCTTTGCACCTACTGGAATGGCCTTGGGTCAGCCATAGCTCTTGTAGGAGTTGTCCTTGAAAGGGCAGCTTCTGGGAGAGCTCTCTCAGCCCCACCCACCTCACAGGGTGTCTGTTGTGGGGGAGGAAGATAAAGGAGATTGTAAGCCACTCTGAGACTCTGATTCAGAGAGAAGGGAGGGGTATATATCTGCGGTCTTCTACTACTACTACTGGACTCTTGGTGTTCTCTACTGCCACTGACAGACTAACACGGCAACTCATCATGATCTCTCTTGCTATAGAAGTGTTTTAGTTTAGTTTTAAAAATTATTATCCCATTTAATCCTGAAGCTCTTCTTATCTGGAGTGTCATCGTGTGTGTGTTTTTTTATATCCCATATTAGCTCCACTCTTAGAGACGTCTGATGGTTTTAAGATCCTTTTCTTGCTTAATGACCCAAATATTGAAATAACCGAAAAAATAGCAAAGTTTCTTCATAGTTATAGTTACGCCCCCTGATAAGTAACACTTTGTATTAGGCTTTATCTTGCTGTTCTTTCTGTTTTTATCTTGTACTTCTGATCTTACTTTGTATGGCCGCTCCTCATTTGTAATGTGGCCGACCTTCTATTGTATATGTCTGTACATGCCGATGAAGGCTTGCCCGATCTGATCTTATTCCTGAAGTCTTCTTGGGCTATAAAATCCCTGCCGTGCCTTTCCGTTGAAGGTTTTGGACAGCATTCTGCAAAAGTCTGCGAGAGCAGCTGATTCCAGCGGTATGGGAGGCATGCAAGCCAGCGTGGCCTAGTTGATAGAGGGTCACATTAGAATCTTGGGGGACCCAGGTTTGAATCCCCACTTCTCCCATGGAAGCTTGCGGGCTGAGCTTGGGTCTGTCCCAGACTCTCAGCCTGGCCTACCTTAGAGGGCAGTTGTTATGGAAGAATGCAAGGTGCGGGGGGGGGATACAGCTAAGCTGTTTTGAGTCCCCGCTGTGGAGGGGAAGCAGGATATAAATAAATGACTGCAAATGTATCTGTGAGCAAATTCCTCTTCGTCTTTGCTGTGCTGGCTGGTGGGGTCATGGATGGGGGTGCAGCTTCCTTACCGTTACCTCTTCTTCTCTCCTCAGTTCCCCGGCGGAAATGAGAATTACCTGGCTATCAGTGGGACCACCCACCCCTTCCTGTCGGGAGCCGAGGTGAGCTGGGGGCGATGCGGGAACAAGCGTTGGGGGGCGGCGGGTAGATCAGGAAGCCGGAGGCTGGGCAGGAGTTAGGGGGTTTGCCTTCCCCCATCCCTGCTGACCTCTCCTCCCTCTTTCTGCCCCTTCCAGACCTTCCACACGCCGAGTCTGGGGGATGAAGAGTTCGAGATCCCTCCCATCGCGCTGGACGCTGACCCCTCCCTCGCTGTTTCCGACGTGGTGGGCCACTTTGAGGACCTGGGGGACCCCGTGACCACCCAGGACACCAGCTTCTCCGCCCAGTATGGAGTGCAGGCACTTGACATCCCCGTGGGCATCAGCCACGGCCTCATGGAGCAAGGGGGCGGGCTCCTGAGTGGCGGGCTGGCCATGGTGAGTGGTGGGCCAGGGGGATGGGGGGGGCCAGGAGGCATAGGGGTTACTCACTGGCGCAAGCTTGCTTAACGTAAGAGCCACACAGAATAAATGTCAGATGTCGGAGAGACGCAAGACAGAAGATAGATGGAGAGGGAGGGAGGGAGGGAGGAAGATAGGAAGGAAGATGGGGAGGAAGGAAAATAAGATGGAGAGGAAGGAAGGAAGCTAGGAAGGCAGATGGGGAAGGAGGAAGGAAGGAAGATATATGGGGAGGAAGGAAGGAAGATAAGATAGATGGGGAGGGAGGAAGATAAGAAGATAGATGGAGAGGGAGGAAGGAAGGAAGATAGGAAGGCAGATGGGGAGGGAGGAAGTAAGGAAGATAAGAAGATAGATGGGGAGGAAGGAAGGAAGATAGGAAGGCAGATGGGGAGGGAGGAAGGAAGATAGATGGAGAGGGAGGGAGGAAGGAAGGAAGGAAGATAAGATAGATGGAGAGGGAGGAAGGAAGAAAGATAAGAAGATAGATGGAGAGGGAGGAAGGAAGGAAGATAGGAAGGCAGATGAGGAGGGAGGAAGGAAGATAAGAAGATAGATGGAGAGGGAGGAAGGAAGGAAGAAAGATAAGATAGATGGAGAGGGAGGGAGGAAGGAAGGAAGATAAGAAGATGGGGAGGGAGGGAGGGAGGAAGATAAGAAGATAGATGGAGAGGGAGGAAGATAGGAAGGCAGATGGGGAGGAAGGAAGGAAGATAAGAAGATAGATGGGGAGAGAGGGAGGAAGATAGGAAGGCAGATAGGGAGGAAGGAAGATAAGAAGATAGATGGAGAGGGAGGAAGGAAGAAAGGAAGATAGGAAGTCAAATCGGAGGGAGGAAGGAAGATAAGAAGATAGATCTAGAGGGAGGAAGGAAGGAAGATAGGAAGGCAGATGGGGGGAGGAAGGAAGATAGGAAGATAGATGGAGAGGGAGGGAGGAAGGAAGAAAGATAAGATAGATGGAGAGGGAGGAAGGAAGGAAGAAAGATAAGAAGATAGATGGAGAGGGAGGAAGGAAGGAGGGAAGGAAGGAAGATAGGAAGGCAGATGGGGAGGGAGGAAGGAAGATAAGATAGATGGAGAGGAAGGAAGGAAGGAAGATAGGAAGGCAAATGGGGAGGGCGGAAGGAAGGAAGATAAGAAGATAGATGGGGAGGGAGGAAGGAAGATAGGAAGGCAGATAGGGAGGAAGGAAGATAAGAAGATAGATGGAGAGGGAGGGAGGGAGGAAGAAAGATAAGAAGATAGATGGAGAGGGAGGAAGGAAGGAAGGAAGATAGGAAGGCAGATGGGGAGGGAGGAAGGAAGATAAGAAGATAGATGGAGAGGGAGGAAGGAAGGAAGATAGGAAGGCAGATGGGGAGGGAGGGAGGGAGGAAGGAAGATAAGAAGATGGAGAGGAAGGAAGATAAGAAGATAGATGGGGAGGGAGGATGGAGAGAGGTGGAAAGAAAGCAACTTTAACTTTAAATTCCTTCTCCAAGCCACCAGGTGGCTTGGCTTGGAGGATGTTTTAAAGAGACAAATGCCTTGTGCAAGCCATCCAAAGAGGCTGTGGGGGCTTCAAGAGCCACACAATATGCATGAAAGAGCCACAGTTGGCTCCCGAGCCACAGCTTGGCCATCCCTGCGCTGGTGGTTTCTTTGCATAACACCCTTAAGGTATATGGCTCTCCAGTTCCCACCGTCTGGAGTTTACAATCTGATGCCCACCTTCCTGCCCAGGGATTAAAATCACAGGGAGAGGGCCCTCCTGGCTGTTCCACCGATTAAAGAAGCTTTCGCAGGAGAAAGGTCCTTTTCAGTGGCAGCCCCACCGTTATGGAACCTCTTACCTGGGGAAGGGCACCCAGCCCCCTCCCTTCCAGTCTTCAGAACACAGTTGAAGGCAATTTTATTTAGGACTGTATTTGACTGATTTAATTTGTATTTGCTGACAGTCGTAATTAAGATCTTTAACTTCTGGTCTCTTAGGGTTTTTAAAATCTTCAATTTATTTACATACCTCAAATTCCGGAAGACGGAAAGGCTGCTCATAAATATTTTTAAATGCTGGGTAGAGAAGAAGGGGGATAAGGGAGGACCAAGCGTCTTGCTCAGTTATGCAATGGGGAGGCCTACCTGGCCAGTGATTTGAACCTTCAGCAGTGTGTCATAAGCTAGAGGCGATGTCCTCAGCAAGCCATATTTGGTGAGGGCAAGAACTCAGGACCCTCTCAATTTGCCTGTGAAAACTGGAGGATTTGGACAGGGCTGGTGTCAGCACACCCTGAGGTGGGGGAGCTGACAGGGCCCACAACTTCTGGTGGGGCCAACACCCACTGACTCCCCCTCCACCCCGCCACTTGCCTGTACTTATCCCCCACACAGCAGCGTCACTGAGAAAGGCTGTGTGGGTGGCACAGAGTGGTGGTCGTCATCGCGACGATGGCAGGAGCTAGGTCAGCTGCGTACGCTGGCCACTGCTGCCAAAGGAAGGGTGTACAGGTGGCACAGGCCCCGGAGGACATGTCACAGGAAGGCTTGCAAAAGGATGCAGGGGGGATGCATGGAGGTATAGGGGGGAAACAAAGGCAGGAGGGTGCCTTGGGGATGGGACCCCTGGGAATCATCTGCCCTGTTCGGCACGAGCACCAGCCCTGGGTGTGGAAACAAGGACTGGCAAGAGTCCCGTGCTGCCTGCTGCTGTTTCCCAGTTCTCTGGTTTTGAGTCCTCTGGCTCACGCGGAGACGGCCCAGCGCTCTGGAGAACGGAGCGGGAGGCTTCGGCCGCTTGTTAGTTTGCCCGAAGTGCAGCCAAAGTGAGCGTGGCCAGCGAAGAGAGGGATGTAGAAGCTTCCAGGCATTCTCAAGAGTACTTGGGCCTGGCAAGAGGGCCTTGGGGCTGACCGCCGGCCTCAGTTCTCCCGTGTGACCCAGGCTGTCTCTTGATGCTTCTCCGCCCCCCCTGCCTCCCTCCCCTATTCCAGGACTTGGATCATCCCATGGGGACTCAGTACAGCGCCAACCCGCCGGTCACCATCGACGTGCCGATGACGGACTTAATGGGGCACAGCCAGCTGACCACGATCGACCAGTCGGAGCTCAGCTCTCAGCTGGGGCTCAGCCTGGGGGGCGGGGCCATCTTGCCCCCTGCTACCCAGTCGCCCGAGGAGCGGCTCTCGCCTGCCCCGTCGCCCACCAGTTCCATGCAGGAGGAAGAGCCGGAAGAGATCAGGCGGGTGAGTTCTCAGCCCCACAAACCGGGGCATTCTGAGCCAGGCAGGGGCTATCAGTGAAGTAACTAAAAGCACAACTCAGGCCTCGGCTTTCTGATCAACCCGGTGGCAGCTCTCAAGTATTTTGGCAGAGATCATTGATAGATCTTCTGCTAGAGAGGTCTTAGTGTGCAGCCGCCGTTTTTGGTCCGCTCCAGCACCTTTCTCTGGTGCGTCTTCTTTCTGGTATGTAAGCAGTGCCATGCTCTCCTTCTTTCACGAACTTGCTGGTATAGATCCCGTGTCCTAGGGCTAGCTAGAGCCGTTGCCTTTTGGGGGAACCTAGTCTATGACAGTGACCAAGTCCCTGCCCCTCCACTTCAGATTTGACACTCACTCACATGACGCCTTTTGGCAAGGCCCTTTCCATCCGCCTCCCGACACTAACACGGCATTGCAGATTCCAAAGAATTCATGCATGGCAGCCATTTTGAAGTACCGAAAGCGTTAGTGGTAGGATCAAGTTTGCACGATTTAAGTATGAGCCAGTTTGGTGTAGTGGTGAAGTGCGCGGACTCTTATCTGGGAGAACCGGGTTTGATTCCCCGCTCCTCCACTTGCACCTGCTAGCATGGCCTTGGGTCAGCCATAGCTCTGGCAGAGGTTGTCCTTGAAAGGGGAGACTCTTATCTGGGAGAACCGGGTTTGATTCCCCACTCTTCCATTTGCACCTTGTGGAATGGCCTCGGGTCAGCCATAGCTCTGGCAGAGGTTGTCCTTGAAAGGGCAGCTGCTGTGGGAGCCCTCTCAGCCCTACACCCACCTCGCAGGGTGTCTGCTGTGAGGGGAGAAGATATAGGAGATTGTGAGCCGCTCTGAGTCTCTGATGCAGGGAGAAGGGCACGGTATAAATCTGCACTCTTCTTCTGTGACGCTAACTTTGTATTAAGTTGGTCTGTCTAGATCAGTGGTCCCCAAACTTTTTGGCACCAGGGACCGGTTTTGTGGAAGACAATTTTTCCATGGACGGGGAGGGGGGAGGTGTGTGATGCTTTTGGGATGATACAATTGTGTGCTTTATTTCTATTTGTTTGGTGTGCTGGTTAAGAGTGCAGACTCTTATCTGGGAGAACCGGGTTTGATTCCCCACTCCTCCCCTTGCAGCTGCTGGAATGGCCTTGGGTCAGCCATAGCTCTCGCAGGAGTTGTCCTTGAAAGGGCAGCTTCTCTGAGAGTTCTCTCAGCCCCATCCACCTCACAGGGTGTCTGTTGTGGGAGAGGAAGGTAAAGGAGATTGTGAGCCGTTCTGTGTGTCTGAAATTCGAAGAGGAGGGCAGGATATAAATACAGCTTCTTATTCTTATTATTACATTGTAATATATAATGAAATAATTATGCAACTCAAGGCCCGTTTGCTAACAGGCCACAGACCGGTACCGGTCCACGGCCCGGGGGTTGGGGACCCCTGGTCTAGATGCACGTTCTTGATTGGCAGCAGCTCTCCAGCTTCTCAGGCACAGAAGAAATCACGCCATCCTATGACAGACCTTCAAGCACTCGAAGATTGTGATCATATCATATCACGTTTTTATTCCTTTCCCCCCCCCCCTTAAATGTTCAGCATCCCTTGCTGATATCGCTTGCTTCCCCAGTCACCCTGTGGTGAAACCACTTCCTTCCATCTTTTTGACAACCTGCAGCCCAGTTGAGCTGCCTGCCGTCGTACCGCCCGAATGTCGCTGCCACTGGCAAGAGCTGGCATATGCAGAGAGGGGGAAGGGGGGACGGCGAGCAAAGCGGCTTCAGTTTCTGACCGTCCCCGTCTCCCTCCCACAGCAAGTCTCCACCGCCAAGCCCGTGCCGGTAACTTCAGCAGTCGTGG
Organism: Heteronotia binoei; assembly: GCF_032191835.1. NCBI lineage: Eukaryota > Metazoa > Chordata > Lepidosauria > Squamata > Gekkonidae > Heteronotia > Heteronotia binoei. The sequence continues at coordinate 12,475,655 of NC_083237.1, read as the reverse complement.
CGCCTATGGCAGTGCCTACGGTCGTGCTGGACGTGGGGAAGAAGCAGAAGCCGACCAAGAAGCAGAAGAAGAAGAAAGACCCCAACGAGCCCCAGAAGCCCGTCTCGGCCTACGCCTTGTTCTTCCGGGACACGCAGGCAGCCATCAAAGGGCAGAACCCCAGCGCCACCTTTGGCGAGGTCTCCAAGATCGTGGCCTCCATGTGGGACAGCTTGGGGGAGGAGCAGAAACAAGTGAGTGCCAAGGGTGGGAGGGCGTGAGGAGGATGGGGGCAGGGCAATGCGGTGGGAGGAGCTCAGGAGGGGGCGGGGAGAGAAGAAGCCCAAGCTTGATAAGCGAACCATCATTGCTAAGGTCCATTCGGTTACGAATATTCGGAGCTGTCCTCTGTTTAGTTACACCATTGATAACCAGAAATACAGGAACCACGGGAGCTATAAATACCAAAAATACAGCCACAGCTCTCTGGATATGCAAACGTTAAGACTATTATACCCCCCAAGAGCCCCGTAGCGCAGAGTGGTAAAGCTGCAGTACTGCAAAGCTCTCTGCTCTCGATGTGAGTTCGATCCCAGCGGAAACTGGGTTCAGGTAGCCGGCTCGAGGTTGACTCAGCCTTCTATCCTTCCGAGGTCGGTAAGATGAGTCCCCAGCTTGCTGGGGGGAAAGTGTAGATGACTGGGGAAGGCAATGGCAAACCACCCCGTAAAAAGTCTGCCGTGAAAACGTCATGATGTGAAGTCACCCCAGAGTCGGAAACGACTGGTGCTTGCACAGGGGACTTCCTTGAGCTTATTATACCCCTCAATATATTAATAATTAAACAACACGTCTGTCTTTTATATTTTCCACTTCTATGTGTATTGTATTATTTCAGCACTATAATCTATACAAAATACAAAATTCTAATCACCAGTACAAAGTATCTCATCCATTGACTCAACCATAATGTTGAGTCAACAACCGTCTCCCAAACCATAATAAGTTTTGACGTACAGTTTCAAAATTCATAATTGGTACTATCGGTGTTGGACGGTGCACTGATAGTACCAATGATGGGATCTAAAGAATAGACGTGTTGTTTAATTATTAATAATTATTCATAATTGAGGGGTATAATAGTCGAATGTGACCTGCACACATAGGGAATCGTGCTTGAATTTTTGGTCGCAGCGTTGGCCAGCATCATCTCCTCTGATTGGCAGATGCTTTTCCAACGTCTCAAGGTCTTTCTCGGCCCTGCGACGGGAAGCAATATTGAAGGGCAATAGGGTTTGTGCCAGGGACGTCCTGCGTTCCACCACCATTCCTCTCTCTATTGTGCGATCCTGGGTTCTTCGGCCCACAGGCCAGAGCCCTCCGGAGGTTCTCGGAGTCCCACCTGCTGAGTTCGATTCCGCAGTGCTCTATTTTGGGAAGGGCCTGCTGCTGTTCAGCACGCAGAGAAAGCAGAGGTGCCCAGCCCCCTGCCCGCGTTGCAGAAAGGAGCGGCAGGCCGGTCGCTGGCTCTCGTGCTCAGCTTGGTCCTCTCCGGAAGATGCCTCCTGGCACTTGGCTCCCCTTGGGAGTTCCTAACTGGCTTGCTGTGGTGTGCCCTCAAAGCCCCCTCCTGCCAGGAAGAGAGAGATTGGGATGCCCTGGGAGGTGCCCGTTCTGCTCTGGGTCCGATGTGCACTGGTGGCATTCAGACATTCCATCTGCTGTTTTCTCAGTCCCAGGGTGGCTGATGATGCAGTACCTGTATAGGTATTTTTAAAAACCCCACCTGAATGAACAGGGCATTTTTGTGTGTGTGTAAAACAATGTTATTCCAGTAACAGATAGTAACATGCAGTTCTTTGCATTATTAATAACTTCTTTTTATCTATCCCATATATTACTTTTCTAACCCCCCCCACCGGTGTTGTATACTTAAAATACTAATATTTAAAGGTACCCGTAACTAATAAAACAAAAAATTCTATTTTTCTTTCTTTTAAGACTTAATCGTTAATCAAAAATTGCCCAGTGTCCTTTTATTTTCCACTCTTTTTCTATATAACTCCTAAACTTCTTCCGCTCCAACGTAAACGTTTCTAAATCATAGTCTCTTAAAATTCTTGTCCATTTGTCCATTTCACTCCATGTCGTAACTTTTATTATCCAATCCCATTTCTCTGGTATTCTTTCTTGCTTCCACAACTGCGCATACGATGTCCTGGCAGCTGAGAGCAAGTACCAGATTCCTTTCTTTTTTTGGAACAAATCAGAATGCCCTTAATCGACAAGCGTAGCCGGGGCTCTTTTGGTAACAGAAGGAAAAACCTGTATAAAAGCAACAACTGTGGATACGCGTCTTGGCTTGCCGCTCTCTATTTTGAAACAAACCATTTATTATCGATGTTATTGCCCAAAGACGCGACAACCTCGATGCCAAATTTTACCAACTTTGGCAAAATTGCAATAAAGCATTGATGTTGCAGCAACAGCGGCACCAATGGATTGCCTAGGTAGCTTATCCATTTCATCCGCCTTCTTCAGGCTGCGGTGCACCAGGTAAGGCCTCGAATTCAGTACCCAGTATTTCCTTCCAATTTATATTTTTTAATTTTTTTTAATTTTAACAGATATTTATTAGTTCCATTCATTGCATACAATTATATACAACTTACTAACAATCAATTACATAAAACATCCGTACCACCGCCACCCGCCCATTCCAACAAGGAGACTAACGGTCATTACCATCACATAAGTCCTGTTTTCTCCAATTAATTCCCATACTTCTCGCCCAAACATATAGCGGTTCCCAAGCCTTTCTACATTCTTGCACATTTCCATCTCTTAATCTTGTAGTTAATGTGTCCGTCTCTGCAGCTTCAAATAATTTTTGCGGTAATTCCTCTCTGTCCGGTATTTTGGAGACTTTCCAATATTTCGCATACAAAATTCTTGCAACCGTAATTATATGAAGGAAGAGTTTTTTTCTCAGATCTAGGGACACCTTCCAATTTATATTTAGACCCTCTCCAGCTTCTACAGTTGTTGTGTAGACGGCTGTAAAATGTCTCTGTGCTAAGCATTTTGAATCTGACAAAGGGTTAACCCCTAATGGAAGACTGTTGATCTCTGAGGCTCCAGCTGCAACTGTCTATGCAACAACTGTAAAAGCTGGAGAGGGTCTAAATATAAATTGGAAGGAAACACTGGGCATTCCATTACTGAACTCAAGGCTTGACCTCGTGTACTGCAGCCTGAAGGCGAATGGAATGGATAGTTCCCTATGCAATCCGTTGCTGTTGCTGTAACATCAACCCTCTATTGTCGTTTTGCCAAAGTTGTTAAAATCTGGCCTCTAGCGTGGTGTCAATAATATTGAGAATAAATTTTGTTTGTTTCAAAATATAGCACAGCAAGCCAAGACTTGTATCAACAGTTGTTACTTTTATACAGTTTTCCCCCCCTTTTGTTACAATATCGCTTTTCTGTATAGCCATCTCTTTCTGTAGGAAGTTTTTTTGTAGCAGGAACGCCTTTGCATACTAGGCCACACCCCCCTGATGCAGCCAATCCTCCTGGAGCTTACAGTAAGCCCTGGAATAAGAGCCCTGGAAGCTCTTAGAGGATTGGCTACATCAGGGGTGGGCGGCCTAATATACAAAGAAGTTCCTGCTGCAAAAAAAGACAAAAAGGCCCCGCGTGTAGCCATTTAGTTGATTACCTGCCTCAGCCCTGCAGACGAAGGAACTCTCAGTTTGTGTTCCGAACTCTGTGAGGGTCGCTCACTGCAGCCACCGTTCCTCTCCTTCCTTCCCCAGGTTTACAAGCGGAAAACGGAGGCAGCAAAAAAGGAGTATCTACAAGCGCTGGCAGCTTATCGAGACAACCAGGAGTGTCAGGTACGGGGGCTGACCCTTTCCCACCTTTGCGCTCCTTGCTCCGTTTTCCCCACCCCGTCCAACAATACTGCCCTGCCCCCTTCTTTCCTGCTTGAAGGATTGGTCCAGGGCACAGCTGGAGGACTGAGCAGCAAGCCGCCTTCCACTGAAGCAGGCAAGGGGTCCATTGCCTTGGAACTGGTGGCGGCTGTACGGAGCAGAGGATCCGTCCACCGAATGCTGGACGGTCTTTTCTAGCGAGACCATAACTCTGTCTCCTTCCGTTTGAGCATGGAGCCTTGCAAGTCATTGTCCTTCGGCCTCCGATTCTCCTAGCTGCTGGAATGGCCTTGGGTTAGCCATAGCTCTTGCAGGAGTTGTCCTTGAAAGGGCAGCTGCTGTGAGAGCCCTCTCAGCCCCACCCTCCTCGCAGAGTGTCTTGCTGTGGGAGAAGATGTAGGAGATTGTAAGCTGTTCTCAGTCTCTGATTCAGGGAGAAGGGCGGGGTGTAAATCTGCAGTTCTTCTTCTTCTCTTGTTTGGGAGAACCGGGTTTGATTCCCCCCTCCTCCACTTGCACCTGCTGGAGTGGCCTTGGGTTAGCCATAGCTATCGCAGGAGTTGCCCTTCAAAGGGCAGCTGCTGTGAGAGCCCTCTCAGCCCCACCCAACTCACAGGGTGTCTGCTGTGGGGGAGGAAGGGAAAGGAGATTCTGAGCCGCTCTGAGTCTCTGATTCAGAGAGAAGGGCGAGGTATAAATCTGCAGTCTTCTTCTTCTCCTCTTCCTCCTTCGTCCTTCTCCTCTCTCCTCCTCCTCTTCTCTTCTTCCTCTTTCTTCTTCACAACAGGAGAGCTGAGCCGCCATCCCGGATCAGCCCACCTCCTCCTAACTCTTCTCTCCTCCCCCTTTCTCTCTGCAGACGGTTGTGGAAACCGTGGAACTGGACCCGGTCTCTTCAGTCCGCCAGCCAGCAGCTCCTGAAGTAGTGGCCGCTCCCTCGCCAGCCCCACCGCCGCCCGCCCCGCCGACACTCGAGAGCCCCCCTCCGACCGTCGTCCCGGCCCAGCCCACCATGGTGGTGACCTCAACGGCGGGGCCCCAGTCGGCCGGCCAGACCAGCATCACAAAGATCATCATCCCCAAGCAGATGCTGCCCTCCTCGCTGGCGGTGTCGCAGGGGGGCGTGGTGACAGTGATCCCCGCGGCCGTGATGACCTCTCGGGGCATCCAGCTGAGCCAGCTGCAGGCCGGGACGGGTGCCACCCAGATTGTCACCCGCTCGGTTTTGGCGGCAGCGGCGGCGGCCGCCTCTTCCATGCACCTGCCGCGCCTCCAGCCCCCTCCCCTCCAGCAGATGCCACAGCAGCCCCCGGCCCAGCCAGTCACCATCCTCCAGCAGCCGCCCCCCCTCCAGGCCATGCAGCAGCCCTCCCTGCAGCAGAAGGTGCGCCTCAACCTGCAGACGCCCCCGCCCCCCCTGCAGATCAAGATCCTGCCGCCGCCCGCCTTGCAGATCCAGCCCTTGGCCCTGCGGACGGAGGAGAGCAGCCCCGAGAGGCCTGGCCCGGAGCTCCATGCTTCCCCGGAGCCCGTCGAGATGATCACAGCGGATGTCGTGCCGGAGGTAAGAAGCCGGGGAGGCTGAGAGGGGAGACATTTCACCCTAGAATTCGGTTGCTTGCTCCATCGATACTTCGCAGTCAGGCCCCCCCCACCCTGGCTGGGATCAGGGACGCTGGCTTACAGCAGTGAAGCCAGGAGTGCATTCTGGGAAAATAGTCAGCGATGGTTCCCAAGGCTTCCCTTGTTTCTTAGCCTCCCCTGCTAGCCGATGCTGGTCCTGGTGTTACTTTGGCGGTGGCCGCATTCCTAGCTGCAGTGGATGGAAACCAACGGTGGGTTTTGTACCGGTGGTACCGATAGTACTACAGTCATCAGAGAAAGAAAAACAGTACCAGTGAAGGAGGTCGGTCAGAGTTGCCTACCTCCAGGCTGACTGGAAGGAGAGCAGAAGCTCAGTGTACAAAGTACCTCTCTGAGAGAGGCAGTTTGGTGTAGTGGCGAAGTGCGTGGACTCTTGTCTGGGAGAACCGGGTTTGATTCCCCACTCCTCCGCTTGCGGCTGCCGGAATGGCCTCGGGTCAGCCATTAGCTCTGGCAGAAGTTGTCATTGAAAGGGCAGCTGCTGTGAGAGCCCTCTTAGCTCCACCCACCTCACAGGGTGTCTGTTGTGGGGGAGGGAGGGAAGGTGACTGTAAAGAGCCTGTTTAGTGTAGTGGTTAAGTCCGTGGACTCTTGTCTGGTCCTGGTGTTACTTTGGCGGTGGCTACATTCCTAGGATTCCCCAGTCCTCCACTTGCGGCTGCTGGAATGGCGTTAGCCATAGCTCTTGCAGAGTTGTCCTTGACAGGGCAGCTGCTGTGAGAGCCCTCTCAGCCCCACCCACCTCACAGGGTGTCTGTTGTGGGGGGAGAAGACATAAGAGATTGTAAGCCGCTCTGAGTCTCTGATTCAGAGAGAAGTGCGGGGTATAAATCTGCAATTCTTCTTCTCTTGTCCAATTCCCAAGTCAATAAAGTTCAATAAAGAACTCCTCCTCCAAAAATATAGAAAATCCAATTTCTTTACCGGTAGCAAAATTGCTTAGAAACTTCCGGATTTGCACAAGGCATGCAGAGGACACTCAGAACACATTCTCCAGCACCAACGTCTGCTCACAGGCGTAGCTGGTCTGCGTTCCGGTTTCGCATCACTGCTTTATCCAAGCTACAGTTTTGTGCCGCTCTTCTGCTTCACTCTTCGCGCGGATATGAAATCCTTATCACATTTACTCCAACCATTGCTGACAACGTGATGGAGGATGTGTTCTGAGTATCCTCTGCGCCCATTGTGCAAATCGGGATGTTTCTAAGAAATTTTGCTACCCCCCCCCCCAACCCTGCTGTCAAAAGGCCAGCAAGCCACCTGCCACTCAGAATCACATGAGAAGTGGAGAAAGGGTGGTGGCGTGGGCTTCTCCAGGGGTTAATGAGGGCTGCTGGGGGCATGGCAAAGCCCCTGGTGGCTGGCTGGCTGGCTGCCCGCTCTCCTCATCCAGGGCTTGTTATGCAGCTGCACCTCCTATTCAACGGACAAGGTAGGTAGGTGGGGAGGAAGAGGGTGGGGGGCCCTCAGAAAGGTTCAGGAGCTGTGCTCCTGTGAGCTCCTGCTGAATCTGAGGCCCGGAGGAGGGGATTTTTCCTTTCACAAGCCTCGCCGCCGGGTCGCTTGCAGGCGATGGTCGCTCGTCCCAGGCGAGCAAACCCGGCCAGGAGCCGAGGAGAAACTGAGCCTCTTTCCCTGCCTCTCGCCAGGTGGAGTCCCCGATGCACGTGGAGCTGGTGTCGGAATCACCGGTGGCCTTGTCCCCCCGCCCTCGCTGCATCCGCGCCGGGTGCGACAACCCGCCAGTCTCCAGCAACGACTGGGACAACGAATACTGCAGCAGCGAGTGCGTGGTGAAGCACTGCAGGTGTGTGAGGGAGCTGCTCAGCTGACCGGCGCTGCCGAGCATCGGCCGTTGCTAGGCAGCTGCCTCCTGGCAGATGGGGGCGGGGCATCGGAATGCCGGATTCTGAGGCTTTGTCAAGTTCTCTTTCGCGCCGTTCTGGGGGCCGCGGTCGTTTGAAGCCCGTCTCTCACGTCCTGCGTAAATGCTAGCATGTGAATGAAAGGGGATTGTTAAAAAGTCAGTGTAGCATCGAAGGTTGGATCTGTCTCGATAACGACGGCGGTTTAAACTTAAATTAAAAAGTTGGGTGGTGCCTAAAGACCATCCCGTCCGATTTTCAACTCGTGGACCTTGACTCTGGTGTGGGTCTCAGGCCTCTATAGCAGGGGCGGCTAAACTTGCTTCACGCAAGAGCCACGTAGGATAAACGTCAGACGTCCGAGAAGCCGCAAGACGTGACCGTCGGAGCCGCAACAGAGAACAGCAGGCAAATATATGGGAAGTGAGATGGAAAGGAAGCAACTTGAAATGCGCTCTCCAAGTTGGCCAGTGGGGGCTTTGAGAGCCACATAATGTGTGTGAAAGAGCCACATGTGGCTCCAGAACCTCAGTTTGGCCACCCCTCCCCTATAGCAGGATTGGCCAACGGTCGCTCTCCAGATGTTTTTTTTTGCCTACAACTCCCATCGGCCCCAGCCAGCATGGCTAATGGCTGGGGCTGATGGGAGTTGTAGGCAAAAAAAAAAAAAATGTGGAGAGCGACCATTGGTTGGCTGCCCCTGCCCTATAGGGTTCCCCAACATGGTGGGCACCATGTCCCCTGCTGAGCTTCTCAGAAAGTGGGTGGGGCCTAGAACTTTTTTTAGAGAAAAAGCCCAGCAGGAATTAATTTGCACATTAGGCCATACTCCCTGATAGCGCTATTGTTTCACATCGGGCTTCTTTGTCGAGAAAGCCCAGCAGGAACCCATTTGCATATTAGGCCACACCCCCTGATGCCAAGCCGAGCCCTGATGGGGCCACAGTAATGTAGGCCTTGTCATTCGCCGTCCGTATGCCGATGAAAAGGGTCTCCACAGGATCCAGAGGGCTAGTAAGCACCTGGGCTTCCCTTAGCCAGCGTGGAGTTCCATTTCCCCCCTTTGGGTTTTCCTTCCTCCCAAAAGGTGCGAGGAAGGAAGGAGATGCTGCATTCAGGCTGGTCGCCCAGCGAGGATGTGAGTTCTCCCTCCTCAGAGGTGGTGGTCAGGCAGTTATTTGTCTGGGCTGGACGGGGCAGTGCCCAAGGAATGCGCAGCTAGGATTCTTCTCCCCCTCCCTGCTGACTTTCTTTCCTCTCTCTTTTCTTCACAGGGATGTATTTCTAGCTTGGCTGGCCTCCCGCAATTCAAACAACGTCGTTTTTGTCAAATAACACCCCCGGTCTCTCACGGCTGAGGAGAAAAACTATAGTTTGTGTTCCCCCGGACCCGCGTCTTTTATCAAAGGACAAAAAAGGAGGGGGGGAAATTACCGCCATGCCGCTAGGGGGAAGACAGAGATGACTTGTACACTGGTCGGAGACCCTCGATGACGGAGAACTTCATCTTTTATCGGGGAGGGGGGGAGTTATTTGGGTGCTACAGATTTCCGCCCCCCTCCCCCCCAACTCTGTCCCTTGGTCTGTTTCTCTTGATGGAGCTGATTAAAGCTGGAACGGGAATCTTTGGCCGGGGCCTGCCATGTTCTTCTTGGGGGAGGGAGAGGTCGAAAGAAAACAGCACGCTTTCTGCCCCCGGGCGAAGGATTTGTAGATAAAGAGGATGGCGTTCTCTTCCCTGAAGTGAGCATCCTGGTCAAAAAGCTAGCATTTCCCTCCGCTGCCCTCTTGAGGTCAGCGGGGGAATGACGGAGCCCTTTGCAAAAATACGGCGGGGACGGAGAACTGGGTATCAAGCGTGGCTTCCATTTTGAAGGCACTCTGCTGCGGGTTGGCGGCTCAGGGAGAGGGCCATGGCTGAATGAAAGAGCCTCTGCTTTGCATATAGAAGCCCCCAGGTTTGATCCCCGGCATCTCTAGTTTTTTTTTTTAAAAGGACCAGACAGTAAGTGATATGAAAGACTTGACCTGAGACACTAGAGCAGGGGTTCAAACATGCAGCCTGGGGGGCTAAATCAGACCCCCAGAGGGCTCCTATCAGACCGGTGAGCTACTCGCTGTCACCTGCTTCCTTTTGCATCACCGCTTGCTTTGCCAGACTTGCTCAATCACACAGGGAGGAAATGGGGGGAAAGGAGAGCTAGCTTTGCCAGGCTCTCTCAATCGCACAGCGGGGCTACTGAGCCAAGCCTCTCTCCCTTCTGTTGGTTGACGCTCAGCGAGCCAGCAAAGTGGATTAGGCTCAGCGCGTGCGCTTGTCTGTGTCCTTTATAAAGTTTCTATCTCCCTGGCCTGGCATTACATTTTATGACACACATGGCCCAGCCCAACAAGGAAAAAATCTGGCCCTCACCGCAAATGAGCTTGACACCCCTGCACTAGAGAGCGGCGGTCAATTTGGTAGGACCCTGATGGGCCGTGGGCCTGCTTCAGTATAAAGCAGCTTCATATGGGTGAAGCACTGGAGTTGGATAGAGTCACTGCTACTGGACCAGACTACCATAAACCATGACTGGGGGGTGGGGAGGGCAGAGCATATGCTTTGTGTTCAAAAAGTCCCTGATTCAATCCCTGGTACCCGTCCAGAAAGGAATTGGTGGATTGAAATAAATACTGCAGTGCAGCAGAAGGAAAAGGCAGAGAACAGCGACCACTCTGCTCCGTAACATAGGTGGGGCCTACAACTGAGTTAAAGAGCCCCGTGGCGCAGAGTGGCAATGCTGCAGTACTGCAGTCAGAGCCCTCTGCTCATGACCTGAGTTCGATCCCAGCGGAAGCTGGTTCAGGTAGACAGCTCCAGGTTCACTCAGCCTTCCATCCTTCCGAGGTCGGTCAAATGAGGACCCAGCTTGCTGGGGGGGAAGCGTAGATGACCGGGGAAGGCAATGGCAAAACCACCCCGTATGTAAAAAGTTGCCGTGAAAACGTGAAAGCAATGCCACCCCAGAGTCGGAAACGACTGGTGCTTGCACAGGGGACTACCTTTACCTTTTTACAACTGAGTTAGAGGAGTCAGTTGAAGCTGGCAGATGCAAGTCCCTCCACCCCCTTCCAACTGTTGCCTTCCCTGACACCTTGCATATGTAGGAGGCTAGCTTCAGAGGGTAACCACTTCACTCTGAATCAGGCAGCTAGATTCGAGTCCGCTAGCACAGGGGTCCATGAATTGTATAATCATTTCATTATATATTACAATGTAGTAATAATAATAATAATAATGACACTGGATTTATATCCTGCACTCCGCTCTGAATTTCAGAGTCTCAGAGCGGCTCACAATCTCCTTCACCTTCCTCCCCCACAACAGACACCCTGTGAGGTAGGTGGGGCTGAGAGGGCTCTCACAGCAGCTGCCCTTTCAAGGACAACTCCTATATCTTCTCCCCTCATAACAGACACCCTGTGAGGTAGATGAAGATACTGGATCGCACCCTCCACTCCAGAGAGTCTCAGAGTGGCTCACAATCTCCTTTCCCTTCCTCCCCCCCCACAACAGACACCCTGTGAGGTGGGTGGGGCTGAGAGGTCTCTCGCAGAAGCTGCCCTTTCAAGGACAACTGTATTGAATTGGTCCTTTTTTTCTGCTGTATCCCTTTTGCATTGGCCTACTTGTTTGAAGGCAGGGTTTATGCAATATATATTTATTTTAAGGTAAAGTTAGTCCCCCTGTGCAAGCACCCAGTTGTTCTGCCAGGATCTCATGAGCAGAGCTTGGACTGCAGTACTGTGGCTTACTGCTCCGTGCCACGGGGCTCCCAAGCGATGAGCAGAGGGAAGAAAAGACAACCTCGGCTACCAAGGGCATATCTACACATTCTCATAATGTGGCTGTGGGTGGATGGCTTAAACTGAGCCGACTGAAGCTGAATTTGAATCTGGGGGTTAGCCATAGCTCTGGCAAACATTGTCCTTGAAAGGGCAGCTTCTGGGAGAGTTCTCTCAGCCCCACTGCCTCACAGGGTGTCTGTTGTGGGGGGGAGAAGATCTAGGAGATTGTAAGCCACTCTGGGTCTCTGATTCAGAGAGAAGGGCAATCTGCAGTCTTCTTCAGCGCATTGTGGATTGGGACTCCAGTATGGAGGGGAATGGATTGAGATTGAGTGAAAGGCTAGCTGTGTCTCACCCACAGTGCTAGAAATTTCTCAGGCTTTATTCTCCATCATGCATTAAAATTCTCCTTCAGAATGAGGAGTGAATGAACTTCTCTCGTCACCTAAACTGAGCCAATTTGGTGTAGTGGTTAAGTGTGCGGACTCTAATCTGGAAGAACAGAGTTTGCTTCCCCCCTCTTCCCCTTGCAGCGGCTGGGATGGCCTTGGGTCAGCCATAGCTCTGGCAGAGGTTGTCCTTGAAAGGGCAGCTGCTGTAAGAGCTCTCTCAGCCCCACCCACCTCACAGGGTGTCTGTTGTGGGGGAGGAAGATAAAGGAGGTTGTAAGCAGCTCTGAGTCTCTTGATTCAGAGAGAAGAGCAGTGTATAAATCTGCAATTCTTCTTCTCTGCAAATTAAATTGATTCCTAAAAGGGCTGGTTGGAGGCAGACCTCCCACTCCCATCAGAAAGCCCTGCTCCTGTTCCACCCACGCTTGCTTAGCCAGCTCCTTTTCCCCACTCTCTTTGGGGCCTACAAGAAGGAGCTGGACTGTCCACCTCCTACCGTTTCTGTTAGGGATCAGTTTAATTTGCATAAACTCCGCCTCGGAGCAAACAGGAGGTGTAACCCAGAGGATGACTCTTCGCCCAATAAGAGAAACCTTCGCGGCAAGTCCAGCTTTTCACTCCCGCGAGATGCAGAGAAAAGAGCTCCCCTGATGCGATGAACAGATTTGGCCACTGTGTGACACAGTGTTGGACTGGATGGGCCTCTGGCCTGATCCAACATGGCTTCTCTGATCTTATGTGACACAGAATGTTGGACTGGATGGGCCTTTGGCCTGATCCAACATGGCTCCTCTTATGTGACACAGAATGTTGGACTGGATGGGCCATTGGCCTGATCCAACATGACTTCTCTTATGTGACACAGAGTATTGGACTGGATGGGCCATTGGCCTGATCCAACATGGCTTCTCTTCTGTTCTTATGTGATACAGAGTGTTGGACTGGATGGGCCATTGGCCTGATCCAACATGGCTTCTCTGATCTTATGTGACACAGAATGTTGGACTGGATGGGCCTTTGGCCTGATCCAACATGGCTCCTCTTCTGTTCTTATGTGACACAGAGTATTGGACTGGATGGGCCATTGGCCAGATCCAACATGGCTTCTCTTCTGTTCTTATGTATGAGGCAGTGATGCTCTGTATTCTTGGTGCTGAGGGGGCAAAAGTGTGAGGGCTTCTGGAGTTCTGACCCCACTGGTGGACCTTCTGATGGCACCTAATTATTTTGGCCACTGTGTGACACCAGAGTGTTGGACTAGATGGGCCATTGGCTTGATCCAACATGGCTTCTCTCCTGTTTTTATGTCTGGGGCAGTGATGCGCTGTATTCTTGCGTGGGGGCCAAGAGTGTGAGGGCTTCTGGAGTTCTAGCCTCACTGGTGGACCTTCTGATGGCACCTAATTTCTTTGGCCACAGAGCGTTGGACTGGATGGGCCATTGGCCTGATCCAACATGGCTTCTCTTACATTCTTCTGTTATTGAGGGAAGAGTCTCTCTTTCCCGTAGGCCCAGAGCTGGGTCTTCACTGATGCTTTTCTCCAGCTAAGGAAAAAGTATCCCTTTTTATTAAAAAAAACTAAATATCAGAATACACGCAAACATTCCGTCTCCAAAGAAACAGTCCTTGGTCCATGGGACTGAGCCCCCGCCTCTGCTACATGTTTTTGGGCTTTGAGATGATGCCGTCTGGGTAGCGTTGCTTGAATTGAGCCACCACATCAGGGTCCAGCAGGTGAATTCCGTCCAGCTGGTTGCCAAGGGTGATCCTGGAAAGGACAGGGGACAATTAGAGGAGAAGGGACCACGCCTTACGAGGAAACAGTTACCTGGCGTGCGGGCGCTCTCCAAGCAGGAGAAGAATACTGTTTGGAAAACATTTTTGCCCTGCCGCTGGGAAAAGAATCCCAGTGGATCAGATCAAAAGTCCAACGCAGTGTGTTCCTCCCCAAACAGGTGGCTTCAGGAAGCTCTTAGGCAGGGGTGGAATTCTAGCAGGAGCGCCTTTGCATATTAGGCCACACCCCCTGATGTAGCCAATCCTCCAAGAGCTTACAGGGCTCTTTTTTGTAAGCTCTTGGAGGATTGGCTACATCATGGAGATGTGGTCTAATGTGCTAAGGCGCTCCTGCTAGAATTCTACCCTTGCCCTTGCCCCCACATTAAAATTGTGAGCTACGGCATCAATTTGTTTGCTTGGGGGGTCCATTTTTCCTGAGCTGAGTCAAAAATGTGTGAGTTGGAGGCAAAAAAACCTGAGCTGGCTCACACTAACTCAGCTCAGAGGGAACACTGGTAGTCCCCCAGGATAGTCCAGTCTTTTGAAGAGTCGAGAGAGGGGAGCTAGACAAGCCAATCATCTGGCCAACTGTGAGGAGGAAAACAGACTTGCAGGGTCTATCGAGGGAAAGCTGCTTTGGGAGTAGTGCAGATTTCCTGTCTCTCTGGCTCGTCAATCACGGGCTCCGGGGGCCAAAGGGCGCTCACCAATTGGGCTGGACGTTGTGGGGCCGTCCAAAGAGCTCGATCTTGCGCGTCCCGGGCGAGAGGCGCTCAATCATGCCGTAGATCTCGTCCGGCTTGTGGCTGGTGGAGCGAACCTAAAGAGGAGAAGAGGCACGGTTTCACGGAAAAGAAGGAAGAGGGGGGTTTGGAAGGAGCAGGACGCCAGTCCGGGTGGAACCAGCAGGGGGCACCAGAGGGGCTAGTTGGACACCCAAGCCTCACCTCCGCCACGATGACGTCGCAGTCCAGGCCTCGGTTGAAGCCCTGGGGGTTCCCTTTCACCCCGACCTGTGCAGGAGACAAAGACGACATATGGACAGAGCCTAGGGCTGCAGGGTCTCATCACTCAGATGGTTAAAAAACCCAACTTTTTAATCAGTTGAAGAGTAAAAGAGTCCACCTTGAAGACTAACAAAAAAAAAAGCACATTAAAGACCAACAAAATTGGTGGTAGGGTATGAGCTACCCAAAAACAGCCCCATGGCGCAGAGTGGTAAAGCTGCAGTACTGCAGTCCGAGCTCTCTGCTCACGACCCGAGTTCGATCCCGGGGGAGGTTGGGCTCAGGTAGCCGGCTCCAGGTCGACTCAGCTTTCCATCCTTCCGAGGTCAGTAAAATGAGTCCCCAGCTTGCTGGGGGGAAAGTGTAGATGACTGGGGAAGGCAATGGCAAACCACCCCGCAAAAAAGTCTGCCGTGAAAATGTCATGATGCGAAGTCACCCCAGAGTTGGAAACGACCGGTGCCTGCACAGGGGACTAAGAGAAGCCACGTTGGACCAGGCCAATGGCCCATCCAGTCCAACACTCTGTATCACATAAGAACATAAGAGAAGCCATGTTGAATCAGGCCAATGGCCCATCCAGTCCAACACTTTAGATCACACAGTGGCCAATGTATATATATACACACACACACGCACAATGGCTAATAGCCACTGATGGACCTCTGCTCCAGATGTTTATCCAACCCCCTCTTGAAGCTGGCTATGCTTGTAGCCGCCACCGCCTCCTGCGGCAGTGAATTCCACATGTTCCACATTAAGTAAGCAGCAGATCGTTTATTTATTTTTTAAATAGACAAGCACTGTCATAAGAGACATCTCTGATTCTCACCCACAGAAGAGAACGCATCCGAAATAAGGGCTGTTATACAAGGTGCGTTTAGACCATTACAGGGGAAACAATCTTACTCCACAACGATTGCTTTCACTCCTATGCAAGTGTTAACCTGTTCAGCTCAAATGTCCCCAAATTTGTCGAGTTTATGGACACATCTGGGATTTGGAGATTACGTATCGGGCACCGCCAATCACAAGAAAGGGCCAATCGCAAGATAGCAGAAGACTTCAAGCTCAAATGTCACCCCGCAATGGAGACTGCCCTGACCCAAATGGCCCAGGCTAGCCTAATTTGGGAAGCTAAGCAGGGTCCGCCCTGGTTTGGATTTGGCTGTGAAACCACCAACGAAGTCCAGAGTGTTGGACTGGATGGGCCTCTGGCCTGATCCAACATGGCTTCTCTTATGTTCTTCTGTGACACAGAGTGTTGGACTGGATGGGCCACTGGCCTGATCCAACGTGGCTTCTCTTATGTTCTTCTGTGACACAGAGTGTTGGACTGGATGGGCCTCTGGCCTGATCCAACAGGGCCTCTCTTATGTTCTTATGTGACACAGAGTGTTGGACTGGATGGGCCTCTGGCCTGATCCAACAGGGCCTCTCTTATGTTCTTATGTGACACAGAGTGTTGGACTGGATGGGCCACTGGCCTGATCCAACGTGGCTTCTCTTATGTTCTTCTGTGACACAGAGTGTTGGACTGGATGGGCCTCTGGCCTGATCCAACAGGGCCTCTCTTATGTTCTTATGTGACACAGAGTGTTGGACTGGATGGGCCTCTGGCCTGATCCAACAGGGCCTCTCTTATGTTCTTATGTGACACAGAGTGTTGGACTGGATGGGCCTCTGGCCTGATCCAACAGGGCCTCTCTTATGTTCTTATGTGACACAGAGTGTTGGACTGGATGGGCCTCTGGCCTGATCCAACAGGGCCTCTCTTTTGTTCTTATGTGACACAGAGTGTTGGACTGGATGGGCCTCTGGCCTGATCCAACAGGGCCTCTCTTATGTTCTTATGTGACACAGAGTGCTGGACTGGATGGGCCATTGGCCTGATCCAACATGGCTTCTCTTATGTTCTTATGTGACACAGAGTGCTGGACTGGATGGGCCATTGGCCTGATCCAACGTGGCTTCTCTTATGTTCTTATGTGACACAGAGTGCTGGACTGGATGGGCCTCTGGCCTGATCCAACATGGCTTCTCTTATGTTCTTATGTGACACAGAGTGTTGGACTGGATGGGCCACTGGCCTGATCCAACATGGCTTCTCTTATGTTCCTAGAATCATAGAGTTGGAGGGGACCTCCAGGGTCATCTAGTCCAACCCCTGGCACAATGTTCTTATGTCCTCTTATTCTACCAAATGCTGCTGCCTGGCTACCACGATGTTCTACCATAGAAATCCAGCAACTAGAACAGGGCTTCTGACAGCCAGTAGGAAAAGCAGAGGGGTGTGGTGCTTTCCTCCATAAGGCCTGGTAACTTGCCCTTTTCGTTTGAAATGCTGAACAGATTTCCACCCCAGTCAGTTCCACAACAAGCAACTGACTGAAGTGCACACTGTTTACCTCTGGGACCGCCTTCCCCCATATGAGCCCCAGAGAGCACTACGATCAAGTCCACAAAATCTCTTGATGATTCCTGGGCCAAAGGATGTCCAGCTGTCCACCACTAGAACGAGAGCCTTTTCAGTGGCCGCCCCCTACCTTCTGGAATGCTCTCCCTGAAAACATCAGGGCCCTGCAGGACTTGCCACAATTCCGCAGGGCCTGCAAAAAATACCGTTTAAACAGGCTTTTAACATCTAATGGAGGCAACCGGTACCCCATCACCCCACAGCACTGATCCCCTACCCCAATCCAAACAGAATCGAAATGCGCTAAACAACATCTAATAACATCATAGTAAAGAGCTCTAATCAAGAACTAACAATAACGCCATCTAGGGATTAAAACTGCATACGTTTGAGATTTTTTTTTTTTTAGGATTTTATTGTGATTTTATTGTTATGATTTAATTCTTTGTCATTTTAATTGCTGTTAGCCGCCCTGAGCCCGTCAGGAGCGGGCGGGATATAAGTGTAATAAAATAAATAAATAACATAAATAATCATATAACAGGGGAGGGACGGTGGCTCAGTGGGTAGAGCATCTGCTTGGGAAGCAGAAGGTCCCAGGTTCAATCCCTGGCATCTCCAACTAAAAAGGGTCCAGGCAAGTAGGCGTGAAAAGCCTCAGCTCGAGACCCTGGAGAGCCGCTGCCAGTCAGGGGAGGGACGGTGGCTCAGTGGTAGAGCATCTGCTTGGTAAGCAGAAGGTCCCAGGTTCTATCCCCGGCATTTCCAACTAAAAAGGGTCCAGGCAAATAGGCGTGAAAAACCTCAGCTTGAGACCCTGGAGAGCCACTGCCAGTCTGAGTAGACAATACTGACTTTGATTGACCCAGGGTCTGATTCAGTATAAGGCAGCTTCATATGTTCAAAAGGTCAGTCTGAGACTCCTGTAAGCTTCCCGTTACATTCCGTATCCTCCCCGGCCCCCTTCCCCACCCCCACCCCGGTTACCAAGCAGTGCTCCTTGCCGTGGTTCAACCAGTGGCCCGTGCGCCCCGTCCGGATGATGCGTTGCAGCTGGTTCGTTTTCACCCAAATGATCTCATCCACCCGTTCGTACCTGGAGGGGAGCAAGGAGTCACACTGGGCGAGAGGAAGGGGGCGAGGGAGTCACAAAACCCCCCAACCCGTCCCCCCCCCCCGAAAGGTTTACTCACCCCCACAGGTTGAGACACTCTCGGCCCAACTCCATGGCCCTAGAGGATGATGAGAAAACGGACAGATGTCAATCTACCCGTCCTCGGTAGAATTTTCTCCTCAGAACGTCTTTCTCTATTGCATTTGTCTTATCACAGAATCCCAGAGCTTTCCCTAATATCCAGCCGAAACATTCCAGCCCTTAATTTAAACCCATTATTACGAGTCCCCTCCTCTGCTGCCAACAGAAACAGCTCCCTGCCCTCCTCTAAGGAACACCCCTTCAAACACTTCAAGAGAGCCATCACGTCCCCCCTCAACCTCCTCTTCTCCAGAACGGAACACCCCCAAGTCCCTCCGCCTTTCCTCAGAAGCTGACAAAGAGCTCCAGTCAGGGCTGAGTAGGGTTGCCAATCCCCAGGTGGGGGCAGGGGATCCCCCGGTTTGGAGACCCTCCCCCCACTTCAAGGTCATCAGAAAGTGGGGGGAGGGGAGGGAAATGTCTGCTGGGAACTCTGTTATTCCCTATGGAGATTCATTCCCATAGAATATCATGGAGAATTGATCCACGGGTATCTGGGGCTCTGGGGGGGCTGTTTTTTGGGGTAGAGGCACCAAATTTTCAGTATAGCATCTACTGCCTCTCCCCAAAATACCCCCCAAGTTTCAAAAAGTTTGGACAAGGGGGTCCAATTCTGTGAGCCCCAAAAGAAGGTGCCCCTATCCATTATTTCCTATGGAAGGAAGGAATTGGAAAAGTGTGCCGTCCCTTTAAATGTGATGGCCAGAACTCCCTTTGGAGTTCAATGATGCTTGTCACAGCCTTGATCTTGGCTCCACCCCTAATGTCTCCTGGCTCCACCCCCAAAGTCCCCAGATATTTCTTGAATTGGACTTGGGAACCCTAGGGCTGAGGGAGACCAGCTGGTCGGCCTTGCCTTCCTCACACCTGAGGCCCTGACAGAACTTCTGCCAGGGAACAGACTCACTTGTCCTATGTCAGGTGAGGGTTTTGGTGTGGTTTCTGGCGTGGCAGAGGTGTTTTAAGCCCTGACCTTGATGGCCGAGGCCAGCCTGATCTTATCGGATCTTGGAAGCTAAGCCGCGCTGGCCTGAATCAGTATTTGGAAGGGAAGCCACTGAGGAAACCCAAGGTTGCTACGCAGAGGCAGGCCATGGCAAACCCATCTCTGAACATCTCTTGCCTTTAGAACCCCACAGGGTCTCAGAAGTCAACAGCAACTTCACCGCCCTTTCAAACGACGGGCTTGTTGCAAAATTTTATACTGTGAGTTGCCCTAAGGCCTGCTTGGCAGGGGAAAGGCAGGGCAAAAATAAAGATATTTATCCTACCAGGGGTGGAATGCTAGCAGCAGCTCCTTTGCATATTAGGCCACACACCCCTGAAGTAGCCAATCCGCCGAGAGCTTACAAAAAAAAAAGAGCCCTGTAAGCTCTTGGAGGATTGGCTACATCAGGAGGGTGTGGCCTAATAAGCAAAGGAGCGTCTGCTAGAATGCCACCCCTGATCCTACACCCTTCCTCCAAGTAAGGCACTGCACCCAGTTCTCTCTTCTTCCATTTTATTCTCAGAACAATCCTGAGAGAGAAACTGAGCCGGCTTCATGACCAGGTGGGGATTCGAACTTACAGTATCCTATACCTGCAGGCCACTCACTGTCAAGTAGGGGACTATTTTCCCTTCAAAGGTTAGCCACAGCTTACAGGCAAACGGCTGCTATAGGGGCGTCCTACCGATCTAAGAGCCGCAAGCTCTTCCCTGCTTTCTGTCTCCCTCTAGAGTTGACCCTGGCCCACGTAGAGAGGGTGGTGCTCTGGACCAGTGTCCCCTCTCAGCTGAGTTAGTGTGAGCTAGCTCACAGTTCCTTAGCCTCCAGCTCACACATTTTCGTCATCGCGCAGGAAAAATGGCGCCAGAGCAAACTGAACTTATGCTGTAGCTCACAACTTCAATGTCAGTAGCTCCCGACATAGAATTTTTGTTCCCAAGGCTCCACAGATGAGAGGGACTATTGCTTGGGGCCCTGACGAGACACTTCTCTTATATTTTAGAAAATGCAGCGCTGAAGATAGGAAAAGGACAGAGGGTGACATTCGCTTGACCTGCAGGTAAAAACCAAAAGCCGCCATCGGCCACGAAGCTCTGTCCCTGAGCGCTTCTATGGGGAAGGCCGTTCCCTCTATCCTTGGCATTGGGCCCTGAAATGGAAAACTGGTTCAATGTCAGACTGGATGTGCCTCTAAAAGACGGCCCCTCTCTTTCTTTCTCTATGGTTCCCTCCTGGAAGTCAATGACCTCTGACCTGGAAGCTCTTCCCCATAATCCCTTGTGCCAGTTAACCCTCTCCCCACCCCGGTCTCCTGAGTCAGATTAGATCCGGCTTCCCCTCCGTTCCCCCTACCGGCCAGTGACCCAGAGGAAGAGGAAGCCCTCGTCCTGCAGCACAGGGATGTTGAGACGCCTCATCTCGTCGTCTGTCAGTGTCCCGTAGGGCAGCTCCATGTGGATGTCCCACGGCGGATCGGCCATCACCACGGCAAATTTGCCCAAGATGCTGACATCCAGGTAGCGAATGTCGCAGCAAATCCACTGTCGCCAAAGCAGGGGAGGGGGGAAAAAAGGAAAGAGACTGGATTTCTACCCTGCCCTTCACTCCGTCTCAGAGCGGCTTGCCATCCCTTCCTCTCCCTGAGAGAGAGACACCCTGTGAGATAGGCGGGGCTGAGAGAGCTCGGAGAGAACCGTGACAGACTCACAGTCACACCAGCAGCTGAGTGTGGATGAGGGGGGGAATCAAACTCGGGGTCTCCAGATTATTTTTTGGGGGAGGGGGTACCAAGCAGGTAATCTTTCTCTCTCTTTTTCTTATTTTAAAACCTGCAGCTTTATTTAATCTTAAGGTGTTACAGCAATGCCGGAAACAAGAATGCAAAAATATAAGCAAAGAAGAACTGATAAATAAATATATATATATAACCACGACAAAAATAATTGAGCAGAGAAGTATAGCCATCTTAAATGAGTAGAGGAAGAACATTAACAAGATTTATATAAAAGCCTGCAGTAAAATAATTATATAAACAAATAGAAATTAAAATAGTAATAACAATAATAATAATGGAAGAAAAAGGACACACACACACACATATATAAACAGATTAGAGTCCACTCCTCTTAATCACAACACCAAACACAGGATGAGATCGTAATGGATACACAGAGAGTTTGCAGCTCTCAAACGTCTCAAGAAACACAAAACAGAACTGTGCTATAAGGGCTACCATACTTTTACATTATAATTTTCAATAAGAGACAATAAAAACAATTTTCAACAGAGCTCATTGCCGATTAATCATGCCATATGATTAATCAACAATGAGCTCTGTTGAAAATTGTTTTCATTGTAAAAGTATGGTAGCCCTTATAGCACAGTTCCGTTTTGTGTTTCTTGGAGTGCTTCTCAACTGTGATCCCACAACTTGTTTTCTTGCTCTCAAACATCTGGCAGTTATTCTATGCGGCTCTTGCTTTAAGCAAGTTTGGCTACCCCTGGCATGCAGTCTCCCCTCCAAAGCACCCGTTTCCTCCAGGATAGTAAAGAGCCCGGCAGAACCTTTAAGATCAACACATCGCATTGCAGTGCGGTTTCACGAAAGCTTACGCGAGAATAAAATTTGTTAGTCTCAAAGGTGCTGCTGGATTCTTTACTATTCTGCGGCAACGGACAAACACGGCCAGCTCCTCTGGACCTATTCTCTCCGGGGAAATCTCTGCAATCCGGAGGCAAGCCGGAATTCCGGGGGATTCCCAGGTCCCACCTGGAGGCTGGCATCCCTAGCCCCCACCCCGTATGTGTTGTCGCTCGATGGCATCATGCATGACCAGCGCATCCCCCCCCGCCCAAAGTACCTGTGGGGGGAAGAGGCGGTCCACGCTGGGGTCCCTCCCCACGCCCTGGGGGAGGGCCAGCTCCTGGCCCGAGCTGAGCTCCCGCCCGCTGGGGGCGTCCAGGTCGGTGCAGGCGTCGATCTCGTAGTGCACGTATTTGCAGGTGTCCATGTGGAAGCACGTGTTGAGGAAAGAGCAGTCGCCCAGAGACTCGTCGGTGTGCTTGTTGATGATGCGGCTGGGAGAATGCAGGTAGATTTTAAAGTTGCTTCCTTCCCACCTCTCCTTCCCTCCCCCATCTATATGCCTGCCTGCCTGCCTGCCCTCAAACATCTGACATTCGAGTCTTGCGGCTCTCCAACATCTGACATTTCTTCTATGTGGCTCTTACGCTGAGCACGTTTGGCCAACCCTGTTCTAGAGGATCCCAGCTCTGCTGAGTTCCCTCCCCAAATCTCCAGGAATCTCCCCCAGCTGGCATTGGCAGCCTTTCTGATCCCCCATCCCTACAACCAACGTTCCCTCTAAGCTGAGTTAGCGTGAGCTAGCTCACAGGTTTTTTAGCCTCCAGCTCACACATCTTTCTCTTAGCCAGGGCTTTTTTTATAGCAGGAGCTCCTTTGCATATTAGGCCACACCTCCCTGATGTAGCCAATCCTCCAAGAGCTTGGAATTCTAGCAGCGGCTCCTTTGCATATTAGGCCACACATCCCTGATGCAGCCAATCCTCCAAGAGCTTGGAATTCTAGCAGGAGCTCCTTTGCATATTAGGCCACACACCCCTGATGTAGCCAGTCCTCCAAGAGCTTGGAATTCTAGCAGGGGCTCCTTTGCATATTAGGCCACACACCCCTGATGTAGCCAGTCCTCCAAGAGCTTGGAATTCTAGCAGGGTCTCCTCTGCATATTAGGCCACACACCCCCTGATGCAGCCAATCCTCCAAGAGCTTGGAATTCTAGCAGGGGCTCCTTTGCATATTAGGCCACACACCCCTGATGTAGCCAATCCTCCAAGAGCTTGGAATTCTAGCAGGAGCTCCTTTGCATATTAGGCCACACACCCCTGATGTAGCCAGTCCTCCAAGAGCTTGGAATTCTAGCAGGGGCTCCTTTGCATATTAGGCCACACACCCCTGATGTAGCCAATCCTCCAAGAGCTTACAGAGCTCTTTGTACAGGTCCTGCAGTAAGCTCCAGGAGGATCGGCTACATCAGGGGGTTGTGGCCTAACAGGCAAAGGAGTTCCTGCTACAAAAAAAGCTCTGGTCTTAGCTCAGGAAGGACGTCCCCAGAGCAAACTAATTTCATAGAATCACAGAGTGGGAAGGGACCTCCAGGGTCATCTCGTCTGACCCCCAAAACGCACCGACGAAGGCGGGATTCGAACCCACGCGTGCAGAGGGCAATAGATTAGCAGTCCATCGCCTTAACCGCTCGGCCACCTCGTCAATTTATGCCATAGCCAAATCGCTTACTCACAACTTTAATGCCAGGAGCTCACAAAGAAGGATATTTGCCTACGAGACTCCGAAGCTTGGAGGGAGCACTGCTTATGACTCCTGTCTTATTACTCGAGCCTCACCCCACGTAGGGTTGTCAGCCTCCAGGTGGGGACTGGAGATCTGGAATTACAACTGGTCTCCAGAGGACAGAGATCAGCGCTCCTGGAGAAAATGGCTGGTTTGGAAGACGGAGTCCATGGCATTGTACCTCCCTGCGGCCCCCGTCCTCTGCAGGCTCTGTCCCCAACTCTTGAGGGATTTCCCAACTTCAGTCTGGCCACCTTATCCCACTGTGCCATGGAACAAGGTTGGAAGGTGGGATCAGAGTGGACTGGACTACTTCAAATTGTTGGGGAGGGGTATACAAGTTTCAAAGTAGAATCGCAGAGTTGGAAGGGACCTCCGGGGTCATCTTGTCCAATCCCCTGCACGATGCAGGAAACTCACAAATTTTTGTTGCTGTTCAGTCACACAGCCGAGTCCGACTCTTTGCGACGCCATGGACCAAGTCACACCAGGCCCTCCTGTCTTCCGCCATCATCTGAAGTCTGCTCAAATTCGTGTTTGTTACATCAGTAACGCTGTCCAGCCATCTCATCTTTTGCTGTCCCCTTCTTCTTTTGCCTTCTGTCCTTCCTAGCATCAGGGTCTTCTCCAGGGAGTGCTCCCTTCTCATTTGGTGGCCAAAGGATTGCAGCTTCTGCTTCAGCATCTGACCTTCCAGTGAACAGTCTGGGTTGATTTCCCTTAGGACCGACTGATTTGATCTTCTTGCAGTCCAAGGGACTCTTAAGAGTCTTCTCCAGCACCACATCTCAAAAGCATCTATTCTTCTGTGCTTAGCCTTCCTTATGGTCCAGCTCTCACAGCCATACATTACTACTGGGAATACCATCGCTTTGACTATATGGATTTTTGTTGGCAGAGTGATGTCTCTACTTTTTATTATACTGCCCAGGTTCGCCATAGCTGTCCTCCCAAGGAGGAAACGTCTTTTAATTTCATGGCTACAGTCACCTCTGCAGTGATCTTGGATTCCAGAAATGTGAAGTCTGTCACTACTCACAAATACCTCCCCCTAAATTCACAGGACCATCATTGCTGTCAGATGGCCATCTAGCCTCTGTTTCAAAACCTTCAAGGAAGGAGAGCCCACCACCTCCCAAGGAGGAAGCCTGTTCCACTGAGGAACCGCTCTAAACTCACAGATACCTTCCCCTAAATTCACAGGATCCACAATGCTGTCAGATGGCCATCTAGCCTCTGTTTCAAAACCTCCAAGGAAGGAGAGCCCACCACCTCCCAAGGAGGAAGCCTGTTCCACTGAGGAACTGCTCTAAACTCACAAATACCTTCCCCTAAATTCACAGGATCCACAATGCTGTCAGATGGCCATCTAGCCTCTGTTTCAAAACCTCCAAGGAAGGAGAGAGCCCACCACCTCCCAAGGAGGAAGCCTGTTCCACTGAGGAACCGCTCTAAACTCACAGATACCTTCCCCTAAATTCACAGGATCTTTATTGCTGTCAGATGGCCATCTAGCCTCTGTTTCAAAACCTCCAAGGAAGGAGAGCCCACCACCTCCCGAGGAAGCCTGTTCCACTGAGGAACCGCTCTGACGGTCAGGAAGTTCTTCCTAATGTTGAGCCGGAAACTCTTTTGATTTAATTTCAACCCAGTGGTTCTGGTCTGACCTTCTGGGGCCACAGAAAACAATTCCACACCATCCTCTATAGGACAGCCCTTCAAGTACTTGAAGATGTGAAGGACTAATGGTGATTGCATCGTCCTGCTGCTTGGACACAAACAGGCTCACGCAATCGGGAGTTCCCAGTTCCTGCTCTATCTGCACCCAGAAGGTCCTGCTGGAAGCCATCTCCCTCCCAGGCACTCACCGGAAATGCAGCTTACGGCAGGGCCGCTCGGCGTCGTTGGCTTTCATGCACTCTTCCTTGGTGCCGTAGTCGCAGAACTCCTGCACCTGTGCGCGGCCCCGCGAGCGGAACTTCTCCACGATGGACTGCTCCTTGGCTGTGGTGGTGTTGAGCAGTTCCAGGATCTCCTGACTCACCTGAGAAGGAAGCAGACCCCGTCCTGGGTGAGTGCGGCCAAAGCCAAAAAAATCCGGGGCTTTTAACAGCCTAATGGACGGAGAGTTGCAGAATTCCGTCTCGGAACAGCTGGCTAAATCCCGCGACAGCTGAGCACGAAGCGTCTGCCCCTCGGGCCTCTGAACAGGACGGGTACGTCTTTTCGTACTCTGCTAGAATGCAGATTGTTTTGAGATTGCGACATTAAGCCTTTATTCCAGGGGCGTCGAACATGCTTCTATCAGGCCCCCAAGCAACTGGCTGTCATCTGCTTCCTTCTCGATATATCTTGTTTCCTCCTGCATAACAGCTTGTTTGCTCAATTGCACAGGAGCTACAGAGCAAAACCTCTATTTTGTCCATTGGTTGAGGCTCCTCCCTTGGGGAGGAAGGGGAGGAGGAATAGCTTGCTTTGCCAGGCTCTCTCAATTGCACAGTACAGCTACTGAGCCAAGCCTCTCTTCCTTCTATCGGCTGAGGCTCCTC
This sequence comes from Heteronotia binoei, assembly GCF_032191835.1. Taxonomy (NCBI): domain Eukaryota; kingdom Metazoa; phylum Chordata; class Lepidosauria; order Squamata; family Gekkonidae; genus Heteronotia; species Heteronotia binoei. Next base: position 12,449,645 of record NC_083237.1, on the reverse strand, counting down.
CCTCCCGCAGTCCCCTGGAGAAGGAAGGAAATCTTGAATAGGTACACACATGGCCCGGCCCAACCAGACATGGCCCAGCTCAGCAAGGTCTCATATATGTCAGATCCGGTCCTCATAACCAATGAGTTCGACACCCCTGCTTTATTCAACCAATCATCCCCCTCCCCCCCCCCCCGGCCCATCCTTCAGAAACTCTGGCCATTTTGCTCAGTGATAAGGGTCCTAAGACCGCTCTAGCAACTGGAACAAGTTGTCTCAGTCCTTTTAACCCTTGCATTAAAAAGAAAGGACTAAGTGCCTTCTGCTGCTCAAAATTCATCAGTCAATGAGCTTCTAAGGCAGCAGGGGTGTCGAAGGGCCGGATCTGACATAACTGAGACCTTGTTGGGCTAGGCCATGTCCGGTTGGGCCATCTGTGTACCTATTAAAGATTAAGCAGCAGAGCTATAAACTTTATAAAGGACACAGACAAACACAATTAAAACATGCTTAAAACGTTAGCACTCGTTGGTCTTAAAGGTGCCTTCTTTGTATCTCGCACGTGGGATCCACAGAACTGGGCAAAGGAAGTCGTGGCTCTTTTCTTCCTTCCCCAGGGGACTGCGGTGGGGAGCCTCAGTTAATAGAAGGAAGAGAGACTTGACTCAGTAGTTCTGCTTTACGACTGAGACAACCTGGAAAAATAAGCTCTGCCTCCGCCCCTTCCTCTCCAAGGGAGGAGCCTCAGCCAATGGAGAAAATAGAGGTTTTGCTCTGCAGCTCCTGTGCAATTGAGCAAACCTTGCAAAGCAAACTGTGATGCCGAAGGAAGCAAGATATAGGGAGAAGGAAGCAGAGGACAGGCAGTTGCTCGGGGGTCTGATAGGAGCCCTCTGGGGGTCCTGATTCGGCCCTCGAACCGCATGTTTGACACGCCTTTCCTAAGGGTACAAAATGGAACTTCCAAGAATCACCTGGCCATCTGACATCAGGAACAGACATATCAGCCAGGTGCAGCTTCCACACTGAGCCCATGCCCCTCCCGGATGGCCAGGGCCTCCTCACCTTCTTGCTCTGCTGCTCCTTTGTGGACTGCTGGCTCAGCAAGCTCTCGATCTCCAGGTCCAGGTCCGAGGCCTGCTTGCGGGATTTCTTGGGGGGCTCCTTGAGCAGCTCCGAAGACGCCAAGGCTGAGGGGGCCGCCCCTTGCGCGGAGATGGGAGTTCCGGCCTCCTGCTCTGCTCGCCGTTTTGCCCCTCTGGTCCCGATGCCTTCTGCCGGGTCCTTCTTCTCGGCCACGGCCCCCATCATGGCGGAGAGCTTGGAGTGGTCGGCGTAAGTGACCAGCATGGGCTGGTCTTCTTCCTGGAGGAGGCCCCGCTTCACCTCGATGAGTTCCTGGGCTGCGAATTTCTGCAGGAGGCTCTCCACACTCCGCTGCGTGGCGGGGGCATCGGGCTGCGGGAAGAGACAATCAGGGTGGGAAGGAAATTGACCACTTTGCCAGCCAATGGATAATGTGGCATCTCCTTCCAGTAGAAGATCTTGGATTTATATTGGATTTATATAAGAACAGAAGAGAAGCCATGTTGGATCAGACTACTGGCCCATCCAGTCCAACACTCTGTGTCACATAAGAACAAAAGAGAAGCCATGTTGGATCAGGCCAGTGGCCCATCCAGTCCAACACTCTGTGTCACATAAGAACATAAGAGAAGCCATGTTGGATCAGGCCAATGGCCCCTCCAGTCCAACACTCTGTGTCACATAAGAACAAAAGAGAAGCCATGTTAGATCAGGCCAATGGCCCATCCGGTCCAACACTCTGTGTCACATAAGAGAAGCCATGTTGGATCAGGTCAATGGCCCATCCAGTCCAGCACTCTGTGTCACATAAGAACATAAGAGAAGCCATGTTGGATCAGGCCAATGGCCCATCCGGTCCAACACTCTGTGTCACATAAGAACATAAGAGAAGCCATGTTGGATCAGGCCAGTGGCCCATCCAGTCCAACACTCTGTGTCACATAAGAACAAAAGAGAAGCCATGTTGGATCAGGCCAATGGCCCATCCGGTCCAACACTCTGTGTCACATAAGAACATAAGAGAAGCCATGTTGGATCAGGCCAATGGCCCATCCGGTCCAGCACTTTGTGTCACATAAGAACATAAGAGAAGCCATGTTGGATCAGGTCAATGGCCCATCCGGTCCAACACTCTGTGTCACACAGTGGCCAAAAGACCCCCAGGTACCATCAGGAGGTCCATCAGTGGGGCCAAGACACTAGACGTTCTCCCACTGTTGCCTCCCCAAGCACCAAGAATACAGAGCATCACTTGCCCCAGACAGAGAGTTCCATCTATATGCTGTAGCTAATAGCCACTGATGGACCTCTGCTCCAGATGTTTATCCAATCCCCTCTTGAAGCTGTCTATACTGGCAGCTGCCACAACCTCCTATGGCAGTGAATTCCACATGCTCAACACGCTTTGGGTGAAGAAGGATTTCCTTTGATTCATTCTAACCCGACTGCTCAGCAATATCCTGCCCTCCACTCTGAATCTTAAGAGTCTCTGAGCAGCTCACAATCTTCTTTACCTTCCTCCCCTGCAATAGACACCCTGTGAGGCGGGTGAGACCAAGAGAGAGCTCTCGCAGAAGCTGCCCTTTCAAGGACAACTCCCATGAGAGCTATGGCTGACCCAAGGCCATTCCAGCAGGTGCGAGTGGAGGAGTGGGGAATCAAACACGGTTCTCCCAGATAAGAGTCTGTGCACTTAACCACTACACCAAACTGGCTCAGGAAACAGAAAATTTGGTATACTGAGAAGCATAGGCTTCCCCTGTGGTGTCCGTGGATATCATGCCACCTGCCAACACCTTTCCTGGTGCTTGCCAAGTGTTTTTAGACTCTGAATGGGGCCTGAGAGAAATTTTGAATGGCAGAGGAGAGGAGGAGGCAGAGGAAGAAGAAGAGCTGGATTTATACCCCGCCCTTCACTCGGAGTCTCAAGAGTGGCTTACAATCTCCTTCCTTTCCTCTCCCCACAAGAGGCACCCTGTGAGTAAGGCGGGGCTGAGAGAACTACTCTTGAGAGAACCTCTGACTGACCCAAGGCCACCTAGCTGGCTGCATGTGGAGGAGTGGGGAATCAAACCACGTTCTCCAGATTACAGCTGTAAATTCTGGGTTTTTTTTTAAGAGATGTGGAAAGCTCTGGTATCTGTTGTGAAAGAGGCTGTATTACTTTTTTGCTTCCAGCATATTTAATAATGACAGTGTCCTGGAGCACCGTTTTAAGCAAGTTCTGAAGGGTGGAGGTTGTTATGGGCTCGGAGCTCCTGTCTGTTTGCTTAGACACAGTTTCGGCGGCCATTTTTTTCCTGCTTTTTCCTGCGACTGTCTGAGCTGCCGATTTATTTTCCTCGCCCAGAAGGGTTTTAATGGGAGCCTGTACCCTCTGTTCTTGTGGGGACTGCTTTCCTATGCCCTTTGTCATTTGTTTGCCGTTCCTTTTAATGTAGTGAGCAGGGTAGTTTAAGAGGATCGGGTTTTGTGCGCTGGAGCTATGGGATCAAGCGTCCTCCATTACAGGCTCTGACACCCCGGCCCCCCCTCTCCAGATTAAAGCCTGCCACTCTTCACCACTGCGCCAAACTGGCTCTTCCACTACCCCAAATTGACCATCGTTCTCCCCTCCTCCACTTTCTCACAAGAGCCACGTGAGGGGGCCAGGAGGAGAGTTTAAGAACATAAGAGGAGCCATGTTGGATCAGGCCAATGGCCCATCCAGTCCAACACTCTGTGTCACATAAGAACAGAAGAGAATCCAGGTTGGATGAGGCCAATGGCCCATCCAGTCCAACATTCTGTGTCACAAAAGAAAGAAGAGAATCCAGGTTGGATCAGGCCAATGGCCCATCCAGTCCAACACTCTGTGTCACATAAGAACATAAGAGAATCCAGGTTGGATCAGGCCAACGGCCCATCCAGTCCAACATTCTGTGTCACATAAGAACATAAGAGAAGCCATGTTGGATCAGGCCAATGGTCCATCCAGTCCAACACTCTGTGTCACATAAGAGAAGCCATGTTGGATCAGGCCAATGGCCCATCCAGTCCAACACTCTGTGTCACATAAGAGAAGCCATGTTGGATCAGGCCAATGGTCCATCCAGTCCAACACTCTGTGTCACATAAGAGAAGCCATGTTGGATCAGGCCAATGGCCCATCCAGTCCAACACTCTGTGTCACATAAGAACATAAGAGAAGCCATGTTGGATCAGGCCAATGGTCCATCCAGTCCAACACTCTGTGTCACATAAGAACATAAGAGAATCCAGGTTGGATCAGGCCAATGGCCCATCCAGTCCAACACTCTGTGTCACATAAGAACATAAGAGAATCCAGGTTGGATCAGGCCAATGGCCCATCCAGTCCAACACTCTGTGTCACATAAGAACATAAGAGAAGCCATGTTGGATCAGGCCAATGGCCCATCCAGTCCAGCACTCCGTGTCACATAAGAACATAAGAGAATCCAGGTTGGATCAGGCCAATGGCCCATCCAGTCCAACACTCTGTGTCACATAAGAACATAAGAGAAGCCATGTTGGATCAGGCCAATGGTCCATCCAGTCCAACACTCTGTGTCACACAGTGGCCAAAAACACCCAGGTGCCATCAGGAGGTCCACAAGTGGGGCTAGAAGCCCTTCCATTGTGCCCCCACCCAAGCACAAGAATACAGAGCATCATTGCCTCAGACAGAGAGTTCCAACAATATGCTGTGGCTAATAGCCACTGATGGACCTCTGCTCCATATGCTTATCCAATCCCCTCTTGAAGCTGTCTACGCTTGCAGCCGCCGCCACCTCCTGTGGCAGTGAGTTCCACATGTTAATCACCCTTCGGGTGAAGAAGGATTTCCTTTGATCCGTTCTAACCTGACTGCTCAGCAATTTCATTGAATGCCCAGAAATTCTCGTATTGTCAGAAAGGGAGAAAAGTTTGTGACAGGCCCATGGTCACCCAGAGAGCTGCCATAACAGAAGTGGGGATTTGGACGCAGGTTACCTAGGGGCCTAGTCCGCCGCTGTCTAGTACACTACACTGGCTCTCAGGCGTGCAGACAAACCCAAATAATTTCTATAACTTTCTCAGGGCTCCTCCCCCCATGCCAGGCCCAGGAGAATGGCCCCTCCATTCAACCCCCCCCCTTAACACTCTGTGGCCCCTCCTTTGGGTGAGACCCCCCCTTCCCTATGTAGGGCCCCTCCATTGGAGGGCCTCTAGGATCCGCGGGAAAGGGTGGGCAGCCAGAGGAGGCAGTAGAAGGGTGAGCGGGACCCCTGCAGGGCTTCCGGTGGCGTCTTGGAGGGGTAGAGCGGCTGGGGGTCGCCGGGGTGAGCATCTCTCTCCAGGAGCCTTCGTGCCCCAGGGGATTGGGTAGCGCGAAGGGGTAGAGAGGGGAGGAGGCCGCCACCGCGGGTTGGAAAGGGGGTACAAGCGAGTAGGAGAAGTTTTCAAGGTAAGAGACAAGAAGGAGCAGCAGGGGAGCTGGCTGGAGGTGGGTGGCCACAGTGGTTCCTATTGACATCTGAGTGTTTTTTGCGGTGGCCCCGCCTCCCCACCCTCTGGCGGCCCCCTCACCCGAACTTTCAGCGCTTGGGCCTCTCCATCCAAGATTTTCTGGCTACGGCCCTGCCCCACACACTGCTATTTTAGTTTGCTGCAGCGTTCCCTCTAAGCCGAGTTTGTGTGAGCTAGCTCACCGTTTTTCAGCCTCCAGCTCACACATTTTTCTCTTAGCTCAGGGAAAAAAACAGCCCCAGAGCGAACTAATCGATGCAGCAGCTCACAACTTTTAATGCCAGTAGCTCACAAATCAGAATTATTACTCACAGAGGGAGTATTGGTGTGGCGTAGTGGTTAAAAGTGCTGGACCGCAATCTGGGAAACCCGGGTTTGAATCCTCACTCTGCCGTGGAAGCTCACTGGGTGACCGTGGGCCAGTCACACCTTCTCAGCCTAACCTACCTCACAGGGTCATTGTGAGGATCAGAGATGGAATTCTAGCCGGGGCTCCTTTGCATATTAGGCCACACACCCCCATGTAGCCGATCCTCCAAGAGCTTACAAAAAAGAGCCTTGGAAGCACATTGGGGCCAAAACCCCCAGCTACAAATACAAGCTGATGGGGTGTGAACTGGCAGAGACTGACCAAGAGAGAGATCTTGGGGTCGTGGTAGATAACTCACTGAAAACGTCAAGACAGTGTGCGATTGCAATAAAAAAGGCCAACGCCATGCTGGGAATTATTAGGAAGGGAACTGAAAACACATCAGCCAGTATCATGATGCCCCAGTATAAATTGATGGTGCGGTCTCATTTGGAATACTGTGTGCAATTCTGGTCACCGCACCTCAAAAAGGATATTATAGCATTGAAAAAAGTCCAGGAAAAGGCAACTAGAATGATTACAGGTTTGGAACACTTTTACTGTGAAGAAAGGTTAAAACGCTTGGGGCTCTTAAGCTTGGAGAAATGTCGACTGAGAGGTGACATGATAGAGGTTTACAAGGTTATGAATGGGATGGAGAAAGTAGAGAAAGAAGTCCTTTTCTCCCTTTCTCACAATACAAGAACTCGTGGGCATTCAATGAAATTGCTGAGCAGTCGGGTTAGAACGGATAAAAGGAAGCACTTCTTCACCCAAAGGGTGATTAACACGTGGAACTCACTGCCGCAGGAGATGGTGGCGGCTACAAGCATAGCCAGCTTCAAGACGGGATTGGATAAGCATATGGAGCAGAGGTCCATCAGTGGCTATTAGCCACAGCGTATTGTTGGAACTCTCTGTCTGGGGCAGTGATGCTCTATATTCTTGGTGCTTGCGGAGGGTGGGTGGGCAAAGTGGAAGGGCTCCTAGCCCCAATTGTGAACCTTCTGTTGGCACTTGGGTGGGTTTTTTTTGGCCACTGTGTGACACAGAGTGTTGGACTGGATGGGCCATTGGCCTGATCCAACATGGCTTCCCTTTTGTTCTTAAGCTTTCGGAGGATTGGCTACATCAGGGACGTTTGGCCTAATACGCAAAGGAGCTCCTGCTAGAATTCCACCCCCGGTGAGGATAAAACAGAGGAGAGGAGAACGATGCAAGACGCCTTGGGTTCCCACTGGGGAGAAAGGTGGGGTGCACACGAAGCAAACAATAAACATTTTAAACGGTTAGAAAGCCCAGGTTCTGCAAAGGGTGCTCAAAGAATCTGAGCAAACGGGATGTGACCCACGAGAAGAAACGCATCATCCCAAGACGATCAAAGGACCCGAAGATGTCCGCCTGCATCTCTGCCCAGCTTCCTCACCGTGGAGAGGGCGTGGCAGATGGACAAGGCATCCGTGGGCAGCGCCAGTCCCAGGTCCGAGAGGTGGTGGAGAAGCTTTTTCTCGAGCTCTGGGTCGGTCCCCAAGTCCCCCGGCTCAGTGGCGGTGCTGGGTGTGGCCGAAGAAGGCACCGGGCTGTCGCTCCGGAAGGGAGGGGAAAGCGCCAACTCCGGGTTTCTGAGATCTGAAAGAAGGAAGGGGAAGGAGAACCAGCGAGGGCTTTCACAGGGGGAGGGAAATGCCTTGTTCTTGGCTGTATCTTCCCTCCCCGCCCAACCACCAACCTTGTTTTCCCAAGGTGGGGCAGCCAACCTCCAGGTTTTGGAATTGCAACTCATCTCCAGATGACAGGGATCATTTCCCCTGGAGAAAAAGGCTGCTCTGGAGGGTGGACTCTGGCATTAGACCCTGCCCAGGTCCCTCTACTGCCCAAATCCTGACCATCTCAGGCAATCCTCCCTCTAAGCCAGGGGTGTCTAACTCATTTGTTATGACGGCCGGATCTGACATAAATGAGACCTTGTTGGGCCAGGCCATGTCGGGCTGAGCCACGTGTGTACCTGTTTAAGATTAGGCAGCAGAGATATAAACTTTATAAAGGACACAGACAAACACAATTAAATATAGGGGTTTTTTTTCTTTAAAAAAAGAAACAGCCTTAAAATATGCTTTAAACGTTAGCACTCGTTGGTCTTAAAGGTGCTTTCTTTGTATTTCTCCCATGGGATCTAGGGAATTGGGCCAAGGAAGCTCTAGCTTTTTTCTTCCTTCCCCAGGGGGCCAGGAGGGGGAGGAGCCTCAGCCAACAGAAGGAAGAGAGGCTTGGCTCAGTAGCTCTGCTGTGCGATGGAGAGAGCCTGGAAAAAAACAAGCTCTTCCTCCCCAAGGGAGGAGCCTCAGCCAATGGAGAAAAGAGAGGTTTTGCTCTGTAGCTCCTGTGCAATTGAGCAAGCCTTGCAAAGCGAACTGTTATGCAGAAGGAAGCAAGAGAGAGGGAGAAGGAAGCAGAGGACAGTCAGTTCCTCAGGGCCCCTGATTCGGCCCCCAGACTGCATGTTTGACACCGCTGCTCTAAGCTGTGGAGTCTTGTGAGCAAAAATTCTACTTTGTGAGCTACTGGCATTAACGTTGTGAGCGAGTGCATAAATTAGTTTGCTCGGAGGCCATTTTTCCTGAGCTAAGACAAAAATATGTGAGGTGGAAACTAAAAAACTGTGAGCTAGTTCACGCTAACTCAGCTTAGAGGGAACACCAATCCCAGACTGACCCCTCCCCTCCCCAGTCTCCATGAATTTCCAAACCCAAAGTTGGCAGTGTCATTGTTAAACCCCTCTTGCTTCTTTGGCAGGCGTTCTCAGTCCCGCAATCATTTCGTAAGAAGAGTCCTGCAGGACTGGACCAACGGACTTTCTAGCCCGACATCCTATTTCCAGTCAGAATTCAGAAGCAGAGCTCTCTTTTCCCTATGTAGAAAGGTTAAAACACTTGGGGCTCTTTAGCTTGGAGAAACGTCGACTGAGGGGTGACATGAGAGAGGTTTACAAGATTGTGCACAAGATAGAGAAGGCTGAGAAAGAAGTACTTTTCTTCCTTTCTCACAATACGAGAACTCATGGACATTCAATGAAATTGCTGAGCAGTCAGGTTAGAACTGATAAAAAGGAAGTACTTCTTCACCCAAAGGGTGATTAACACACGGAATTCACTGCCACAGGAAGCGGCGGCGGCTACAAGCATAGACAGCTTCAAGGGGGGATTGGATAAACATCTGGAGCAGAGGTCCATCGGTGCCTATTAGCCACAGGGTATAGATGGAACTCTCTGTCTGGGGCAAGTGATGCTCTGTATTCTTGGTGCTTGAGGGGAGGGGGCAACAGTGGGAGGGCTTCTAGTGTCCTGGCCCCACTGGTGGACCTCCTGATGGCACTTGGGTTTTTTTGCCACTTTGTGACATAGAGGGTTGGACTGGATGGGCCATTGGCCTGATCCAACATGGCTTCTTTTATGTTCTTATGTTCTTGCTCTGTTTTGACAGGCATACTGTCTTGGATCCTGGAGGTTCCACTTAGCTCACTGGAGATAACTGGACATGTCAGGTCGCTGAGCATCATCCCTAGTTTGTCACATCTCAAGAATTCGGCAGGCAGCCCCGTGCCAGCCCAGCCCAAAGTCACTTGCCTTTGTTTTCAGGCATCCGGATAAACTGAAAACCACACTGAGATAATATGGACAAAGCTGGCGTTCAGTAGCACTTTTAAGACCAACCAAGTTTTATTCAGAATGCACGCTTCCGTGCGCACGCACACTTCGTCAGATGATGAAATGGGGGACAGCGAGCAGCGCTACATACAGCTGGTGGGCATGCAAAGCAGTACAAAGTTAGGATCCAATAGGGGAAATGTTGAAATTGACAAATCTAAAGAGCACCAAGATTGGTCCAGGTAGCATTTGCCGGACAACGACTAAGGCAGTAAAACAGGTCAGAATGGGAGAATTACGGTGAGAGTGCCACAAGGCAATAAACGTAGAGTCTGTTAATTGCTGTACTGTTCCTCAACCCTGGGTTAAGATTGCATTTGGTCTTACATGGCGAGGCTTTCAGTTCATTGGGATGTTTCGTTTCCCCCGCGGTTTCATTTGCAGGCATCCAGAGCAGCGTTCCCTCGAAAGGTGAGTTAGTGTGAGCTAGCTCAGTTTTTTAGCCTCACACATTGTTGTCTCAGCTCAGGAAAAATGAGCAAAGTAATTGATGCAGTAGCTCGTGATTTTATTGCCGGGTGCTCACAACTTTATTCCAGTAGCTCACAAAATGGAATTGTTGCTCACAAGACTCCACAGCTTAGAGCATGGGTGGCCAAACTGTGGCTGGGGAGCCACACGTGGCTCTTTCACGCATATTTTGTGCCTCTGGAAGCCCCCACTGCCCGGTCAACTGGCTTGAAAAAGGCATTTCTCTTTTTAAATCACTTCTCCAAGCCAAGCCAGCTGATGGCTTGGAGAATGCATTTATAGTTGCTTTCTTTTCACCTCTCTCTTTCCCCCCATCTATTTTCCTTCCTTCCTTCTTTTTGGCTTTCAAACATCTGACATTTATTCTATGTGGCTCTTATGTTAAGCAAGTTTGGCCACCCTTGGCTTATAGGGAACACTGATCCAGAGAGGTATACTGCCTCTGCACCTGGAGGCTCGATTTGTGTGATGACCCCCCAATGCTCCTTTCTCCCCTCTGCATTACTGGCCCCCATTCATCGCCCCCCAGCCCCCCTCCCCAACCTCTGGCCCGCTCCTGCCTCCCAGTCTGCCGCTTCCTCACCCAGAGGCTCCTGCTTTCGCCGCCGCTGCAGGCGCTCCCGCAGCGAGTCGAGCTGCTTCTTGTGAGCCTGGATCGAGCTCCATGTGTCCGACATCGCCCCGCTGAGCCGGGAACCGTTTGAGCAGAAAGGGGGGCGGAACAAAAAAACCGGTAAAGCGCGGATAAGAAGTTACGCCTGGGGGATGACGATAACTGCTGCACACCTCCGGTTCTGTGCCCGTACCTCGACGCCTTTGGAAGGCGCTAGCAAAGGGGGAAATAGTCGCCTGGAGCGGAAGTGAAGCCCGGACTTCCATTTTTGTAATGGGTGATTCGCTTGTTCCCTACATAGGGCAGCCATCTTTCTTACTGGCACAAGTGTTCGTTTTCTGACTCCCACAACTAAATAAAAGGCAAATCCGTCGGCTTTTCAAAGACTAAGACTATTTATTCCAGCGTGAGTTTTTGTGAATCAGAGAGGACATCCTCGGATTACATACTCTGTAGATTTCTCAGCGTTTCAACCGTTTTCTCTACCGGCAAGCGACAGCGGAGACTATTGTTTTGTGGGCCAAGAGTCGTGTTGGAAAGCAGCGGGCGCAACGTGGCGGCCATTTTTGTTTTGGGCACCCATGGGCGGGCGAGGTTTCATGCCTGAATGATGCCGTTGCCAACCTCCAGGTGGTACTGGAGAAGAAACCCAAAGGTTCTGTGTACAAATACCTCTTCAAGATATCACACAATTTTTCCAATAATGCACCAACAAATCTTCAGTATAATAATACAGTATTACTTCAAAATCACAAAATTCCAATTTGCATGTTTGTAATATTCCGCCAAAGGCAGGAATACAAATTCCAAATGACATCCACAAATTATGCTTCAAATTCACTTCGCTGTGAAGACGTGCCAAGTGTATTTGTTTATAGAGATTCTTGAAGCCGGAAGAAGCTTATGTGAGACACAGGACATTAAACCGCCTGTGTTACAAAATCTCATAGCACCCAAATGTTTGGTTTTATTTTTTTTATATATGTTTTTTATCCTTTTACAAATGTAATTTAAATTGTTTTATTATGACTGGTAACCGCCCAGAGTCTGCTTGCGGAGTAAGCGACATATACATCCAAAGTAAGTTAGTTAATTAATTAATTAAACTGGTTTTGGCTGTAGCTATACAGGTTAAGTGGAATAAAATCTGTGGATGTCACTTGGTATTTGTATGACTGCCTTTGGTGGAATATTACAAACGTGCAAATTGGAATTTTGTCATCTTAGGGGAGGGACGGTGGCTCAGTGGTAGAGCATCTGCTTGGTAAGCAGAAGGTCCCAGGTTCAATCCCCGGCATCTCCAACTAAAATGGGTCCAGGCAAGTAGATGTGAAAAGCCTCAGTTTGAGACCCTGGAGAGCTGCTGCCAGTCAGGTGAGGGACGGTGGCTCAGTGGTAGAGCATCTGCTTGGAAACAGAATGTCCCAGGTTCCATCCCCGACATCTCCAACTAAAAAGGGTCCAGGCAAATAGGCCTGAAAAACCTCAGCTTGAGATCCTGGAGAGCCGCTGCCAGTCTGAGAAGACAATACTGACTTGGATGGACTGAGGGTCTGATTCAGTATAAGGCAGCTTCATATGTTCATATGTCTTTGAAGTCATACCTGTGTGCTTGGGCACATTGTGAAAAGTAAAACTTCATTACTACATTGAAGTTCCACTTTCTGTGTGACTCTTGGTTGTTACAACCTCCAGGCGGTGGCTGGAGATCCCCTGGCATTGCAGCTGTTCTCCAGATAACAGAGATCAGCCCACCTGAAGAAAATGGCTGGTTTGCAAGGTGGACTCCATGTCATGATACCCATCAAAGTCTCTCCTCTCCCTAAACCTTTGCCTCTTCAGGCTCCACCCCCAAATCTCCCCCAATCTGGAGCTGGCAACAGGTCCTCCCAGCCCACCCCCACCCCACCCCACCCCGGCACGATGGGGAAGGGAATAGGATTGGCAGATCCAGGGTAGGAAACTCCTGGAGATTTGGGGATGGAACCTGGGAAGGACATGGACCACTGAGGGGTGCAATGCCACAGAGTCCGCCCTCCAAACGCTCGGGGCTCTTTAGCTTGGAGAAACGTCGACTGCGGGGTGACATGATAGAGGTTTACAAGATTATGCATGGGATGGAGAAGGCAGAGAAAGAAGTCCTTTTCTCCCTTTCTCACAATACAAGAACGCGTGGGCATTCAATGAAATTGATGAGCAGTTCAGGTTAAAATGGATAAAAGGAAGTACTTCTTCACCCAAAGGGTGATTAACATGTGGAATTCACTGCCACAGGAGGTGGTGGCGGCTACAAGCATAGACAGCTTTAAAAGAGGATTGGATAAAAATATGGAGCAGAGGTCCATCAGTGGCTATTAGCCACAGCATATATATATATGTGTGTGTGTGTGTGTGTGTGTGTGTGTGTGGGTGGGTGTGTGGGTGGGTGTGGGTGGGTGTGGGTGTGTGTGGGTGTGTGTGTGTGTGTGTGGGTGTGTGTGTGTGGGTGTGTATGTATATATACACACACAAATATATTGGCCACTGTGTGACAGTGTTGGACTGGATAGGCCATTGGCCTGATCCAACATGGCCTCTCTTATGTTCTTATCCATTTTGTCCAGGGGAACTGCTCTTGGGAGATGAGCTGGAATTCCAGGAGATCTCCAGGTTCCACCTAGATCCATAGGGATGCCAATTCCCTGGTGGAGCAAGAACTAGACACAAGTCTGTGTGAAAAACCAGCCTCAAAAGTAATTACAAATAGTACAAGTGATTTTTAAAATAAATATAAAGTGATAATATAGAGCAGGGGTGGCCAACGATAGCTGTCCAGATGTTTCTTTCCTACAACTCCCATCAGCCCCAGCCAGCATGGCCGATGGCTGGGGCTGATGGGAGTTGTAGGCAAAAAACATCTAGGGAGCTACCGTCGGCCACCCCTGCTATAGGGTGAAATCAATCATAAAGCGAACAATGACCAAACCCGCACTCAAGTTTCTCAATAAATTAATCAGAGAGTCCAGAAACGCAGTTCAGGTTGTGGTGAAGGCAGGCTCTTCGAAAGAGTCCAGTGCTCCAAGGTCTCTTCGACAATATTTCAGCAAGATAATTCAGTGCAGCCAGGCACGCAGAACGCATCTGTTTCTTGCTCCTTTTTTCATATGAACATATGAAGCTGCCTTCTACTGAATCAGACCCTCCTGGGTCCATCAAAGTCAGTATTGTCTACTCGGACTGGCAGCGGCTCTCCAGGGTCTCAAGCTGAGGCTTTTCACACCTACTTGTCTGGACCGTTTTTAGTTGGAGATGCCTGGGATTGAACCTGGGACCCTTCTGCTTCCCAAGCGGATGCTCTACCACTGAGCCACCGTCCCTCCCCATTTTCTGTGATTCTCTGGTGGTTGCCTAATCCCCTGGTGGAGGCAGGGGATCCCCCTGCTTGGAGGCCCTCCCCCTGCTTCAGGGTCATCAGAAAGCGGGGGGGGGGAGGGAAATGTCCGCTGGGCACTCCATTATTCCCTATGGAGCCCAGTTCCCATAGGGTATAATGGAGTATTGATCCACGGGTATCTGGTGTTCCGGGGGGGGGGGCTTTTTTTTGAGGCTGAGGCACCAAATTTGCAGCACAGCATCTGATGCCTCGCCTCAAAACACCCTCCAAGTTTCAAAAAGATTGGACCAGGGGGTCCAATTCTATGAGCCCCAAAAGAAGGCGCCCCTATCCATTATTTCCTATGGAGAAAAGGCATTTAAAAGGTGTGCAGTCCCTTTAAGTGTGATGGCCAGAACTCCGTTTGAGTTTGATTATGCTTGTCACACCCTTGCTCTTGGCTCTACCCCCAGAGTCTCCTGGCTCCACCCTCAAAGTCCCTAGACAGTTCTTGAATTGGACCTGGCAATCCTATGGATCCAGGAGAGGGCGGGGTTTGGGGAGGGGAGGGGCCTCAGCAGGGTCCATTGCCACAGAGGCCACCCTTCAAAGCCGCCATTTTCTCCAGGGAAACTGATCTCTGCCAGCTGGAGATCAGTTAATCTCCAGACTACAGTTCCCCTGGAGAAAATGGCGGCTTCAGAAGGTAGACTGCATGACATTGTAGCTGTAGCCGTGAAATTAAAAGACATTTGCTCCTTGGGAAGACAGCTATGGCAAACCTAGGCAGTATAATAAAAAAAAGAAACATCACCCTGCCAACAAAAGTCCGTCTAGTCAAAGCGATGGTATTCCCAGTAGTAATGTATGGCTGTGACCATAAGGAAGGCCGAGCACAGAAGAATAGATGCTTTCAAATTGTGGTTTCAAAATGAACTGGCAGAGACTGACCAAGAGAGAGATCTTGGGGTCGTGGTAGATAAATCACTGAAAATGTCGAGACAGTGTGCAATTGCAATAAAAAAGGCCAACGCCATGCTGGGAATTATTAGGAAGGGAATTGAAAACAAATCAGCCAGTATCATAATGCCCCAGTATAAATCGATGGTGCGGTCTCATTTGGAGTACTGTATGCAATTCTGGTCACTGCACCTCAAAAAGGATATTATAGCATTGGGAAAAGTGCAGAAAAGGGCAACTAGAATGATTAAAGGTTTGGAACACTTTCCCTATGAAGAAAGGTTAAAACGCTTGGAGCTCTTTAGCTTGGAGAAACGTCGACTGCGGGATGACATGATAAGAGGTTTACAAGATTATGCATGGGATGGAGAAAGTAGAGAAAGAAGTCCTTTTCTCCCTTTCTCACAATGCAAGAACTCGTGGGCATTCAATGAAATTGCTGAGCAGTCAGGTTAAAACGGATAAAAGGAAGTACTTCTTCACCCAAAGAGTGATTAACATGTGGAATTCACTGCCACAGGAGGTGGTGGCGGCTACAAGCATAGCCAGCTTCAAGAGGGAATTGGATAAAAATATGGAGCAGAGGTCCATCAGTGGCTATTAGCCACAGTGTGTGTGTGTGTGTGTGTGTGTGTGTATTTTGGCCACTGTGTGATACAGAGTGTTGGACTGGATGGGCCATTGGCCTGATCCAACATGGCTTCTCTTATGTGGTGCTGGTACAGTGGCGTAGGGAGGGGGGGCGGGTCGCCCCAGGTCTGGGGGCCCCCGCAGAGCCCTGGCCGCTCGGGCACCGTCAGGCACCGGCTCCCGCTTCCCTCCCCGTGGCGAGACCCTGGGCTGGCGGGCAGGCGCAGGCCGCTGGTGGGAGCCCCCGACGCAGAGTCCGTGAAGCGCCGCTCGCCGCCAGGGGCAGAGCGCGGCGTCCCCGAGGTGCCCTCGAGCCGCCGCAGCTCCTTCCTCTCCCTCCTTCCCGGCAGGTGGCTCCGCGGCGCGATGGGCAGAGGGATGGTGCAGAGGCTGCCGCTGCTGCTGCTCTTGGGGCTGCTGCACTGGGGGCCCGGCGGCGGGGAGGGCAGGAAAAGCTGGAGGCGGCGGGGGCAGCAGCAGGCGGCGGCCCGCGAGCGGAGCGAGGTGGCTGGGCAGCCGGTGGAGAGCTTCCCGCTGGACTTTACCGCCGTCGAGGGCAACATGGACAGTTTCATGGCTCAGATCAAAAGTCTGGCCCAGTCGCTGTATCCTTGCTTGGCGCAAAACCTGCACCAGGAGCTGAGGCTCCACTTGCTGCTCAACAGCTCGGTCACTTGCAACAACGGCAGCCCTGCCGGGTGAGTGCTGACTCCTACCCGCCCCCCACCTCCTCTTGCTCGGGGATCCTCGCTTGGGTCATCCCGGCCTCTTCGGAGGCACCACCGGCAGCTTACCTGCCCACCGGCCTCTCTCCTGTGCCTCTTAGGGAGCAAAGGGGCACCAGAATACCCTTAGTCGCTTCTTATGGCCCTCTCCGTCCTTTCCTTACCCTTAATTTTTTTTTAAAAAAAAAAATCGGATTATGGTTCTCTGTCACTCCTAGTTTATCAATGCCCTCCCTTCCCTAGTCCAAAGCTCTGAAAGTAGTCACTGGAGATGGATGGAGATGAAGTGTTTCATCTTTTGTAGAAAAGGCCCCCAAAGTAACACCACTTCCTGTTTCCCCCCCCCCCCCCAAGTGGTGGCCATCCTGCGGAAGTGACATCACCGGAAGTGACATCATATCCTGTTTCTGGCAGCGTGCACACACATAGGGGGGCCCACATAAATCTTGCGCCCCAGGCCCCCAAAGCCCTAGCTATGCCCCTTGTGCTGGAGAAGAATCTTCAGAGTCCCTTGGACTGCAAGAAGATCTAATCAGTGAGTCCTAAGGGAAATCAACCCAGACTGTTCCCTGGAAGGTCGGATGCTAAAGCTCAAATAGAGTCCACCCCTCAAAGCATTACAACTGCGAATACCATCACTTTGACTATACGGACTTCTGTTGGCAGGGTGATGTTTCTGCTTTTTATTTTACGGCCTGGTTTTGCCATAGCTGTCGTCCCAAGGAGCAAATGTCTTTTCATTTCATGGCTACAGGTACAAAAATGAGAAGGGAGCGTTCACTGGAGAAGACCCTGTTGCTGGGAAAGGCAGAAGGCAAAAGAAGAAGGGGATGGCAAAAGATGAGATGGCTGGACAGCCTTCCTGATGTAACTAACATGAATTGGAGCGGACTTCGGAGGATGGTGGAAGACAGGAGGGCCTGGCTTGACTTGGTCCTTGGGGTCGCAAAGAGTCGCACTCGACTGTGTGGCCGGACAACAAAGAGGTCCCTCTGGGAGTTCTGCCCCCCCCCCCAAAAAAAAATCTCCAGGTGTTTCACAAACCAGAGCTGGCACCCTTTGGTATGTGTTTCCTTCCCACTTGCGCTCAGACATCTGCTGTGTAACTCAGTCAAAGGCTGTTTCCTGTCGTCACCCGAGACAAGAGACTCATTTGTGCACATGCACCCCCTCCCTAAACAATCCAAGTGAAGAACACAGAAATAAAGCAGAGGTGCCAAGCGGGAAAGGCCGAGAGGAGGCCTGAACGATAGCAAACCTGGGGGTGGGGGGGGGTGTCGAGTGGAGGATTAGCTCAGGGCAGGAAGTCCCTCCCTCCCTCTGGAGACCTGCCAAGCCCTGAAAGAGACAAAAGAAATGCTGGTGGCATAAGCCTCTAAATAGCATTAACCGTAACCGATGGGGGTGGGGGGAATGGCATGCCCCAAAAAGCATCCGCTCTGCCAGAGAAAAGCAATTTCCAGCTTGATTCAAAGACTCTTTCTCAGCAGGGCCAATAATACTTTCCCCTCTCCCTCCCCTTTTAAAAATGTATCACCAGAAGGTGGGATTTTCGGAGGAAGCGGGGAGAAAGCCTTCATTCACCGGGCTCCTTTCAAGATCTATGAAAAGGACAGAGCTGAGGGCCCAGGTGACCGTCGACTGTCTCTTTCTTCGTTTTTCTTCGGAAGGAGACTGCTCGCAAGGCAGCGTTCCGTCTGGGTCTCTGCACCACACTGCAGGGGTGACGTTCCCCTAGGTACGATTAAACACTATGCATAGAAAACGATCGTGTTAGTAAGGGGAGGAAGACCCGTATCTTTGGAAAGCTGCTTTTCTCTCTGCACGATTTTCTTTTTATTTAGAGAAGGGAGAGCTGTCGGTCATGTAAAAATTTCATCTGCAGGTTAGACACGGTGCAGTCCTAATGGGTAGATTTCAGACGCGGTACGAGCCCTGTGGCGCAGTGGTAAAGCTGCAGTACTGCAGTCCAAGCTCTGCTCACAACCCAAATTTGATCCCAGGGGAAGCTGGGTTCAGGTAGCTGGCTCAAGGTTGACTCAGCCTTCCATCCTTCCGAGGTCGGTCAAATGAGTCCCTAGCTTGCTGGGGGTAAAGTGTAGATGACTGGGGAAGGCAATGGCAAACTACCCAGTAAAAAGTCTGTCATGAAAACGTCATGATGCGACGTCACTCCAGAGTCGGAAACGACTGGTGCTTGCACAGGGGACTACCTTTACAGTCCTAACAAGTGGATTTCAGCATCTAGGAACGGAGTGTTGAACTGTGGCAAAGGAAAGGTGGGTTCAGAAGCCTCATTCTGCCATAAGACCTGATCCGGACCCTGGACCAGCCATACGCTCGCTTTCTCAGTCTAAGTTCCCTCACTTGGGTTGCTGTGAGGATAAAAACGGAGAAGCAACCCCGTGAGTGAGCAGGATAAAAAACGGAGTTTCCACATTTCAGCCAGTCTTAAGGTCTGAGTTCCTATCAAAAGAAACAGGAGTTTCTCAAACCCAAACGTCGTATTCTTGTCTTGTGGGTCACCAAAGATCCCGCCAAAAATTCTCGTGAGGCTCTGAAATCCTTACAGGTAAGGGACATGGAAACAACACATTTGACCGTTGTTTGTTACCTAGCTATTGCTACTTCTCAAAGTAGTGAGAACAAACAGCTCAAACCTGTTGGGTCAAAGCAGACGATACCTCCCAACTGAGTAGTGGGTTTTTTAAAAAAATGGTTTTTAATGCAAATATTTCTCAAACCATCAGGAGATGGGCAGTGTCTTCACAGCGTCTCTTCTGTTTGAAAAAAGAGAACCCCTCTTCAGGAGGGAGCTGGCAGTAGCATAAGGAAGCACTCGTTTAAGATGCTTTTTCCTCCCCTTCAGGAATTCTATTTTTAAAACCCTTTGTACAAATTTAAGCCATTTTACACATTTAAACTGATGTGATTCACCGGCGAAGACGTCTTTCATCAGACAGCCTGCTTAATGTATGAAGTTTCCCCCTGAAGAGAGGGAGGAGGGATTTGACCGTGGGAAGAAACCATGACGAGGGATCACAAGCAATGTTCCCTCTAAGCTGTGGAGTCTTGCGAGCAAAAATGGTACTCCCCGAGCTACTGCCGTTTGCTCTGGGGCCAGCCTTCCTGAGCTGAGACAAAATGTGTGAGCTGGAGGCTAAAAACTTGTGAGCTAGTCCTTTTCCCCCTTTCTCACAATACGAGAACTCGTGGACGTTCAATGAAATTGCTGAGCAGTCGGGTTAGAACGGATAAAAGGAAGTCCTCCTTCACCCAAAGGGTGATTAACACATGGAATTCACTACCACAGAAGGTGGTGGCGGCTACAAGCATAGACGGCTTCAAGAAGGGATTGGATAAACATCTGGAGCAGAGGTCCATCAGTGGCTATTAGCCACAGGGTATTGTTGAAACTCTGTCTGGGGCAGTGATGCTCTGTATTTTTGGATCATGGGATGGGAGGGCTTCTAGTGTCCTGGCCCCACTGGTGGACGTCCTGATGGCACTTGGTTGTTTTGGCCACTGTGTGACATACAGTGTTGGACTGGGGGCACTATTGGCCCCATCCAACAGGGCTTCTCTTATAATCTTACACTAACTCAGCTTAGAGGGAATGCCGATCACAAGCCCCAGGTGGCCAAAAAACCATGGGGGGAATGGGTGCTGTGACGAGAAGAACCACGGCTCAGCGTTAGTCCATCTGTATGGTATGCAGAAGGCCTCAGGTTCAACCCCCGGAGCCCCCTGCTGGAAAGAACCAGGCAGGAAGTGATGCGAAAGACCATCTGAGACCCTGGAAAGCCGCGGCTGCGGCTCAGTGGCAGAGCCTCTGCTTGGCAGGCAGAAGGTCCCAGGTTCAATCCCTGGCATCTCCAGTTAAAAGGACTAGGCTGCAGGTGATGTGAACACCTCTGCCTAGGTCCAGGGAGAGCTGCTGCCCGTCTGAGTAGACAAGACCGGACTTGACGGATCGAGGGTCCGATTCAGTATGAAGCAGCTTCATGTATTCAAAGGTGAGACTTAAAACACTGGTAAGACACAACCCGTTATAACAGAAATTGGATATTAAGCTTTGTGGTACTAGTATATTTGGCTGTACATGTCTACTAAGAATTAAGTTACACCCTCTTCCACAGGGCTCACTTTGAGGTAAACGTGCCTAAGACTGCAGGCTTATTGTGATATGAACCCTGAAGGAGACTTTGGTCTACAAAAGCCAATGTCACAATTAATCAGTTGGCCTCTAGGGTGCTGTGAGACCCCCTTTTAAAAATGTCCATTTCCTCCAATTTGACACAACTACTCCAGGTCAATGTTCTCTCTATGCTTCTCTCTCTTGTGAGAAGAAATTTTATTTAGAGAGCCAGTTTGGTGTAGTGGTCAAGTTCGTGGACTCTTATCTGGGAGAACCGGGTTTGATTCCCCACTCCTCCACTTGCACCTGCTGGAATGGCCTTGGGTCAGCCATAGCTTTCACAGGAGTTGTTCCTGGAAGAGCAGCTGCTTTGAGAGCCCTCTCAGCCCCACCCACCTCACAGGGTGTCAGTTGTGGGGGGAGAAGACATAGGAGATTGTCAGCCACTCTGTGTCTCTGATTCAGGGAGAAGGGCGGGGTATAAATCTGCAATTCTTCTTTGTGAGCTACTGGCATTAAAGTTGTGAGCTACGGCATCTATTAGTGTGCTCTAGGGCAATTTTTCCTGAGCCAAGACAAAAATGTGTGAGCCAGAGGCTAAAAAAGTGTGAGCTAGCTCACACTTAACAGCTTTGGGGGAACACTGCTCTAGGTGTGTATTTGGTTGATGACAGCAACGGGGTAGTATATAATTTGGCACTCTAATGCCCTCCATTTTCCACCCCCCCCACACACACACCGAAGTCTGTGGAAGCTGAAGCTACTTTCCCCACCATCTTGGAAATTGTATTGTTTTATTTGTTGATCTACATCTTATGCAGTGTTCCCTCTAAGCGAGTTACTGTGAGCGAGCTCAGTTTCTTGGCCTCCAGCTCATGAATTTTTGTCTGCGCTCAGGAAAAATGGCCGCCGAGCACACCAATTTATGCAGTCGCCAGATTGTTCGCTCACACCTTTAATGCCAGTAGCTCACAAAGTAGAATTTTGGCTCACAAAACTCGTTTAGAGGGAGCATTGGTCTTATGCGGTTTTAATGTCCGTTTAACTTATTTATTGTATGCACTGCCATTATAAGCCACCTGGAGCCCAGCTTGCAGGGAAGGGCGGTCTAATAAACCTAATCAATTAAATAAAAAATAAACAACAGGACTCCTGAGCACCGTCAAGGAAATGTCATAAATAAAAATCAGCTTCCATGGGGGAATATCTCCCACACCCCAAATCCCTCCAAAGACGGACAGCCAATTTGGTGTAGTGGTTAAAAACTGCGGACTCTAATCTGGAGAAAGAGAGTAGTTTCTCCTCCTCCACATGAAGCCAACTGGGTGACTCTGGATCAGTCACAGTTCTCTCCAAGCTCCAAGCAGAGAAGATGATGTTGGATTTATACCCCGCCTATACTCTGAATCTCAGAGCAGTCACAATCTCCTTTACCTCCCCCCACCCCACAACAGACACCCTGTGAGGTAGGTGGGGCTGAGAGAGCTTTTACAGCAGCTGCCCTTTCACAGACAACTCTGCAAGATCTATGGCTGACCCAAGGCCATTCCAGCAGCAGCGTGTGGAGGAGTGGGAATGAAACCTGTTTCTCCTAGATAAGAATCCACACACTTTAACCACTATGCCGAACTGGCTCTCAGGGAAGGGGATTGTGAGCCCGTCTGAGACTCCTTCAGGCAGTGAAGAGCAGGTATAAAACCAACTCTTCTTCTTCTTTTGCCATCAAGTCACAGCTCTCTTACGATGACCCTGTAGGGTTTTCAAGGCAAGAGACGTTCAGTGGCGGTTCGCTATTATATGCCTGGGCAAAGCCACCTGAAACTTCCTTGGTGACCTCCTATCCTAATACTGACCAGGGCTGGCCCTGCTTAGCTTCCAGGATCTGAGGAGATCAGATGGTAGCTCAGTGGTAGAGCATCTGCTTGGTAAGCAGAAGGTCCCAGGTTCAATCCCCAGCATCTACAACTGAAAAGGGTCCAGGCAAGTAGGCGTGAAAAACCTCAGCTTGAGACCCTGGAGAGCCGCTGCCAGTCAGGTGAGGGACGGTGGCTCAGTGGAAGAGCATCTGCTTGGTAAGCAGAAGGTCCCAGGTTCATTCCCCGGCATCTCCAACTGAAAAGGGTCCAGGCAAGTAGGCGTGAAAAACCTCAGCTTGAGACCTTGGAGAGCCGCTGCCAGTCAGGTGAGGGACGGTGGCTCAGTGGAAGAGCATCTGCTTGGTAAGCAGAAGGTCCCAGGTTCATTCCCCGGCATCTCCAACTGAAAAGGGTCCAGGCAAGTAGGCGTGAAAAACCTCAGCTTGAGACCCTGGAGAGCCGCTGCCAGTCAGGTGAGGGACGGTGGCTCAGTGGAAGAGCATCTGCTTGGTAAGCAGAAGGTCCCAGGTTCATTCCCCAGCATCTCCAACTGAAAAGGGTCCAGGCAAGTAGGCGTGAAAAACCTCAGCTTGAGACCCTGGAGAGCCGCTGCCAGTCAGGTGAGGGACGGTGGCTCAGTGGAAGAGCATCTGCTTGGGAAGCAGAAGGTCCCAGGTTCATTCCCCAGCATCTCCAACTGAAAAGGGTCCAGGCAAGTAGGCGTGAAAAACCTCAGCTTGAGACCCTGGAGAGCCGCTGCCAGTCAGGTGAGGGACGGTGGCTCAGTGGAAGAGCATCTGCTTGGGAAGCAGAAGGTCCCAGGTTCATTTCCCAGCATCTCCAACTAAAAAGGGTCCAGGCAAGTAGGAGTGAAAAGCCTCAGCTTGAGACCCTGGAGAGCCGCTGCCAGTCAGGTGAGGGACGGTGGCTCAGTGGAAGAGCATCTGCTTGGTAAGCAGAAGGTCCCAGGTTCAATCCCCAGCATCTCCAACTAAAAAGGGTCCAGGCAAGTAGGTGTGAAAAACCTGACCCTGGAGAGGCGCTGCCAGTCTGAGTAGACAATACTGACTTTGATGGACCCACGGTCTGATTCAGTATAAGGCAGCTTCATATGTTCAACTTTCAGCTACCCGGGTCAGGGTCAGATCCCTCCTACACTGCAGTTCCTGCTACCCCCAGCAGGGCGGGCCACTACCTGTTCAAATGTCGTGAAGATGAAGCCTTGCCTCTAGAGATCCCCGCCTACAGACCTTCCCCTCCACTCCGGGCTGGAAATAAAAGTCAAGGACTCGATAGTTCTGTCAAACTGCTTTTATTGGGGGAAATCAAGATGGCCGCTCTCTTTGCTTGGCTGGACAGGCCAGCACTCCGCCCCACGTTACGGGGGGGACCCCTCTGTGCACAAGCGTACAAGGGTGCAGCGTCCCCCTGCTCCGTGGTGGGATCATGCCTCCCGGCCGAACGGCGTCCAAGCTACGTTAAAAACAAAAGACTAATGTTGCTAAAATTAGACTGGAGTCGTTCCTCTGGCGGGGCTTGAATTCCCTCCCCCTCCCACCCCACTTCGACATCACTGGAACTCACCCTGAGAAAGAGAGAGAGAGAGAGACAGGGAAAGGGGAAAAATGGAATATAATTAGAAACGGCATCTGAGGAAAACTGCTCACGCCCTCTAAAAGGCCATGCGAATGAAGACTCGTTCAAAATTCAATTCCCCAGTCGAGGCTGCGCAACACAGAATCCTCTAGGAAGCAAAGCTATAAAAACACCACGGTTGGATTAGACCAGGGGCAGTCAAACTTCTAAGAGCCACATAGAATAAACTTCAGATGTGGGAGGGAGGGAGGAAGATTGACAGATACATGATAGATGGATGAGGGAGAGATGTGGAAAAAAAGCAACTTTAACTTTAAAGGCATCCTACAATCTGCCAGCTGGCTTGGCAAAGTGATTTAGAGACCAATGTCTTCTCCAAGCTGCCCGACGGGGTGGTGAGGGCTTCAAGAGCCACACAACATGTGTGAAAGAGCCACATGTGGCTCCTGAGCCGCACTTTGGCCATCCCTGGATTAGACCAAATACTCACAGAGTCCCACAATGGCCACTCAAATGCCACCAAGGAGTGCGCAGGGTCAAAGTTTGGGGAAAGGCATTGAACAGCACTGCATTCTCAAAACAGACCCGAGCAATCAGGGAACTGGCAGGCTAAAGGCTGCACGGTGCCTTGGCTATCATGCACACTATAGACAATGGGTTTCTTCTCCATTCAGTAATTCGACTTCGAGGGACACTAACAATTGCCTATGCATGCGCATTCTCTGTTGTGGGCCCAATTTTGAGGAAAGTTGTGAGGAGGTTGTGATGGCTCCCCTACTTCTGTCATCCCACAAATTACGTAAAGCAGACCCATTCGGGATGACATTTCTATCAAGGGTTTTCTTTTTTGCGGGGAGGGGGGATGTTGTTACTTTGCATCTGACTTCCGGCCACTCCACAGGGTTTTCAAGGCAAGAGACATTCAGAGGTGGTTTGCCATTGCCTGCCTCTGTGTAGTGACCCTGGTATTTCTTAGTGGTCTCCCTTCCAAATAAGAACATAAGAGAAGCCATGTTGGATCAGGCCAATGGCCCATCTGGTCCAACACTCTGTGTCACATAAGAGAAGCCGTGTTGGATTAGACTACTGGCCCATCCAGTCCAACACTCTGTGTCACATAAGAACATAAGAGGAGCCATGTTGGATCAGGCCAGTGGCCCATCCAGTCCAACACTCTGTGTCATATAAGAACATAAGAGAAGCCATGTTGGATCAGGCCAAAGGCCCATCCAGTCCAACACTCTGTGTCACATAAGAACATAAGAGAAGCCATGTTGGATCAGGCCAGCGGCCCATCCAGTCCAACACTGTGTCACATAAGAACATAAGAGAAGCCATGTTGGATCAGGCCAAAGGCCCATCCAGTCCAACACTCTGTGTCACATAAGAACATAAGGGAAGCCATGTTGGATCAGGCCAATGACTCCTCCAGTCCAACACTCTGTGTCACACAGTGGCCATACACACACACACACACACATTGTGGCTAATAGCCACTGATGGACCTCTGCTCCATATTTTTATCTAACCCCCTCTTGAAGCTGTCTATGCTTGTAGCCGCCACCACCTATATACTAACTAGGTCCAACTTTGCTTAGTGGGTAGAACGGTGATAGGGCTACACTATAATGGAACAGGTCAGAAAAAACACTTCTAAAGCGAAAGAGTCTTTCACTTTGTCTAGGCCTGTCTATACCGCTGTGTAGTGGACGTGTTATCTATTTGCTGTATGTATCAACTTGCTGTCCCTGTAGAATTTTCTCTTGATATAAACAATTTTTTCCACATTGTAGCTGTGTTCTGAATCATGTCTTAATATTCTATGCTTGTTTTCAGATTTCAGAAGATCAAATCAGTCAGTCCTCAGGGAAATCAACCCTGACTATTCCCTGGAAGGTCAGATGCTGAAACTGAAGCTCAAATCCTTCGGCCACCAAATGAGAAGGGAGCACTCACTGGAGAAGACCCTGATGCTGGGAAAGACAGAAGGCAAAAGAAGAAGCGGAAGGCAAAAGATGAGATGGCTGGACAGTGTACAGGGCTTTTTTTTTTTTTTGTAGCAGGAACTCTTTTGCCTATTAGGCCACGCTCTCCTGATGTAACCAATCCTCCAAGAGCTTACAGGGCTCTTAGTACTGTAAGCTCCAGGAGGATTGGCTACATCAGGTGTGTGTGGCCTAACATGTAAAGAAGTTCCTGCTACAAAAAGAACCCACGTACTGATATAACTAACATGAATTTGAGCAGACTTTGGAAGATGGTGGAAGACAGGAGGGCCTGGTGTGACTTGGTCCATGGGGTTGCAAAGAGTTAGACTCGACTGTGTGACTGAACAACAACAACAAAACCTAAGCATGCTGTGTGTTCAATGACCCATCCTATTGATTGCATTGACTGGTACTGTGTAATCCATCTCGAGTCTTCCTAAGAAAAACAGGCTATAAACGAGGTAAGATAAAAGAACAGAGCATTCCACAAATGCAAAATACAGCTGGAGGCAAGGACCGGGTGGAGAAAATGAGGACTATCACTTGGAAACCAGGGCAGCAGCTGAATGTAGGGAGGGACGGTGGCTCAGTGGTAGAGCATCTGCTTGGTAAGCAGAAGGTTCCAGGTTCAATCCCTAACATCTCCAACTAAACAGGGTCCACGCAAGCAGGCATAAAAAACCTCAGCTTGAGACCCTGGAGAGCTGCTGCCAGTCTGAGTAGACAATACTGACTTTAATGGACTGAGAGTCTGGTTCAGTATAAGGCACCTTCATTTGCGGAGGAAGCCAGAACCGGGAGGGGTGCACGGTGGCGGGGGGGGGGGGGGAGGTGGGGGGGGGAGGTGGAGAGAAGAATGAGGATGTGAAAGTAGGAGTCCAGCAGCACCTTTGAGAGCAACAAAGTTTTATTCAGAATGGAAGCTTTCGTATTCATGCACACTTCTTCAGACAACAGAATGGGGTACAGTGAGCAGAGCTACGTATAGCTGGTGGGCAGGGGTTACGAATGCAAAGTGGTACAAAATAGTGAAATTAACAAGCTGAAAGAGCATTTGGTCCGGATAGCATTTGCGTGGGAAACCAATAAGAGGTAATAAAAGTGTAATGTGCAAGTGCAATGCGTCTGGGATTTCTCCAGTTTGCGCCAAGCTGATAACTGCTCCCCCAGCTCCGTGCCACTCCCACACATCACCATGAATCCAAAGCTCTCTTCTCCACCGCCTTACTAATTTAACAGAATTTACAGATTTGGAATACTGGTTTTAATTCTGGTCACACCACCTCAAAATAAAAATAAAAATACAGCATTGGAAAAAGTGCAGAAAAAGGCAACTAGAATGATCAAAGGATTGGAACAATTTCCCTATGAAGAATGATTAAACCGCTTGGAGCTCTTTAGCTTGGAGAAATGTCGACTGAGGGGTGACATGATAGGTTTACAAGATTATGCATGGGACGGAGAAGGTAGAGAAAGAAGTACTTTTCTCCCTTTCTCACAATACGAGAACTCATGCGCACTCCATGAAATTGCTGAGCAGTCAGGTTAGAACGGATAAAAGGAAATACTTCTTCACCCAAAGGGTGATTAACATGTGGAATTCACTGCCACAGGAGGTGGTGGTGGCTACGAGCATGGACAGCTTCAAAAGGGGATTGGAGAAACATATGGAGCAGAGGTCCATCAGTGGCTATTAGCCACAAGGTATAGATGGAACTTAGAGCCCCGTGGCGCAGAGTGGTAAAGCTGCAGTACTGCAGTCCTAAGCTCTGCTCACGACCTGAGTTCGATCCCAGCAGAAGCTGATTCATGTAGCCGGCTCAGGTTGACTCAGCCTTCTATCCTTCTGAGGTCGGTAAAACCAATACTCAGCTTGCTGGGGGGGGAAGTGTAAATGACTGGGGAGGCAATGGCAAACCACCCCGTAAAAAGTCTGCCGTGAAAATGTTGTGAAAGCAACGTCATCCCAGAGTCGGAAACGACTGGTGCTGGCACAGGGGACTACCTTTACCTTTATAGATGGAACTCTCTGTCTGGGGCAAGTGATGCTCTGTATTCTTGGTGCTTGGGGGGGGGGGAGGGGCAACAGCGGGAGGGCTTCTAGTGTCCTGGCCCCACTGGTGGACCTCCTGATGGCACCTGGGGTTTTTTTGGCCACCGTGTGACACAGAGTGTTGGACTGGATGGGCCACTGGCCTGATCCAACATGGCTTCTCTTACGTTCTTATGTCACAGGTGCTGTGCAGAGCTTCATCACTTAAAACACGCTGCTCCAGTTCCTAGTACTTGAATGGTGGAACTTCATCCTCCTGTGCAAAAAGCCTGCCTCGGGAGGAGGAGGAGTGTGGTATAGTAGTTACAGGGTTGGACCAGGCCTTGGGATACCCATATTCAATCCCCTCCCTGATCATCAACCTTATCTACTGTGGTGAAAATAAATAGGGAAATGTCACCCTAACTTCACTGAAGGGCACAGAGCTGCCAGATATCCTGGTCCAGGCTGGGGAGGGGGGCAGTCTCCTGCTTGCAGAAGCTCCTCCCCCCCCCCCCCCCATTACCCTCTCTTACCTCTAAGAAGCTGGAAATAAATGCCATGTGCTCGCATAACCTGGAAGTGATGTAGGCATATTGGGGACCTCAGGTGGCAATGCTCTGGTTTCGGGGCAAAACTCGTATGATTTCTAGCTCATTCCGTCATAGAGGTTTGCCCTAAAACCAGAGCGTCGCCACCCAACATCCCGATGTCACTTCCCTGCTCCTGGAAAGTAGATTTCTAAGTAGATTTAAAAAAAAAAAAAAAGGAAGTGGGCAGAGCTACGCGGCGCTTCTGCCTGTGCAGATTCAAATACCTCCAATTAAACAGAACTTCTGCCTGAAACGCTGAAGAGCTGCTCTAAGACAGGGGTGTCAAACATGTAGCCCAGTGGCCGAATCAGGCCCCCAAGCAACTGGCCGTCATCTGCTTCCTTCTCTCTCTCTTGCTTCCTTCTGCATCGCAGCTTGCTTCGCCAGGCTTGCTCAATCTCACAAGAGCTACAGAGCAAAGCCTCTATTTTCTCCATTGGCTGAAGCTCCTCCCTTGGGGAGGAAGGGGGAGAGGAACAGCTTGCTTCAAAGGAAGCTCTGGCTCTTTCCTTCCTTCCCCAAGAGACCAGGAGAGGGAGCAGCCTCAGTTGATAGAGGAAAGAGAGGCTTGGCTCAGTAGCTCTGCTGTGCAACTGAAAGAGCCTGGATTGCACAGGAGAGATACAAAGAAAGCACCTTTAAGACCAACAAATACTGTTTTAAGCATGTTTTAAGTTTTTATTAAAAAAAAAACCTTTGTACTTGTCTGCATCCTTTATAAAGTTTATACTTCTGCTTTCCTAGCATTACATTTTATGACAAACATGGCCCAGGCCGATAAGGTCTCATTTATGTCAGATCCGGCCCTCATAACAAATGAGTTTGACACCCCTGCTCTGAGAGTTCTATGTAACCTTGATCCTTGATATTTTGTGGTTGGCTCCACCTACTGTGGCAGCCATTTTGCAGTTGCGTCCACCACCCTGGATCAGAATTCCAAAGGTGCTCAACGGGCTCAAAAAGGCAGGGGGACCTCTGGTTTATCTGCCGGTTGCAGACTGCATAGCAGGAGGGGGAAGGCTGCACCATCTTCTCAGCTCCCTTACCTGACGGGGCTTTGTCCAGATTTAGGTTATTTCTCCCCCTTCCCCTGGCTCTCGGGGACCCCTTCCGGAGCTGGGACTGGTGGCGGTGGAAGTAGCAGCAGAGACCCCGCAGCAGGTTTCTCCTTGGCCTCCCCAGGGGCTGCCTTCCCCACCACGTTACCAGAGCCGAAGAGGCCCTGGGCGGCCATGTTGGAAGCTGACGAGGAGGTGGAGGATGAGGCAGAAGCAGCAGAGCTATGGGCCGGCTTGGCCGGGAGGCCTCCGGAGAGGAAGGCTGTGTACTGGTTCCAGAAAGACAGCGGTCCCACCCCCACAAGCTGGGCTGGAATGTCGCGCCCTAGGAAGTCCTGCAGCTTCACCTGTCCTCCTGACAGAACAGGCACCGGGCCTTCCAAGGGGAGGCGCTGTCCGGGCCGCGCCGGGTTGCTGCTCCACATTGGACTGGCCATATTAACCTTGGGGAGCAAAAGAGAAGCAGGGCATTAACGCTTTGCTGATCGCCAAAACGTAAAAACCAGTATAACTAACATCGCTCTTTTCGAGCAATCCTGGGAACTGTAGTTCTGGGAAGAGAAGGACAGAACTACAATTCCCCGCAATTGGGAGGAAAGAAGAGTGAGCTTGTTCACGAGTATAGAGACAGTGTGGTGCAGCGGTTAGTGCCAGACTAGGATATGGGAGGTCCAGGTTCAAATTCAAGGATATATATATCTGTTTCTCTCTCTCTCACACACACACACACACCCTATCCTAGCTTACAGGGCTGTTGTGCGAATAAAACAGAAAAGGAGAACCAGACTGTGAGAATGAAACCAGAAAGGATGAGATGAAAACAAAATGTACAATCGAAACTAAAGCTCAGTGGGCAATAGAGCAGGCATACTGAAACTTCCAAGGACACACTCTAGTTTTGCCAGGGATTTTTTTCCCTGCCATTTTCTGGGCATGAAGCAGGTATCACTGGGGATGTGTGAGGGGAAGTATTTGTGAATTTCCTGCATTGTGCAGGGGGCAGGACTAGATGACCCTGGCAGTTCCTTCCAACTCTCTAATTCTCTATGCAGTGTATATTTTCACTTTAAGAGCTCTCCTCAGGAACCCTGCGTAATGTAGTTTCAGTGGATCGTTAGGAATCCTCAGCTTTCTTACACAAGAATAATCTCGAGAGTTCCTCAAAAGAGTAGCTGTGACAGTTAAATGAGTGAAATTGACCTTTACACAATTGTGGATGTCTTGCCACCTGAGGAAACATGAGCTAATGGCTGCCATTGTTTTGGTTACCTAGCAACATCCTCCAGAAAAAGGCCCAACATGGCTTCCTCTTTCTGATTTGATGCCAGCACTAGAGAGCGGACAGTGACCGAAACTACCACTAGCACGTAAGAAAGCTCTGTGGAAATAAAGATATTGACTAACTGGTTGACATAAGAAAGCCACCATGTTTCTGGTGTCCAGATACCACCTACAGAAGCAACACCAATTACACCATGGCCTCTTTGTCACCTTTGTCGCCTGCGGCACAGACTGGTACATGGCCTGAACAGTCCATGAAAACAAGGCCACTATATGGCCCATAAGTGCTGTTCTAGAGTGGTACGGAAGCCACAATCTTGGCAATGTCAAGCAATCTCCTCTGTGGTACAAGAGACAGTGTTGGTCTCCAACCAGCTAACAAACTAAGTGGCAACCCAATTTACTACAGAATGAAACAAGCAACAATAACTGTGCTTATGAACAATAAAAAAAAATTATACACCCATATATATATTATATATATATATTATATATATCAAAGTCTGTTTGATCTTCAATGATACCTCATACGCAGTACAAAAATATATATTTCCAAAGGGAATAGGTTCCACAAAAGGAGTATTTTTCATCCAGTTTTCTCCAAAAATACCCAGTTTGTATGTAGAAATGTTCATAAGAGACGTACGGTCAGAGTCCTTCACCATTTCCTGTGTGGAATCCAGTTCCCTTCAAGACACTGGCTCCAAAGGCGTCTTATCACGTTTCGCACAGAATGCTTTTTC
This sequence comes from Heteronotia binoei, assembly GCF_032191835.1. Taxonomy (NCBI): domain Eukaryota; kingdom Metazoa; phylum Chordata; class Lepidosauria; order Squamata; family Gekkonidae; genus Heteronotia; species Heteronotia binoei. The sequence continues at coordinate 12,417,982 of NC_083237.1, read as the reverse complement.
CCAGAGCCATTCCGTTCTGTAATGCTAATCAATTGACGTCAAGCTAAGACTTCTTCATAGAATTCAAATCAGGTACAAGCTGATTGAACTGGATTCCACACAGGACATGGTGAAGGACTGTGACTGTACATGTCTTATGAACATTTCTGCATATGAACTGGATATTTTTGGAGAAAAACTGGATGAAAAATACTCATTTTGTGGAACCTATTCCCTTTGGAAATATGTATTTTTGTACTGTGTTTGAGGTATCAATGAAGAACAAACAGAGACTTTTCTATATGGGTGTATATTTTTTTAAATTGTTGATATACACAGTTATTGTTGCTTGTTTCATTCTGGTCTCCAACCAGACAAGAGTTTTTTTCGGCGGTGGGGTCTCACTTTTAGAATGCCCTTCTTCTTGACGCTTGCCCAGCTGTAAGTTATGAGCCATCACGTGGTTTTGGACTTAATGGCAACCCTATGAATTAATGACCTCCAAAATGTCCTACTGGCAGCCTCACTTGGCGCTTTCAAAGCTGAGGGCTGCAGTTCTCCTGACAGACTCAGTCCACCTCATCTTGTGTCTTCATCTTTTCCTAGCATTACTGTCTTTCCCAGTTAACTCTTGTCTTCTCATAACTGGGCCACAGCCTCATTTTAGTCACTCACCCGGCCCCTACCCTTACTAACCTCTTGTCACAAAGTCATTTTTTTTTTTTAAGCCAGTGTCTTAAATGAGGGATTTTACCTCTTTATAGCCTGCTTCTAGAAGTTTCGGCTACCTTGAACCACAAGAAAAGGCGAAGGATAAATGTTTTAATAAAGAAGTAAGCAAATACCATTTTATGCTGCTGAATACGGCATCTAATTCTTCTAGTGGGCTCCCTGCTCTTTTCAATATTGCTAATATTTATGCTCGCTGTTTAACGTTGTGTTAAGAGCCCCGTGGCGCAGAGTGTTAAAGCTGCAGTACTGCAGTCCTAAGCTCTGCTCACGACCTGAATTTGATCCCCGGCGGAAGCTGGGTTTTCAGGTAGCCGGCTCGAGGATAACTCAGCCTTCCATCCTTCCAAGGTCGGTAAAATGAGTCCCCAGCTTGCTGGGGGGAAAGCGTAGATGACTGGGGAAGGCAATGGCAAACCGCCCCGTAAAAAGTCTGCCGTGAAAACGCTGTGAAAGCAACATCACCCCAGAGTCGGAAACGACTGGTGCTTGCCCAGGGGACCTTTCCTTTCCTTAACGTTGTGTTGGTGGCGGGAAGCCCAGTCAAGTCCCAGCTGACTTATGGGGAACCCATGGGGTTTTCAAGGCAAGAGACATTCAGAGGTGGTTTGCCAATGCCTGCCCCCACGTCACGACTCTGGTATTCTTTGGAGGTCTCTCATCCCATCTCCAATGAAGGACTGCATCGGTGTTTAGTTTTTATGGCCTTTTCTTACACGCCCAGGGAAATGCTGATTGCCACTTTGGGGTCAGAAAGCTATTTTCTTCTAGGCCAGTTTGGCCAGAGATCCTGGAGGGTTTTTGCCATCTTCTGGGCATGGTAAGAAAGCAACAAAACACTGTGTAAATTACACGCTTCAAAGAAATGCTTTACATTCTTTACTCACGCATTCATTTGCAGCGTGTGATTTACACAGCGTTTTGTTGCTTTCTTATCAATCTGTACAACGGTGGTTTCCAGTTTGCCTATCTTCTGAGCATGGAGCAGGGGCCACTGGGTGTGTGTGGAGGAACGGTGGCTCAGTAGCAGAGCATCTGCTTGGTAAGCAGAAGGTCCCAGGTTCAAACCTCGGCATCTCCAACTAAAAAGGATCCAGGTAGATAGGCCTGAAACACCTCAGCTTGAGACCCTGGAGAGCCACTGCTGCCAGCCAAGGGAGGGATGGTGGCTCAGTAGCAGAGCATCTGCTTGGTAAGCAGAAGGTCCCAGGTTCAAACCCCAGCATCTCCAACTAAAAAGGATCCAGGTAGATAGGCCTGAAACACCTCAGCTTGAGACCCTGGAGAGCCACTGCTGCCAGTCAAGGGAGGGATGGTGGCTCAGTAGCAGAGCATCTGCTTGGTAAGCAGAAGGCCCCAGGTTCAAACCCCAGCATCTCCAACTAAAAAGGATCCAGGTAGATAGGCCTGAAACACCTCAGCTCGAGACCCTGGAGAGCCACTGCTGCCAGTCAAGGGAGGGATGGTGGCTCAGTGACAGAGCATCTGCTTGATAAGCAGAAGGTCCCAGGTTCAATCCCCGGCATTTCCAACTAAAAAGGATTCAGGCAATTAGGCATGAAAAACCTCAGCTTGAGACCCTGGAGAGCCGCTTCCAGTCTGAGTACACAATACTGACTTTGATGGACCGAGGGTCTGATTCAGTATAAGGCAGCTTCATATGTTCATATGTATGTGTGTGTGAGAAGGTATTTGTTGATTGCCTTCATTATGAAGATGGTTGGATTACATGACCGTGGAGGTCCCTTCCAGCTCTGTGATTCTATGATCCCAATACCCGCTTAGTTTCCAAAATCTGATGTCAGATTGTATTATTGTACTGTTTTTGCCTTAACAGCAGAGCTCTGGATAGAAAGCACATACATTTTCTATGTAGATTTCTTTAAAAAAAAATGTGTTGTAGTGGTTAGCGTATTATGCTCAGATGTGGGAGACCCAGGTTCAAATTCCCATTCTGCCATGGAAGTTCTCTGGCTGACTGTGGGCCAGTCACACACACACACTCTGCCTAACCTACCTCACAGGGTTGTTAGAAGGTTAAAATAAGACTCGAGGGGAATGATAAAAGCCACTTTGGGTCCTTGTTGGGGAGAAAGGAAGGGTATAAATGAAGCAAATAAACTAATACATAAATGTGCCCTAATCCTGTTTACGGAGGACACATTCATAGCCACTGTCTATTCCAGAACTGCCTCTAGAGGGCGACACAATAGATTACATTAAATTGATGAAAGGATAGCCCTCCCTTAACCCCTTGCATATTCCAGAGCTGCCTCTAGAGGGCGACAGAGGATATTACGACATTAAATCGATAAAAGGATAGCCCTTCCTCAACCCCTTGCATATTCCAGAGCTGCCTCTAGAGGGCGACAGAGGATATTACGACATTAAATCGATAAAAGGATAGCCCTTCCTTAACCCCTTGCATATGTCAGAGCTGCCTCTAGAGGGCGACAGAGGATATTACGACATTAAATCAATAAAAGGATAGCCCTTCCTCAACCCCTTGCATATGTCAGAGCTGCCTCTAGAGGGCGACAGAGGATATTACGACATTAAATCGATAAAAGGATAGCCCTTCCTTAACCCCTTGCATATGTCAGAGCTGCCTCTAGAGGGCGACAGAGGAGATTACGACATTAAATCGATAAAAAGATAGCCCTTCCTTAACCCCTTGCATACGTCAGAGCTGCCTCTAGAGGGCAACAGAGGATATTACGACATTAAATCGATAAAAGGATAGCCCTTCCTCAACCCCTTGCATATGTCAGAGCTGCCTCTAGAGGGCGACAGAGGATATTACGACATTAAATCGATAAAAGGATAGCCCTTCCTTAACCCCTTGCATATGCCAGAGCTGCCTCTAGAGGGGGACAGAGGATATTATGACATTAAATCGATAAAAGGATAGCCCTTCCTTAACCCCTTGCATATTCCAGAGCTGCCTCTAGAGGAGGACAAAGAGTATTACAAGATTAAACTGATAAATAGACAGCAAATTCCAATCACCGATCACCCCTCTCTTTATTGCCAGGTCCAGAGAAACACTGAGAAAAGGTCCTCTCACTCTTACCTGGTGGTGAGCTGTCAGCGCGTGTTTGCGCAGGGCGGCTCTGTCCGGAAAGGCCTGCTTGCAAATCCCGCAAGCCAGGGTCAACCCCTCTTTGGCTTGGCTGCCCTGCTGCTGCTTCTCCGATGGACCTTCTCCTGCCATCCCCTTCCCCTGTTCTTCCTCTTCCTCATCCGGCAGGGTTCCCCCTTCCTCCACTTCCATTTCAGCTTTCTCTTCCCCCTCTGGTGCGGAGCAAAGAGGGCTTCTTTCCCCCAACGGGGAGGCGGCCCTGGCGCCTCCCTCTGCCTCTTCTGCCGGTCCCGCTTCCTCCCCTTCCTTGGCAGGGCCCGGAGCCTCCTGTTCTGGGCTGGAAGGTCCCTCGGCCTTCTCCATCCCGCTCTCCAGAGAGTCTTCATCGGTGGCCTCTTCCTCGTCTTCCTCTGACAGCTCTCCCTCTTGCGGTAAGGGCTGCAGCGGCTGCTGCTTCTCTCCTTCTACCGGGGCAGCTCCTTCAGGGGTAGGGGATTCGGGGAGGAGCGCCCCATTGGGGATCTGCCCTCCCAGGTGCATACGGACGTGCTGCTGGAGGCTGACGGCATTGGTGAACTTCTTCTGGCAGATGGGGCAGGAGTTTTGAGCGCGAGCCGCTGAGCTGGTCTTGTGGCCCACGAAATGGGCCCGCAGGTTGCCCCGGGTGGAGAAGGCACGGCCGCACACTTTGCACTTGAAAGGTCTTTCCCCTCCGTGCTGCCCGTAGTGGAGCTGCAGAGCCCGGGGGCAGCTCAAGACCCGCAAGCAGATAACACACTGGTTAGGCCCGGAGGCTGCAGGCAGGGAGGAAGAGGAGCCAGCCGTGGCGTGGGCAGCAGTAACGGGGGCGGCAGCCCCCAAAGAAGGGGACCCCTGGCGGTCGATCTTTTCCACCAGCTGCTGGAGCTTGGAGGTCTCAGAGGGCGAGGCCTCCAGGACGTAGGGGAACGGCCCCACCGCCGCGCCTGCCTTGAAGTGATTCGCCAGCAGGGCCCAACTGGGTAATGACCCCACTAGCTTGCCCAGCTGCAGCCGGGTGCCTTCCACCTCCCTTTCCGGCGGTGTGTTCTCGTCCCCCTTCCCTTTCGCCTCCACGGCCTTCATCAGCACCAGCTTGTTGAAGCCAGGCAAGGCCTGGGCCGCCGCAGATGGGGAGGCACCGGAAAGCAGCGTGAGGCTCTCGGTGGCGCTGAGGGCCTTGCGCTCGGCTGTGGCGGCAGGCGGAACGGCACTCTCCTCCCCCGCCTCGGCTTTCTCCGGCGGCACCGACATGCCGTAAGGTAGCCCCGAGGTGGTGAGGACATAGTCGAGGTGCTCGGGGACCGGGTGAGGATTCATCTGGACGTGGGGGTACTTCTCCCTGTGCCGGTGGAAGTGCACCTTCAGGTTGCCACGGGTGGTGAAGCGGTTGCCACAGATGTTGCACTTGTAGGGGCGCTCGCCCGTGTGGGAGCGCAGGTGGATCTGGAGGGCGCTATCGCTGCCGAAGACTTTGCCGCAGAAGCGGCACTTGTGCCGCCCGCCCGGCTTCTCCTCCAAGCTGGCGTCCCCCCCGCCGCCATTCTTCGGCCGCAGGAGCCCCGGCGAAGTCGCTTGCTCCAGCCCGCGGGCGGCCCCCAGGCACTGAGCAGCCAAGAGCCCCGTCGCCGTCGGGAAGGCCGGAGCCAAGAGCTGCTCGGCTTTGGGGACCCGAGTCCCTCCGGGGAAAGGGTGGTAGAGGTGGAAGAAAGCCGGCTTGGGCACCTCGGGGGAGCCGGAAGCCGGGGTCCTGCCTGGCTCGGTCTTGATGGAAAAGACCGGCAGAGGCGGCTTGGGAGGCAGGGAAGCTCCCGGGGCCGGCTCGGCAGAAGGCGCCGTGGAGCCCACCTGCCCCAGGGAGCCCAGCAGCAGCACCTGCCGGCAGATCTGTTCCGTCATCTGCATCTGATGGAGCTGGCGCTGCTGCAAGACCCGCAACTCCTCCAGGATGAGGGGAATGTTGAGGTGCCCCGTGGTGACTGCGGTAGGGGGAGGTGGTGGCGGGGGAGGCGGGGGGAGAGGAGGGGGAGGGGCCGGGTCCTGGCCCGGCTCCGCCGACAAGGCCCTCGGTTCCACATCCATGCTTGGGGGGCTGTCGGGACGGGCCTCCAAGGAGGAAGAAGAGGAGGAGGAAGAGCTGGTCGTCTCTTGGCCGGCAACCACCGCGGCGCCGGCAGACGAGCAGGCGGGCTGCTCCGGGCAACAGGACTCCACATGGGCGGACAACTCCAGGGGGTCCTTGAAGCCGGCGTGGCAGCAGGGGCAGGATAAGGGGGCAGACTCGTCGCCGGTGTCTCCTGGGGGGAAGAAGAGAAAGGAGACATGATTAGCCCAGAGGGGTACAGGAGCCTACAGCTAAGAACGTAAGGACAGAAGAGAAACCATGCTGGATCGGGCCAATGGCCCATCCAGTCCAACACTCTGTGTCACATAAGAACATAAAAGAAGCCACCTTGGATCAGGCCAATGGCCCATCCAGTCCAACACTCTGTGTCACACAGTGGCCAAAAACACCCAGGTGCCATCAGGAGGTCCACCAGTGAGGCCAGGACACTAGAAGTCCTCACACTGTTGCCCCTCCCAAGCACCAAGAATACAGAGCATCACTTGCCCCAAACCAAGAGTTCCAACAATACACTGTGGCTAACAGCCACTAATGGACCTCTGCTCTATATGCTTATCCAATCCCCTCTTGAAGCTGGCTATGCTTGTAGCTGCCACCACCTCCTGTGGCAGGGAATTCCACATGTTAATCACCCTTTGGGTGAAGAAGTATGTCCTTTTATCCATTCTAACCCGACTGCTCAGCAATTTCATTGAATGTCCATGAGTTCTTGTATTGTGAGAAAGGGACTTCTTTCTCTACCTTCTCCATCCCATGCATAATCTAGGCGGGGTGGGGAACAGTGGCTTTCCAGATGTTTTTTGCCTACAACTCCCATCAGCCCCAGCCATTGGCCATGCTGGCTGGGGCTGATGGGAGTTGTAGGCAAAAAACATCTGGAGAGCCACTGTTCCCCACCCCTGATCTAAAGCTAGAGTTAGGGAACAGCACCGGTTTGGAAAAAGAAAAACAAACTGAAAAATAATGACAACCCCCCCACCCCAAAAGCAGACAGAGGCTGCAAGGCCTTGTCTCGTTCAATCCCGCTATGATAGCCAGTGTGGTGTAGTACTGGGATCTGGGAGATCAGGGTTCGAATCCCCACTGTGCCATGGATTTAGGGGTTTAGATAAAAATATGGCGCAGAGGTCCATCAGTGGCTATTAGCCACAGTGTTTGTGTTTGTGTGTGTGTGTATGTGTATATATATATATATATAAATTTTTTGGCCACTGCGTGACACAGAGTGTTGGACTGGATGGGCCATTGGCCTGTTCCAACATGGCTTCTCTTATGTTCTTACGGATTCTTGATAGGTGACCTTGGGCTAGTCACGTTGTCTTATGCTAACTCAGGGGTGGAATTCTAGTAGGAGCTCCTTTGCATATTAGGTCACACTCTCCTGATTTAGCCAATCCTCCAAGAGCTTACAAGGCTCTTTTTTGTAAGCTCTTGGAGGATTGGCTACCTCAGAGGTATGTGGCCTAATATGCAAAGGAGCTCCTGCTAGAATTCCACGCTTGGTAACCTACCTCACAGTGTTGCCGTTGTCAGGATACAATGGAGCGGAGAACAATGTAAGATGCGTGGGGGAGAAAGGCCGTGTATAAGCAAGGAAAATAAAATATTTTTTAAGAATTTATTTTATCTATTTATTATTAGATTTCTAAATCACCTCTCCCTGCTGAAGTGGGCTCTGGGTGACATACAACAGAGATAAAAACATGAAGCCTACGAAAATCATTGAAAGAGGAATTATTTGCAACCTAAAATCAGATGCTGATATCCTATTCTTACAACTGCAGACTGCCAGATACTTTGTGGGCAGGGGAAAGAGGGCAAAACGAGCAGGGAGACCAAAAAGAGAGCTCCAGCCTAGACGGTAAGCAGTGTTCCCTCTAAGCTGAGTTAGTGTGAGCTAGTTCAGTTTCTCAGGCTCTAGCTCACACCTTTTTGTCTCCGCTCAGGAAAAACGGCCCCAGAGCAAACTCATTGATGCAGCAGCTCACAACTTTCAGGCCCGCAGCTCACAAAGTAGATTTTTTGCTCACAAGACTCTGCAGCTCAGAGGGAACACTGCTCATCGTCCCCGTCCTCCAGCCTTTCTGCCTTTCAGGCCCTGCAGAACCGCAAAAATGGCCGCCCATCCAGAGGGGGTTACCAGCTTGCAACCTCTGCATCTAGAAACGACACTCTCAATCTAGGAGTCTTTCTCCATTTTTATTTTTAAAGCAACTTTTCTGGTCGTTATCAAAGGAAAATATCTCAACAGAAACAAGCCGGCTGGCAAAAAAAAAAAAAAACCCACAAAAAAAAAGCCAGCATGCTAAAGGTGCGGAAAACACAAGGCGATTTGCAACAGGAAGGATGCCAAAGAAAATTCTCTGGGGCACAAGAGGGGGGGGGGGATCGTGTTGGGTCCTGTTCAAGGCTTGAGAGTCTGGCTGCCCTCTGCTTGTAACCCCCCACCCCCTCTCTGCAAACCTCAAGCCCCGGCCCCACCTCTCCCTCCCCTCCCTCCAAATCCGGCGCCCAGCCCTCCAAATTCCTCCGGCGCACCTTCTCCCTCTGCAAGGGAGGGGGGGGAAGATCTTAGGCATTTGGAGGGAGCAAAGCAGACAATGGGAAAGGGCAGGGCTGCTGCAACCGGGCCCGGGAGAGCAACCCAGGGCGCTCCACGCCGAAGGATCCCGCTGTCCCAGCGGAGGAATGCATCGGTGCGCGCCTGCCCGAGGGAGGGGGAAGGCAGGCTGGGCTGGCTCCGGGCCTGCGGCTCGCCCTGCCTCCCCCACCCCTCCTTGGGGGCGACGCGCCCTCCGGCCAGCCCGCCGCTCGCCCCACCCCACCCCACCCGGCCAGCCGAGGCGCCCACCTGCGCGCTCCCCCATCCCGCCCGGCGCCTCGTCCTCCGCCTGCTGCTCCTCCTCCTCCTCCTCCTCGCGCCCTCCGCGGCTGCTCATCCCCGACGCCTGCCTGCCCGCCCGGCCCCGCCGCTCCCCGAGGAGGATGCAGGAGGAAGCGCCCGCCGGAGCCAGCCAGCGATCGCCTCGCCGAGAGCGGCTCCCACCCGGCTGCAGCAGGGACCTCTGGCGACTGGAGGGCGGCGGCGGCGGCGGCGAGGCAAAGGAAGCCGCCTGCGCCACCCAGCGCACCTGGAGACAAGACGGAGGGAGGGAGGGAGGGAGGAAGGAAGGAAGGAAGGAAGGAAGGAAGGAAGGAAGGAAGGAAGGAAGGAAGGAAGGAAGGAAGGAAAGCAAAGATGAGAGAAGGAAGGGAGGAAGGAAAGCAAATAGATGAGAGAAGAAAGGTAGGAAGGAAACAGATGAGGGAAGGAAGGAAATAGATGAGAGAAGGAAGGGAGGAAGGAAAGCAAATAGATGAGAGAAGGAAAGGAGGAAGGAAATAGATGAGAGAAGGAAGGAAGGAAACAGATGAGGGAAGGAAGGAAAGCAAATAGATGAGAGAAGGAAGGGAGAAAGGAAACAGATGAGGAAAGGAAGGAAATAGATGACAGAAGGAAGGAAAGCAAATAGATGAGAGAAGGAAGGAAGGAAACAGATGAGGGAAGGAAGGAAATAGATGATAGAAGGAAGGGAGGAAACAGATGAGGGAAGGAAGGAAAGCAAATAGATGAGAGAGGAAGGAAGGAAACAGATGAGGGAAGGAAGGAAAGCAAATAGATGAGAGAAAGAAGGGAGGGAGGAAACAGATGAGGGAAGGAAAGCAAATAGAGAGAAGGAAGGGAGGAAAGAAACAGATGAGGGAAGGAAGGAAATAGATGAGAGAAGGGAGGGAGGTGGGAATGAAACAGATGAGGGATGGAAGGAAATAGATGAGACAAGGAAGGGAGAAAGGAAGGAAACACATGAGGGAAGGAAGGAAAGCAAATAGATGAGAGAAGGAAGGATCATCACCACAATGAAAAGCAGAAGGAAAGAAATGAAGACTGTGGTGTAGTACTTTTTAGACTAAAGGTAAAGGTAGTCCCCTGTGCAAGCACCAGTCTTTTTGGACTCTGGGGTGACGTTGCGTTCACATTTTCACGGCAGACTTTTTACAGGGTGATTTGCCATTGCCTTCCCCAGTCATCTACACTTTCCCCCCAGCAAGCTGGGGACTCATTTTGCTGACCTCGGAAGGATGGAAGGCTGAGTCAACCTGGAGCCAGCTACCTGAACCAGCTTCCGCTGGGATCGAACTCAGGTCGTGAGCAAAGGGCTCCGACTGCAGTCCTGCAGCTTTACCACTCTGCGCCACAGGGCTCTTACTTTTTAGACAACTCACCCCATTTTGGGGCAACCTTATTCCTATATCTCCAGGCAGGAGAGACCTCCCCCCATCTTGGGTGCATTCGCACATTACTTTCTTCTCTTTTAGACGTACACTCGACCATCAACAGCAAGTTAGGTATGTGACGACAAGGATGCATTGCCCATCTGTGTGGGCTCTGTTGGCACATATATATGAACATATGAAGCTGCCTTATGCTGAAGCAGACCCTGGGTCCATCAAAGTCAGTATTGTCTTCTCAGACTGGCAGCGGCTCTCCAGGATCTCAAGCTGAGGTTTTTCACGCCTATTTGCCTGGACCCTTTTAGTTGGGAGATGCTGGGCATTGAACCTGGGACCTTCTGCTTACCATGCAGATGCTCTACCACCGAGCCACTGTCCCTCACCTGACTGGAATGGCTCTCCAGGGTCTCAAGCTGAGGTTTTTCACACCTATTTGCCTGGACCCTTTTTAGTTGGAGATGCCGGGGATTGAACCTGGGACCTTCTGCTTAACAAGCAGATGCTCTACCACTGAGCCACAGTCATCCCTCTTCATCCCCTGACATCGAGGGTGGATTTGCATGTGTGCATGGGTAACGCACACTGATCAAGTAACAGGAGAGAGAGTGTTTTGCACTGCCTCCTGTTCTCCTAATGCGAATGGTTTCAAGTGGAGTCGATTGGTTCTTTTGGCTGCCAGTCGTCATCAAGCACCAGTGTCAGCGATAACAGAGGCACTTGTAAACCACAGACCTGCATACTGTTGAGACACCCAAGATCAGCTGGGGGTCACGGGGTAGTCTGTTGGCAAGCGGGCTTGCCGCTATGTTATGTGCGACGCAGCTCCCGTAAGAACATCAGGAGAGCCCTTCTGGATCAGACTAGCGGTCCACCCAGTCCAGTATCCTGGCTCGCACAGGGGCCAACCAGTTCCTCTGAAGGGGCCAACTCCGGGGCATAGAGGCCAAGGCCTTTGCCTGATGTTGCCTCCTGCCTGTGGGACTCCAGAGCTTCTGAGCATCCGTGGCTAGTAAACTCTCTGCCAGACCTTTCCTTTCTTCATGAAATCGGCCTAATCCCTTTTTAAGTTGATCTATGCCTTTGCCCATCACTACATCCTCTCGACAGCAAATTCCACACTTTAATCACTGGCTGCGATCGCCCACGCTAAATCGTGCACTTTCAATCCGCTTTCAATGCACTTTCCAGCTGGATTTTCCCGTGCGAAGGGGCAGAAGCCAGATGGGAAGTGGATCGAGAGCGGACTGAAAGCGCGTTTCCATACTGGGTAAAGACGTATTTCATTTTGTCGGTCCAAAATCTACTGCACATCAGCTTCAGTGAGAGCCAGTTTGGTGCAGTGGTGAAGTATGCGGACTCTTATCTGGGAGAACCGGGTTCGATTCCCCACTCCTCCCCTTGCACGTGCTAGCATGGCCTTGGGTCAGCCATAGCTCTCGCAAGGGCAGACTCTGTCAGAGCTCTCTCAGCCTCACCCACCTCACAGGGGGGAGAAGATATAGGAGATTGCGAGCTGCTCTGAGTCTCTGATTCAGAGAGAAGGGTGGGGTATAAATCTGCAGTCTTCTTCATTGAGCGCCCTCAAGTTCAACTATTTGAGGACAGGGAGTGAAAGTTCTGTTTGCCATCTCTAACCTTTCCATAGTTTTATAACCTATAATGTCCTCCCGTCCCTTAGCCATCTCTTAATTGAGACACAAATTAAGCAGAGAAGTGTGCTTACATGGGTAGCATCCCCCATTTAGAAGATGATGATATTGGATTTATATCCCGCCCTCCACTCCGAAGTCTCAGAGCGGCTCACAATCTCCTTTACCTTCCTCCCCCACAACAGACACTCTGTGAGGTAGATGAAGATATTGGATTTATATCCCACCCTCCACTCCGAAGAGTCTCAGAGCAGTTCACAATCTCCTTTACCTTCCTCCCCCACAACAGACACCCTGTGAGGTAGATGAAGATATTGGATTTATATCCCACCCACCACTCCGAAGAGTCTCAGAGCGGCTCACAATCTCCTTTCCCTTCCTCCCCCACAAGACACCCTGTGAGGTAGATGAAGATATTGGATTTATATCCCACCCACCACTCCGAAGAGTCTCAGAGCGGCTCACAATCTCCTTTCCCTTCCTCCCCCACAACAGGACACCCTGTGAGGTAGATGAAGATATTGGATTTATATCCCACCCACCCACTCCGAAAAGTCTCAGAGCGGCTCACAATCTCCTTTCCCTTCCTCCCCCACAACAGACACCCTGTGAGGTAGATGAAGATATTGGATTTATATCCCACCCTCCACTCCGAAGAGTCTCAGAGCGGCTCACAATCTCCTTTACCTTCCTCCCCCACAACCAGACACCCTGTGAGGTAGATGAAGATATTGGATTTATATCCCACCCTCCACTCTGAAGAGTCTCAGAGCGGCTCACAATCTCCTTTACTTTCCTCCCCCCCACAACAGACACCCTGTGAGGTAGATGAAGATATTGGATTTATATTAGGGTTGCCAAGTCCCAATTTAAGAAATATCTGGGGACTTTGGGGTGGAGCCGGGGAGACTTTGGGGGTGGAGCCAAGAGACATTAGGGGCGGAGCCAAGATCAAGGCTGTGACAAGCATAATTGAACTCCAAAAGGAGTTCTGGCCATCACATTTAAAGGGACGGCACATCTTTTCAATGCCTTCCTTCCATAGGAAATAATGAAGGATAGGGGCACCTTCTTTGGGGGCCCATAGAATTGGACCCCTGGTCCAATCGTTTTGAAACTTGGGGGGTATTTTGGGGAGAGGCACTAGATGCTATACTGAAAAATTTGGTGCCTCTACCTCAAAAAACAAGCTCCCCCAGAGCCCCAGATACCCGCAGATCAATTCTCCATTATTTTCTATGGGAATAAATCTCCATAGGGAATAATAGAGTTCCCAGCAGACATTTCCCTCCCCTCCCCCCGCTTTCTGACGACCCTGAAGCGGGGGGAGGGCCTCTAAACCGGGGGATCCCCTGCCCCCACCTGGGGATTGGCAACCCTAATTTATATCCTACCCTCCACTCCGAAGAGTCTCAGAGTGGCCCACAATCTCCTTTACCTCCCGCCCCCCCACAACAGACACCCTGTGAGGTAGATGAAGATATTGGATTTATATCCCGCCCTCCACTCCAAAGAGTCTCAGAGCGGCTCACAATCTCCTTTAACCTTCCTCCCCTACAACAGACACCCTGTGAGATGGGTGAGTCTGGAGAGGGCTCTCACAGCAGCTGCCCTTTCAAGGACAACCTCTGCCAGAGCTATGGCTGACCCAAGGCAATTCCAGCAAGAGCAAGTGGAGGAGGGGGGAATCAAACCAGTTCTCCCAGGTAAGAGTCCGCACGCTTCACCATTACACCAAACTGGCTCGCCACTACACCTTACACTACTGGCTCACACTTAACCACTACACCTATCAGGCCACACTAGGGTTGCCAACTCCAGGTTGGGAAATTCCTGGAGTTTGGGGGGTGGTGCCTGGGTAAGGCAAGGTTTGGGGATCCGAGGGTCCTCAGTAAGGTCTACAGCAGGGAGTTGAACTCATTTGTTATGAGGGCTGAATCTGACATAAATGAGACCTTGTCGGGCCAGGCCACATATGTCATAAAATGAAATGCCACGTAGCAGAGATAATAAACTTAATAAAGGACAAAGACAAACATAATGGGTTTTTGGGGTTTTTTTAAATGTTAAACATGCTTAAAACATTAGCCCTGGTTGATCTGAAATATGCTTTCTTTGTATTTTCTCCCATATGAACCAGGGAATTGGGCAAAGGAAGCTCTGGCTCTTTCCTTCCTTCCCCAGAGGACCAGGAGGAACCTCAGCCAATAGAAGAAAGAGAGGATTGGCTCAGTAGCCTCTGCTGCGTGACTGAGAGAGCCTGGCAAAGCAAACTCTCCCTCCTCCCCCCTTCCTCCCCAAGAGAGGAGCCTCAGCCAATAGAGGAAAACAGAAGTTTTTGCTCGGTAGCTCCTGTGCAATTGAGCAAGCCTGGCAAAGCAAACTCTCCCTCCTCCTCCCTTCCTCCCCAAGAGAGGAGCCCTCAGCCAGTAGAGGAAAACAGAAGTTTTGCTCGGTAGCTCCTGTGTGATTGAGCAAGCCTGGCAAAGCAAACTCTCCCTCCTCCCCCCTTCCTCCCCAAGAGAGGAGCCTCAGCCAGTAGAGGGAAAACAGAAGTTTTGCTCGGTAGCTCCTGTGTGATTGAGCAAGCCTGGCAAAGCAAACTCTCCCTCCTCCCCCCTTCCTCCCCAAGAGAGGAGCCTCAGCCAGTAGAGGAAAGCAGAAGTTTTGCTCAGTAGCTCCTGTGTGATTGAGCAAGCCTGGCAAAGCAAACTCTCCCTCCTCCCCCCTTCCTCCCCAAGAGAGGAGCCTCAGCCAGTAGAGGAAAGCAGAAGTTTTTGCTCGGTAGCTCCTGTGCGATTAAGCAAGCCTGGCAAAGCAAGCTGTGATGCAGAAGGGAAGCAAAAGAGAGAGAGAAGGATTACAGCCAGTTGCTCGGAGGGGGGGGGATGCTGATAGGAGCCCCAGGGGCCTGATTCAGCCCCTGGACTGCATGTTTAATACTCCTGGTCTAAGGCTTTACAGTTCATCCTCCAAAGCAGCCATTTTCTCCAGGGGACTTGATATCTGTAGTCTGGAGATCAGTTGTAATTCTAAGGAGATCTCCAGGCTCCACCTGGAGACTGGCAACCAAATTCTGCTCCGTAGACCAGCAGGGTTGCCTGTCCAGAAAAAGGAACACCAAAACCTTGAAAATATCCCACTACCACCTATCAATGGGACTTTGCTGATGGCAGAATAAGCCCTCCAAACCAGGGCTTGCTTGCTTTTTTTATTGGGAGGGGGGTAGCAGGAACTCCTTTGCATATTAGGCCACACCCCCATATAGCCAATCCTCCAAGAACTTACAGGGCTCTTCGTACAGGGTCTACTCTAAACTCTTGGAGGATTGGCCACATCAGGGAGGTGTGGCCTAATAGGCAAAGGAGTTCCTGCTACAAGAAAAGCCCCGCCTACAGCCATTCCATCATGCTGCTCAATTCGACTTTCACTCTTTATCTAACGCATCTCGTAGGGTTTCTTTGCCAATCAAGGGACTGCAATGTTGAGCTTTACCTCGCTCCCTTTCCTTATGTCCACATTTCAGGGCGCACTTGAGGCAGATCTAGATTACTGACATTTTTAAAAGGAGAGCAAACCAGCCTAGCATCTTTGGTGCAGGCCCCAAAATCTCTTGGCACTTGGTGCCCACTAACAGTGCCATCCAAAGCAGAATTGCGCCCTTCTAAGCCCATTCTCTTCTGTGGTTTAGACAGGGGCAAACTCCGCTTAGGATACCACTGTAAGCCTGCTGCCCTTCTTTTTCCGACTTAGGCGCTTTTCTCTCATGCCCTGAATCATTTCCCTGCCCCCAACCCATGCCTTGCTTCCCCTCACTCCTTACACATCTGCTTTAGGGTCTGCCCCCCCCCCCCCCACATAGACATGTTTTGACATAGATGAGCTAGCTGGATCTTGTCAGATCTCAGAAGCTATGCAGGGCTAGCTGAGGTCAGTACTTGGGTGGGAATGAACGAACGAACAATCATATAGCATTGTGTGTGGCACAGCCAGGAGAGCCTAAGATTGTCTGGCAGCCTGAAATTCTAGCTCCTTTAACATTATCCACCACTAAAGAAGATACTGGATTTATATCCTGTCCCACCTTTCACTCAAAATCTCAGAGCGGTTTACAATCTCCTTTACTTTCCTCCCCACAACAGACACCCTGTGAGGTTGATGGGGCTGAAAGAGCTCTCCCAGAAGCCGCCCTTCCAAGGACAACTCCTTTGAAAGCTATGACTGACCCCAAGGCCATCCAGCAGGTGCAAGTGGAGGAGTGGGGAATCAAACCCGGTTCTCCCAGATAAGAGTCTCCCCTTTCAAGGACAACCTCTACCAGAGCTATGGCTGACCCGAGGCCATTCCAGCAGCTGCAGGTGGAGGAGTGGGGAATCAAACCCGGTTCTCCCAGATAAGAGTCTCCCCTTTCAAGGACAACCTCTGCCAGAGCTATGGCTGACCCGAGGCCATTCCAGCAGGTGCAAGTGGAGGAGTGGGGGAATCAAACCCGGTTCTCCCAGATAAGAGACCACACATTTAACCACTACACCATACTGGCAAGACTTGTTTCAGATGGCTGAAAGAGCTTTGAAAGATCTGTGACTGACCCAAGGTCACCCAAGCTGGCCTCATGAGGAGGAGCGCAGAATCGAACCCGGTTCTCCAGATTAGAGTCCATCGCTCTTAACCACTACACCGCTCTGGCTGGGAGACCACCACAGAAGTCCACAGTCACTACACAGAGGCAGGCAATGGCAAACTACTTCCGTTTGTCTCTTGCCTCGAAAGCCCTATGGGATCACCATAAATCTGACGTCACTCTCTACCACCATAGGCAGGCATTGCAGCGTTTGCCAACGCTGTAGGACTGTAGGTTAAAGAAAAGATCTCCAACGGCCTGGGCAAGACTTCCACCTAGGGTTGCCAATCCCCAGTTGGGGGTAGGGGATCCTCCAGTTTGCCGGCCCTCCCCCCCATTTCAGAAAGCAGCGGAGGGGGAAACGTCTGCTGGGCATTCCATTATATCCTACGGAGAACAATTCCTATAGAATATAATGGATAATTGATCTGTGGGTATTTGGGGCTCTGGGGGGGGGGGTCTGTCATTTGAGGTAGACGCACCAAACTTTCAGCATAGCATCTATTGCTTCTTCTCAAAACACTCTCCAAGTTTCAAAAAGATTGGAGCAGGGAGTCCAATTCTATGAGCCCCCAAAGACGGCGCCCCTATCCTCCATTATTCCCTATGGAAGGAAGGCATTTTAAAAGTTGTGAGGTCCTTTTAAATGCGCTGGCCAGAACTCCCTTCAGAGTTCCATTGTGCTTGTCACACCCTTGCTCCTGGCTCCACCCCCAAAGTCTCCTGGCTCCCCAGCTATTTCTTGAGTCCGACTTGGCAACCCTACTTCCACCTGGCTCCACCCACTTTCTGAAAACACTTAGCAAGCACTAGATAAGGCACTGGCGTGCACCATCATACGCACGAGAACTTGTCGGGAGCCTCGACTCCAGCCACATCACATGACCACTCCATCTTCTCCCCCACCAACCCCCACGGAAACACGAATCTGCAGGCCTCGGATTCAGCAGGAGCTCATAGGAGCGCAGCTCCTGAACCTTTCTGAGGGTTCCCCCTCTTCTTCACCACCTTGTCCACGGAACAGTAGGCGCAATCCCTGGATGAGCTCCACCACCTATTTTTCTCCAAAATGACACCCTGTGGAATCTGACGGAGTATGTAGGCTCAGATGACAAGAGTAGGTTTTTATACCCTACTCTTCACTACCTGAAGGAGTCTCGGAGGGGCCTACAATCATCTTCCCTTCTTCTCCCCATAACAGACATCCTGTGAGGCAGGTGAGGCTGAGAGAACTGCGACTGATCCAAGGTCACCCAACTGGCTGCCTGTGGAGGCGGAGCGCAGAATCAAATCTGGTTGTCCCAGATAAGCAGGGGTGGAATTCTAGCAGGTTCCTTTGCATATTAGGCCACACACCCCTGATGTAGCCAATCCTCCAAGAGCTTACAGGGGTCTTAGTACAGGGCCTACTGTAAGCTCCAGGAGGATTGGCTACATCAGGGGTGTGTGGCCTAATATGCAAAGGAGCTCCTGCTAGAATTCTACCCCTGCAGATAGGAGTCCACGCACAACACCAAGCTGGGTCTCAGAAGAAAAGTTGAACTTATAACCACCTGCCCTTCAATCAGAGTGCCAGAGCGGCTTACCATCTTCTCTTCTTCTCCCCACAACAGACGCCCTGTGAGGAAGGTGGGGCTGAGAGAGCTCTTCAAGAATGGCTCTCAAGAGAACAGCTGAGACAACTGTAACTGGTCCAAGGTCACCCAGCCGGCGGCATGTAGTGGAGTGGGGAATCAAACCTGGTTCTCCCAGAGTAGAGTCTGCCGATCTTAACCACTACACCAAACTGGCTGGTGTAGTGACTGTGGTTTAATTAAAACCAATTCAGGGCTTTTTTTGGTAGCAGGAACTCCTTTGCATATTAGGCCACCCCCCCCCCCCCCCCGGATGTAGCCAATCCTGGAGCTTACAGTAGGCCCTGCACTAAGAGCCCTTCAGGGATTGACTTGGCTAAGAATAACTACAGGGTGTGTCCTTCATCTGACAGAGGCGTCAAGTGCCAGGTGAGAGAGAGCTTATCTCTTATGTCTGGGTTGGCTTGCTTGATTGTAAACCACTTTGAGCAATTAGGGAACAAATGGTATAGAAATACAGTAATTAAATTAGGAACATAAATAGATAAAAGCATGTGTGCTATGAAGCTACTGCATGTTAAATGCTCCAAAACAGGGTTAATGTCACCGTTGTGCCCTCAAATGCACTGCTATGGAATTGGCTAACAGAGTCACCTGCTAGTCCTCAAGTTTAATATATTCAAATACGGAGGAATTAGAGTACTCTGCAAGGCTTTTTTTTGTAGCAGGAACTCCTTTGCATATTAGGCCACACACTCCTGATGTAGCCAGTCCTCCAAGAGCTTGGAATTCTAGCAGGGGCTCCTTTGCATATTAGGCCACACACCCCTGATGTAGCCGATCCTCCAAGAGCTTGGAATTCTAGCAGGGGCTCCTTTGCATATTAGGCCACACCCCCTGATGTAGCCAATCCTCCAAGAGCTTACGGGGCTCTTCTTACAAGGCCTACTGTAAGGTCTTGGAGGACTGGCTACATCAGCGGTGTGTGGCCTAATATGTAAAGGAGTTCCTGCTACAAAAAAAGCCCTACAAGCCATGATCCTGCTTCTTCAGTGCCCACAGTTGTTCTCCTTAAGGAGTCCGATGTCTCAAAAGGGACAAATTTCCATCCACCCAAAAAACTTTCAAATGAAATGATCAGCCGGCGCTCTGCTCCTGCTCACAGCAGTTAAAATCTATTCTGCAGCCAAAGCAGAGAAGCAAAATCATGCATTGCATCGGCTCCCCCCCCCACCCCGTCCCCATTTCTGTGCATCTCAAAACCCCAGAGGAAGCTGGACTCTAGTCGATTCCAAGATAATTGTCACAAGCAAATGCCCAAAAAGAAAAAAAGAGGGGGGGGGGGAGAGAAAGATCTAACTTAACACAAGAGAGACTATCTGGGACTCAGGGAGTTACTTAGCAACAGCACAAAGCCCGGAGAGGGCGAAAGAGAAAAGAGGCAGTGTGTGGCAAAAATGTGTGAAGAAGTGTGACAGAGTGCATATGTGTGTGACGCTCTTCCTGGCTATGGGGAAGCTGGGCCTGATGCGGGGTGTGAGTGTAGGAGAAAGCCGTGATAGCGATTGCAGAGGCATCAGGGACCAAAGGCAAAATATAAGTGGCAGAGTGCCGGAAAAAGAACATCTCTCCTTTTTCAGACTCCGAAATTTTTTGCAGGGGGCAAATGAATTGATCCCATGCGTGCTCACACAAACTCCTTAGAGGAGAAGGAGGAGATATTGCATTTATATCCCGCCCTATACTCTGAATCTCAGAGTCTCAGAGCAGTCACACATTACCTCACCCTGTGAGGCAGGTGAGGCTGAGAGAGCTCTTACTGCAGCTGCCCTTTCAAGGACAACTCTGTGAGAGCTATGGCTGACCCAAGGCCATTCCAGCAGCTGCAAGTGGAGGAGTAGGGAATCAAACCCGGTTCTCCCAGATAAGAGTCCATGTACAACCACTACACAAACTGCCTCTTAGGCCTAAGATCTATGCGCTGTTCCCAACGATGGAGCATGAAGTAGAGCCTGCTGCCATAATCTTGCTTCTTCAGTACCCGCCCTTGTCCTTCCTAAACATGTCATTTGAGAAGGAGCAGAGCACAGCAAAAGTGTACGTCAGTCTGGGCCGCAGACCAATTCTTGTTTTGTTTCACCCTTGTTGAGCGTGGCGCTTTGTGGGGATACAAGAAGAGAGGTCCCTGCCCGGAGGCGCTTCCAGTCTCAAATTCAATACCTGCTTAGTTGGGAGTAGGGAAATGGGGACTCAGTTTGTAGGAATTCTAGAAAGCCTGCAGGCACCAATCTGCATGTGGGCAAAATCACCAAGAGTCTATATGTGGGCGTTCTCCATCGCGGCTCCCACCCTGCCCAAGAAGGCTAGGAAAGATTCCCCCTTCTGGCCTTCTGCAAACTAGGCAAAACTATTCAAGCGGGCTTTTCTGTGCAGGGAACAGGGTCGCACTGTATCAAATGGTTTTCCAGACTTGCTCGATTCATTGATTAGGGACTGCGTTCTGTGCTGCTGCAGACAGGTTGTTGTAAGTATGATCCAATTTACGTAATTTCTGTGCCCCTTAATGGGCCATGTGAATCCTTATGCCCAGGCCTTTTTTCGGAGCAGGAACTCCTTGACATATTAGGCCACGCACCCCTGATGGAGTCAATCCTCCAGGAGCTTACAGTAGGCCCAGTACTCAGAGCCCTGTAAGCTCCTGGAGGATTGGCTACATCAGGGGTGTGGCCTAATATGCAAAGGAGTTCTTGCTACAAAAAAAAAGTCTGTTATGAACATATGAAGCTGCCTTATACTGAATCAGAGCCTTGGTCCATCAAAGTCAGTATTGTCTTCTCAGACTGGCAGCGGCTCTCCAGGGTCTCAAGCTGAGGTTTTTCACATCTATTTGCCTGGACCCTTTTTTGGAGATGCCAGGGATTGAACCTGGGACCTTCTGCTTCCCAAGCAGATGCTCTACCACTGAGCCACCGTCCCTCCCTGCCATGCTTCAGTTGTTTGTAGTAGTTCCGGACTTCTAAAATCCAAACGCAATGGTTATTAATGTAAATAAATAGAGGACAGTGAGCGAGAAAGGGCTGACTCATATATAGGACTTGGAAAGCGTGCGGGACGCAATACATGCTCATCTATGCAGCAGGAGAATGTGTTTACATGTACGGGTGTAACAGATATTTGCTATACGAGGGCATGTGTGAATGTAGTCTGGATTACACTGGATTTCAGTGCAAGAGAAGTCAGCATGTGTGTGTTATCAGTAAGGTATTCTTTAAAGCGTTTAAGCCCTGCCTTTCTCCCCCAGTGGGTACCCAAAGCAGCTGATACAGAATCATAAAGTTGGAAGGGAACCCCAAGGTCATCTAGTCCAACCCCCTGCACAATGCAGGAAATTCACAAATACCTCCCCCATACACAGAGAGTGACCCTGCTCCACGTTCAGATGGCAAAAACACCCCTCCAGGATCCGGAGACAAGCTGCTTCTTAGCTCCAACGTGTTGATTGTCATTTCCCTAGGCGTGGAAGAAAGGGCCATGAGAACTAAGCCCTGATGCGACCCTTCCTGCTGTCCTTCTCACGATCTGCCTAATTCACAGGATCCGTATTGCTGTCAGATGGCCCTCTAGCCTCTGTTTGAAAACCTCCAGAGGAGAGCCACAACCTCCTGAGGAAGCCTCTTCCACTTCCCTAATGTTTAGCGGAAAAACCTTTTTGATTTGGTCTCAACCTGTTGAATTTCAACCTGTGGAATTCTGTCCTCTGTTTTATCCTCTCAACCACCCTGTGAGGTAGGCAAGGCTGGAAGCCTGTGACTGGCCCAAGGAGCTTCTGCAGCTGAGTGGGGATTCCAGCCTGGGTCTCCCAGATCCTAGTCAGACACACTAACCTCTACACCACGCTGGCTCTCAAAACGGCACAGGGCCAGGGGGTGTGCAAGTGCAGCCAAGCCGGGTCGGTCTTGTCAGAATGGATTTTCCATTTGGGAGGTTAACAAAGGCCTCGCTTGATTTATTTGCTCTTCTCTGTATTGCTTTATACTGCGAAATGTAGCCAGGCTCACTTGTTCGAGCCACCTAAACTGTTGCATTCAGGAAGTGCTCATAGATTATGGCAAGCACAGACCCAGTTTGCACGGAGAGATGGGCGGGTGGGTCAGAATGCGAAGGACAAGCGATTCTTCTTTAGAAAATGCAGCAGGGAGGAATGGAAGCGGGAAGGTCTTTCAGCCATCTACCCATCTGGCAGCTGTTAGCAACCTAACTCTTCTATCAGATGCAGCTTCCAAACTTTCATCAGAAAGAGGAGGCTCATGATAACACTGGCCACCCATGCAAGGCTACTGGGAGGATCCCTGAGATAATGTTTCTGAGCGGGGATGGAATTCTAGCAGGAGCTCCTTTGCATATTGGGGCACACCCCCTGATATAGCCAATCCTCCAAGAGCTTCGAATTCTAGCAGGGGCTCCTTTGCATATTAGGGCACACCCCCTGATATAGCCAATCCTCCAAGAGCTTCGAATTCTAGCAGGGGCTCCTTTGCATATTAGGGCACACCCCCTGATATAGCCAATCCTCCAAGAGCTTACAAGGCTCTTTTTTGTAAGCTCTTGGAGGGCTGGCTACATCAGGGGTGTGTGGCCTAATATGCAAAGGAGCTCCTGCTAGAATTCCACCTGTTTCTGAGACCATATCGGGGCTATGTTCTGTTGGATCCACTGGTCTTGGGAGCTTGTCCAACACTCAACAGAATATGGCTAGTTGGTTCCCCACCCCCGCTCTGTTTCTCTCCATCCAGTCAGCCAGACTTCCTGGAGGCCAGCGTATTTTAAAAGTTGTCTGACCAAGATCTAGGTGGGGTCGCCATTGACTTCTGCTACCTCTGATGGGAATGGTGAACAGCCAGAGAAGGGAAAGGAAGAGGGGGAAAAGAGAGGAAAAGTGGAAAGGAAAGAAAGAGATGGGGAAAGGATAAAGAAAAGGTGGGAGAAAGAAAGGAAAGGGTAAGGAAGTTTTGGGCTAGTTATGGTAAATTCAGTTTCTTCAGGAAGAAATAAAAGTGCAAGAAAAAGGGAGAGAGAGAAAGGAAAAATGAAGGCAGAAAAGAGAAAGTGGAAGGAGGGAGAAAAGGGTGAGAGAAGAGAGACAGCAGAAGGGAGGAGGGGAAGAAGGAAGGAAAGAAGGAAAAGAAAGTGGAAGGAAGGAAAAGAGAGAGGAAGTGTAAGGAAGGAGAAAAGTGTGAAAGAAGAGAGGAAGGAAAAGAGAAGTGGAAGAAATGGAAAGCAAGGAAGAGAAAGTGGAAGGAAGGAGGAAGAGAGAGAGAAAGAGTGGAAGAAATAAGGAAAAGCGGAGGAAAGGGGGAGAGAAGAGTGAGAGGCCCTGCAGGGAAGGAGAACAAGCAGAAGGCAAAGAAAGAAGAAGGAAGAAGGAAGGAAGAAAGAAAGAAAGAGAGAGTGGAAAGAAGGTGGAAAGCGTGAGAGAAGAGAGCGGAAGGAAGCAGGAAAAGTGGAAGAAAGGAAGGAAAAGAAAGTGGAAAAAAGGGAGAGAAAACTAAAGAGAAAAGAGGCAAAGAGCAGAAGAAACAAGGAAAAGAGAAGGAAAGGCAAAGAGAGAGAAGAGCGCGTGGAAGGGCGGGCAAGGAGGAAAAGTGGAAGGCGAAGAAAGAAGGAAAAGTGGAAGGAAGGAACAGAAAGAGGAAGAGGAAGCGAAGGACGCCGGCGGTGCGTCATGCGCGGGCGAGCCCGGCGGCAGCAGCAGCGGCGACTGGGCGTCGTGTGCCCCCGGCTGGCCTTGGTTGCGCCCCGGAACCGGGCCCTCCCCAGCTCGCCCACCCCGCCCGGCGACTCCCAAGCCAACTTCTCCGGCGCTCCGGCTGCGCCCAGCGGCCCTCTCGGTTTTCCCACGGTGCGCCCCCCCCCCGCCCCGCTCCCAACCACGCGCGGCACCTGCCAGGCGCCCCCCCCCCCCCCCCCGCCCAGCACACACCGTTCTCGGAGGCCGTGGAGCCCTCGCAGTCGGAGATGAGTTGCTGCGGCTTGCGCTGCTTGCGGCGGGACATGGCGGGGGCGGGAGGGGGGCTGTGGGGCGGGGAGCCCCCCTGAAGTCTCCCTCTCTGGTGGGGAGCCAGCGGGCGCCGGGGTCCCTCTTCCCTCCGGACTGGGCTCCCTCCTGCAGGCAGGGTCCCCCCCTTCCCCCTTCCCCCTCGCAGCCTCCCGGGACACGCCCCCTCCTTTGTGCCCCACATGCGAAAAGCAAAACTCTTAATCTTTCTGTACACTCTTTTCCCTTTTGTACTAGCCCGGGGTGGGGGGGGGGGGAGGAAGAGAGGAAGATTTAACTCCTTCCTTTCCTGGAGCCCAATGGGGCAACTTTTGGGGGGGGGGGGTGGAGAAAGACAACCCACCTCGGATGCAGCCACTTCTGGGGTGGAGGGGAAAACTTTGCCACTGGACAAGCCTCGGCGAGCCGTCCCAAACCCAGAGAGGACTCAACATTCTGGCCCCGATAGGCTTCTTTCTCTCCTCCCGACCTTCCAGCCGAATTCTTTAATGCTGTTTTTCTGCCCCACCCCGTCGACTTGATGGGAAACGGAAGGAGGACCAGGCAAGGCTTAAAGGGATAACATTTCCAATTGGGAGAGTTGACCCCCCCCCCTCCCCAGCATTCGTGGACGAAGCCAAAATGTCGGCCACCTGCTGCTTTAAAAGTGTCCCTTCATCAGTTTGGGAGAAAGGAGGAGCTGGAGTTGAACTCAGAACAGGGAAAGCTGCCCTCCTTCAAAGTCAGGTTTGAGAAGTGCGCTTTGGGGTGGCCCTAGACTTGTCTGTCGCCCTTGGCAAGGCTAATTTCCTTCCCTCCCCCCCACACTGATAACGTCACCAAGTCACATGGAGCCCCCCAATTGGACACCCCCAGAAGGCTGGCGCCCTAGACGATCATCTAGTTTGCCTAGATGATCATGGCCAGCCCTGTTTGGAAACCCACGCAGAATTCTACAAGCTGGAGTCAAGTTCTGGGAAGTTAACGCCACTTCCCGTTGGAAGCCAGATTTCCTTTTGCCTCTGGTTTCTACCGGGGGGGGGGGGGGGTGTTCTCTCGCTCTGTGAGAATCCATCAGGTGTTTGTGGCTTTTGGGGCCAACAGGTGACTTAGAATCATAGAGTTGGAAGGGACCTGCAGGGTCATCTCGTCCAACCCCCTGCACGATGCAAGAAACTCGGAAACACCTCCTCCTCAATTCACATTGATCCGCATTGCTGTCAGATGGCCATCTTAGCCTCTGTTTAAAAACCTCCAAGGAAGGAGAGCCCACCACCTCCCGAGGAAGCCTGTTCCACTGAGGAACCTGCTCTAATGGTCAAGAAGTTCTTCCTAATGTTGAGCCGAAACTCTTGATTTAATTTCAGTCTGTCGGTTCTGGTCCTACCTTCTTGGGGCCACAGAAAACAATTCCACACTCTCCTCTATACGACAGCCCTTCAGGTACTTGAAGATGGTGATCGTATCACCTCTCTTATGGCAACCCTGTAGGGTTTTCAAGGCCAGAGACCTTCCAAGGTGGATTGCCATTGCCTGCCTCTGCGTAGCGACCCTGGGCTGCCTTGGTGGCCTCCCATCCAAATGCGATTCTGAATAGCGTCTGAGATCTGATGAGATCAGGCTAACCTGGGCTATAATGTAGCTTTTGTGTTGGGTATGCAAGAGAAATTTAGCCAAGTGTCATTGAGTGGAAAGTGTTGAACTTGCGGCACAGGAAACCTTGACTGAAACCCAATTCCATTGAAGAATTTTGGGCAGGGCTTTCTTTTCTGTAGCTGAAACTCCTTTGCCTATTAGGCCACACCCCCCTGATGTAGCCAGTCCTCCAAGAGCTTGGAATTCTAGCAGGGGCTGCTTTGCATATTAGGCCACACCCCCTGATGCAGCCAATCCTCCAAGAGCTTGGAATTCTAGCAGGGGCTCCTTTGCATATTAGGCCACACACCCCTGATGTAGCCAATCCTCCAAGAGCTTGGAATTCTAGCAGGGGCTCCTTTGCATATTAGGCCACACACCCTGATGTAGCCAATCCTCCTGGAGCTTGGAATTCTAGCAGGGGCTCCTTTGCATATTAGGCCACACACACCCTGATGTAGCCAATCCTCCAAGAGCTTGAAATTCTAGCAGGGGCTCCTTTGCATATTAGGCCACACACCCCTGATGTAGCCAATCCTCCTGGAGCTTGGAATTCTAGCAGGGGCTCCTTTGCATATTAGGCCACACACCCCTGATGTAGCCAATCCTCCAGGAGCTTGGAATTCTAGCAGGGGCTCCTTTGCATATTAGGCTGCACCCCCTGATGTAGCCAATCCTCCAAGAGCTTGGAATTCTAGCAGGGGCTCCTTTGCATATTAGGCTGCACCCCCTGATGTAGCCAATCCTCCAAGAGCTTGGAATTCTAGCAGGGGCTCCTTTGCATATTAGGCCACACACCCCTGATGTAGCCAATCCTCCAAGAGC
The DNA here is from genome assembly GCF_032191835.1 of Heteronotia binoei. NCBI lineage: Eukaryota > Metazoa > Chordata > Lepidosauria > Squamata > Gekkonidae > Heteronotia > Heteronotia binoei. The sequence continues at coordinate 12,391,439 of NC_083237.1, read as the reverse complement.
TTCCAGGGTTCTTAGTACAGGGCCTATCGCAAGCTCTGGGGGGATTGGCTACATCAGGGGTGTGTGGCCTAATCTGCAAAGGAGTTCCTGCTAAAAAGAAGCCCTGGTTTGGGGTTTAGTTATTATGGAAACCTCAGTTTTTTCCATCTGTGAAATGAAAATAAGAATGACAACAGCAAAAAACCCCCCTCAAAACCTACCAAGAACAACATGGAGGAATTAATAGAACAAAGTAGGAGTCAAGTTTCACCTTTAAGACCAACAAAGTTTTATTCAGAATGTCAGCTTTCGTGTGCTAGAAGTACACTCCTGCTTTGTTCTATTGCTTCAGACAAACATGGCTGCCCGCTTGGATCTATCTGCATGGATGAATGAAGGATGTGTTATCCCTAGCTGCTTATTAGCCTAGGGATAGAAGCTTAATATCTAAATTAAGTCTCAACAATCACACAAAGAGGTGGATGCTGAGATTTCTTGATGATCCAACCCCTGAAAATGTAGAGTCTGAGGCCGTTTTCGCACTCACGTTTTACTGGCGCCACGACCCTCCTGACGCCGGCGAATCTGCATGGATTTCACACCAGAAGCGCCGGCGCACCCAGAAGCGCCGGCTACTTCCGTCGCTAAGCCAGCGCAAACGCAAATCGCAAAGATGCAGGAAAACGTTTGCGCTGGCTTAGTGACGGAAGTAGCCGGCGCTTCTGGGTGCGCCGGCGCTTCTGGTGCGAAATCCATGCAGATTCGCCGGCGTCAGGAGGGTCGTGGCGCCAGTAAAACGTGAGTGCGAAAACACCCTGAGTGAGCTTTCTTATTCATAAGAAAGTGATCCGTGAGCTGCTCTGAATTCAAATTGTAGTACCTGGACCTCCACTTGTCCATCTGTGAGTGAGAATGTGTAGGATCCTTTGGGAAACGTTAGATGACCGCAGGTGATGATGACCTAGGGTTGCCAATCCCCAGGTGGGGGCAGGGGATCCCCCGGTTTGGAGGCCCTCCCCCCGCTTCAGTGTCATCAGAAAGCGGGGGGAGGGAAGGGAAATGTCTGCTGGGCACTCTATTATTCCCTATGGAGATTTGTTCCCATAGAAAATCATGGAGAATTGATCCGCGTATCTGGGGCTCTGGAGGGGGCCTGTTTTTTGGGGTAGAGGCACCAAATTTTCAGTATAGCATCTAGTGCCTCTCCCCAAAATATCCCCCAAGTTTCAAAAAGATTGGACCAGGGGGTCCAATTTTATGAGCCCCAAAAGAAGGTGCCCCTATCCTTCATTATTTCCTATGGAAGGAAGGAATTGAAAAGGTGTGCCGTCCCTTTAAATGTGATGGCCAGAACTCCCTTTGGAGTTCAATGATGCTTGTCACAGCCTTGATCTTGGCTCCACCCCTAATGTCTCCTGGCTCCACCCCTAAAGTCTCCTGGCTCCTCCCCCAAAGTCCCCAGATATTTCTTGAATTGGACTTGGCAACCCTATGATGACCGTAGATTTATACCCCCGCCCTTCTCTCTGAATCAGAGTCTCAGAGTGGCTCACAATCTCCTTTATCTTCCTCCCCCACAACAGAAACCCTGTGAGGTGGGTGGGGCTGAAAGGGCTTTCATAGAAAGCTGCCCTTTCAAGGACACCTCTGCGAGAGCTATGGCTGACCCAAGAGCATTCCAGCAGGTGCAAGTGGAGGAGTGGGGAATCAAACCCTGTTCTCCCAGATAAGAGTCCACGTACTTCACCATTACATCAAACTGGCTCTCAAGGGAGGGGCAGTGGCTCAGTGGCAGAGCCTGTCCTTTGCATGCAGGAGATCCCAGGTTCATTGAACCCCCTTCCGCCTTCCGCAGTATCTCCAGTCCAATGGAACCAGAGTAGGTGATGTCAGAGACCTCAGCCTGAGATCCTGGAGAGCTGCTGCTAGTCTAAGTGGACAGTATTATCGACCTTTCATGGACTGAGGGTCTGATTCAGCAGACAGCAGCTTCATGCAGGGGCCTTCTTGAAAACTGCTGAGTATGCAGTCTGAGCCCTATCTCCTTTATGAAAAATTGCCCCGAAATTCTGGGTATAAGCTTTGGTATCTGAAGAAGTGTGTGTCTGCACAAAACTTCATACCCAGAATAAAACTTTACTGGTCTTAGAGGTGCCGCTGGACTCAGACTTTGTTTTGCTAACATGGCTACTCACCTGAATCTTACCTTAGATATGTTTAGGATGAATGGTGCATCCTGAGATTTTACATAAGTTAATTTTATAATAGTGTTTCCCCCCTTGCTTCTCAGTGGCCTATGAGCCATAATAAAGAATGATCTTTCTTTCTTTCTTTCTTTCTTTCTTTCTTTCTTTCTTTCTTTCTTTCTTTCTTTCTTTCTTTCTTTCTTTCTTTCTTTCTTTCTTTCTTTCTTTCTTTCTTTCTTTCTTTCTTTCTTTCTTTCTTTCTTTCTTTCTTTCTTTCTTTCTTTCTTTCTTTCTTTCTTCCTTCCTTCCTTCCTTCCTTCCTTCCTTCCTTCCTTCCTCCTTTCCTCCCTGCCTCTCTCTTTCTTTCTTTCTTTCTTTCTTTCTTTCTTTCTTTCTTTCTTTCTTTCTTTCTTTCTTTCTTTCTTTCTTTCTTTCTTTCTTTCTTTCTTTCTTTCTTTCTTTCTTTCTTTCCCATCATCCCACCTCCATCTGTCCTGCACCCCCTTTCCCCCCTCCCCCTTGGAAAGCAGCATCTTTTGGGACGCCCTTCCTCCCTCCCTCTTTATTCCCCCCCAAAAAAAACACCATTCCTGCCTCTTTTTTACCTCTTCCCTGTGGCCTTTTGACCTCCCCCCAGAGCTACAAAAGTAAAATCCTCGGGAGAAGCTCACTGCGGGAATGTTAATGAATCCCCGGCACAAAGGCGCAAAAGACTTTTTACTTCAGTGGCGGAGGGGAGGGGGAGGGAAAAGGGGGCCCTTTCAGAAGATGTTTCTGTGTGTGGCAGAGTGGAGAGGATTTTGAGAGGGGGTGGTGGATGGGTGTCTTCTAACGTGCCAAGAGCATTTGCAAAGCGGGGGGCAGGGGAGTGGGGGGAGAGAAATGGGGGCCTTCCTTATTCTCTGCCAACTCACTTTTCTGAAAGCGGTGGGCCACCTGAACCCCGAGGGCTGAGGAAACAGCCCCCAGTTTTTCAGGAGATTCTTATAAGACTTTTTTTTTTTTTGAAAAAAAGTAATCCCTTTGCCTCCATTTCATACTATAGTGTTCCCCATGACTATTTATAGGTGTGAAGGTTGGGAAGCAGAGAAAGCTGACGGGAAGAAAGTTGATTCATTTGAAATGTGGGGTCAGAGGAGAGTTTTACCGTTTTACGGATACCGTGGGCTGCCCCAAGAGACAAATGACGTGGGTTCTAGATCAAATGATGCCCTGAATTCTCCACAGAAACTAAAACGACCCAACCAAGAGGCAATCGTACTCTGGTCCCCTCATGAGAAGACAAGAATCACTGGAAAATAAAGTCTGGATTCTCCCTAGAAGCTAAATTGGCTAAACTGGGGCTATTATACTTTGATCATATTCTGAGAAAGTAGTCACTGGAAAAGACAATGCTAGGAAAGGTTGAAGGAAGTAGGAAAAGAGGAAGATCCAACAGGAGATGGACGGACTCCATCGAGGCAGCCACGAGGGCCCTTCGTTTGCAAAACCTGGGCAAGCCTGTTCACGACTGGATGAGGCTTCAGATGTGGGATTTGGGGGTTAAAGACTAAGCATGGGGAAACATGGGTACCGTTTGGCGTAGAGAGCCAGTTTGGTGTAAGTGTGGAGACTCTTATCTGGGAGAACGGGGTTTGATTCCCCACTTCACTTTCAGATGCCGGAATGGCCTTGGGTCAGCCAGAGCTCTTACAGAATTGTCCTTGAAAGGGCAGCTTTCTATGACAGCTCTCAGCCCCAACTACCTCACAGGATGTCTGTTGTGGGGGAGGAAGGTAAAGGAGATTGTGAGCCACTCTGAGATTCTGAGATCTGGAGAATAGGGTGGGATGTAAATCCAATATCACCATCATCTTCTCCTCCTCTTCATCGTATTATTTGTTTGTTAGACTTATATCCCACCCTCCTGGAGCAGGTTCGGGGCAGTTAATTATTGTTGTTGTTTTGTTGTTATTAATTATTTACTTCATTTACGCCCTACTTTCTCCCCATTGAGGTCCAAAGCAACTTCCATGGTCTCCCGTTCTCCTCCTGTTGTTTATCCTCACAACAGCTGCACAAGGTAAGTTAGGCTGAGAGTCCAAGATTGACCACGGGTCACTCAGTGAGTTTCCATGGCAGAGTGGGGATTCGAACTGGGATCTTCCCGATGCTCTGAGAGCCAGTTTGGTGTAGTGGTTAAATGTGCGGACTCTTATGTGGGGGAACCGGGTTTGATTTTCCACTCCTCTACTTGCAGCTGCTGGAATGGCCTTGGGTTAGCCATAGCTCTAATAGAGAGCCAGTTGGGTGTAGTGGTTAAGTGTGCGGACTCTTATCTGGGAGAACTGGGTTTGATTCCCCACTCCTCCACTTGCACCTGCTAGCATGGCCTTGGGTCAGCCATAGCTCTGGCAGAGGTTGTCCTTGAAAGGTCAGCTGCTGTGAGAGCCCTCTTCAGCCCCACCCACCTCACAGGGTGTCTGTTGTGGGGGAGGAAGATAAAAGAGATTGTGAGCCGCTCTGAGACTCTTCAGAGTGGAGGGCAGGATATAAATCCAATATCTTCTTCTTCTTCAGAACGCTTGCCTGATGTGCCCTTATGGCCACCGTGAGACCAGGGGTTGAACGTGCGCAGCCTGAAGCACCTCTGGCCTCTTTTTCGTCTTCCCCCTTCTTGCTCTGAAGCTGACCCATCCCTTTAGCAGCCACAGGTTTCCTGGGGCCCAAACAAATTGGCCGTATCCATCTTCGCGGCATGCGAGGGAAGCCATCAAGCAAAGCCACCCTGCCCCCCCTCCCACCTGCTTTGGCTGAAGCATTCTCTCTCCCCCCACTCCTTTGGCATCCTCTCTCTGCCTGGCCTTGCCTGCGGGCATTGTCTCCCTCACCAGCCTCTTTTCTTCCCGTGTTGCTGGGGATTCTGACATGGGGAAGCTGAAAGGGAAACAGGAGCTAGCTGCAAGGGGAGGTGAATGGGTGTGGAGGATGAAAGGGTTGACTCTCCAGGGAAGGGGGGGGGCGGGACAAGAGGAGCCCAAGGTCGGGACATCAACAAGGGAGTAAGTGGGGGGTGAGAGGGAGGGTCAGAGGGACAGGGTTGGGGCTGGACGGGGGCAATTGACTCGCTGAGCATCTTCTTTTCAACGTCCCCTGTTCACAAGCTCTCGAGAAGCCTTTGGAAGCGTTTACTTTTGTGCTCAAGGGATGCGGGGAAGTTAAGACAGGACACGTTTCCAGGAGCGGCTGTGAAAATGCAAGACGCTCTCTTGAGTTTGGAAGCTGGATTTAACGTCAGTTACGCAGGCCTCATTTTGGGCAGGCGCTCACAGGAGCAGACCTCCGGAACCTCTAAATTGTATGGTGCTTTCTTTTTTCTTAAGAGCCCCGTGGCGCAGCGCGGTAAAGCTGCAGTACTTGCAGTCCTAAGCTCTGCTCACGACCTGAGTTCGATCCCAGCGGAAGCTGGTTTCAGGTAGACGGCTCGAGGTTGACGCAGCCTTCCATCCTTCCGAGGTCGGTCAAATGAGTCCCCAGCTTGCTGGGGGGGAAAGCGTAGATGACTGGGGAAGGCAATGGCAAACCACCCCGTCAAAAGTCTGCCGTGAAAACGTTGTGAAAGCAACGTCACCCCAGAGTCGGAAACAACTGGTGCTTGCACAGGGGACCTTTCCTTTCTTTCTTAAAACCCCCCCCCAAAAAAAAAATACTTCTGGGCTCCGTTGTTCAAACCCCCTGTGAGAATTTTGCTGAACTCTTAAGATCTGACAAACTCTCTAATATTTCCGTCCCTCCCCACAAGAAATGGGAAAATAACCAAAACCTATAAAGCAGACAGAGGGAAACCTTCCTCATTCTACTGTGGCCACACAGGGGAAAGTAATTTAAAAAGTATGACGGGAGTCAGGTTTTAGTCTGACACTTGCAATCCAAGAAGCATTTTAAGGTCGATGCTGAGCTGATATCATTTAGTACAGCTTCCGGTGCTGTCACGGGTGTGTGGCGTATGCGTGTGGAGTTATGTAAATGAGTTGTGCTAATGAGCTCTGGCACCTCTTTGTCTACGAAATGACCCCTTAAGGGATAACAGGTGGGAAAACTGGATCATCAGCACTGAAACCCTGCACGATTTCTAACCAAGGTTGCTGGAAATGGTCTCCAGGGAACGATTTCTCTAGGTGCCTAAGACATTTTGATCCCTTGCTTTTCGGTCAGTCTCCAGGTGGTTTCTGGGAGATCTCCTGGGATTCCAGCTAATCTCCAGGCAACATGGACCAGCTCACTTGCAGAATAGTGCTACTTTGGAAGGTGAACTCTGGGGCATCATAGCCCCACGGATGTCCCTTCCCTCTTCACACCCCACCATCCTCAGACTCTGTCTTCAAAACTACTAGGACGTTTCCAACCCAGAGCTGTCAACCCGAGTTGCCAAGCTTCAGGCAGGGCCTGGAGATTTCTTAGAATTATTACTGGTCTCCAGATTCCGGAGATCAGTTCCCTTGGAGAAGAGGGCAGCTTTGGAGGGTCGAAAAGACTTGGTAGCTGGTATTCTGTAAGAGCTCTGTCGACAACTGTGGAGAGCTGCTACCCGCCAGAGATGACAATACCAACCTTCCTAGGCCAAAACCCTGACTCCCAACGAAGGTTGTTTCATGCCCTCACTCAATATTCCAGCCCTTGATTCGATCTGATAAGTAGAGGCCACATGTGAAAACGGGCTCCCTTGAAAAACTCTGGGTTGGAGGGACTGTGGGATGGACGTCTTCTCTTTCTTGGGATCAGTCTTCACTTGAAACTGCGCATGCAGGCGTGAAGTGAGGTACATGGATATGAACTTTGCTTTAAAAGGTTCTTTTCAGCAGTATTTGAGTGGAGGAAAAAAAAGCTGTACATTCAAAATCACCCGCTAGAGGGGAACCCAACCTCTGTGTTGACAATACAGTCTCCCCCCCCCCCCCCGCCCCTTCCTTTGGTTTCTGGGCCGCTCACCTCAGAGGGCAGAACAGAAGTGAGGGCATGGCTTCTGGAAGCTTAAAATAGCCACAAAACCAGAGAGAGAAGCAGAGACTGCTTTCTTTTTCGGCTGTTATCTACTCATTCCTCCTCCTTAGAAATAATGAGTCTCCGGTTAATGGGATTCAGTTTTGTTTTTTTATTGCCTGGTGAGTAAGCTCCGGAGTGGATATCAAAGAAAGCCGGGTGAAATCAGGGCAGGCTGAAATGTGTATTTCTTTGGCCAAAGAACGGTTCACTGGTGGGATTGCTGAGAAGTTGGGTTAGGACGGATCAAAGGAAGTCCTTCTTCACCCGAAGGGTGATTCACATGTGGAATTCACTGCCACAGGAGGTGGCGGTGGCTGCAAGTATAGATGGCTTCAAGAGGGGACTGGATAAGCATATGGAGCAGAGGTCCATCAGTGGCTATTAGCCACAGCGTACTGCTGGAACTCTCTGTCTGGGGCAGTGATGCTCTGGATTCTTGGTGCTTGGGAGGGGGGGCAACAGTGGGAGGGCTTCTTGTGTCTGGCCCTACTGCTGGACCTCCTGATGTTACCGGGGGGGTGGTGGTAGTGGTTGGTCACTGTGTGACACATAATGTTGGACTGAATGGGCCATTCGCCGGATCCAACATGGCTTCTCTTATGTTCTTCTCTTATGTTCTTATTCCCTGCCATGGGATGCAGCGATGGCAACTCAGTCAGATGGCTTTAAAGGGGGAGAAGACAAATGTATGGAACGGTGCGTATCTCTGTCTCATCTGATTTTGAAAGCTAAGCCATGTCAGCACTCGGATGGGAGACCACCAAGCAAGGCTCTGTAGAGGAAGGCAATGGCTGACCGCCTCTGCATATATTTTGCCTAGAGAGCCCCTGGCTGAGATCCCCATAAGACGGTTGCAACAGATGTTGGGGGTCAACAACAGGGGAAATTTTTCTCCCTGTATGCCGCAGAAGGTAGACGTTCTGGGGACTTCCGGTTGGCTTCTCTGTAAATGGGGTTGCCACCTCTGGGCTGGGGGGTGCAGCTTGAGGGGGAAGGGTTTGGGGAGGGCAGGGCATAATGCAGTAGAGTCCGCTTTCCAAAGCAGCCATTTTCTCTAGGGGAATTGATCTTGGTTGACCAGAGATCCATTAAGATAGCAAGAGATTCCCAGGTGCTACGTGCAGGTTGGCAGTGCTACCTGTGAATCCAGAATGCTGGACTAGCTGGACCAACATGCAGGTGTTCCGACATTCTTAACTGAGGGATGGGCATACAGATCGCTGGAGGCTGCATTGGTTTCAAGAACACGTTGACATACTTCAATAAAAAGGTAAAGCACCGAGTAGTTACCGAAAATGTTCCCTCTAAGCTGCAGAGTATTGTGAGCGAAAATTCTACTTTGTGAGATACTGGTATTAAAGTCGTGAGCTGCTGGCATTAAAGCCGTGAGCTCGTGCATAAATTATTGTCCTCTGGGGCCATTTTTTCCTGAGCTAAGGCAAAAATGTGTGAGCTGGAGGCTAAAAAACCGTGAGCTAGCTTACACTAACTCAGCTTAGAGGGAACACTAGTTACTGACCCATGGGGTGACATCACGTCATGACATTTTCTTGGCAGACTTTTTACGGTGTGGTTTGCCATTGCCTTCCCCAGTCATCAACTAGACCAGGGGTGGCCGACGGTAGCTCTCCAGATGTTTTTTGCCTACAACCCCCATCAGCCCCAGCCATTGGCCATGCTGGCCACCGTTGGCCACCCCTGACCTACACTTTACCCCCAGCAAACTGGGTACTCGTTTTACCAACCTCGGAAGGATGCAAAGGATGAGTCATCCCCAAGCCGGCTACCTGAACCCAGATTCCAGTGGGATCGAACTCCGGTTGGGAGCAGAGCTTCGACTGCAGCAGTGCAGCTTCCCGCTCTGTGCCGCTGGGCTCCTACCCACTTCAGTACTGGAGTCAAAATGCAAATGTTTCACTGTACAACAGCAAGATTTTGGTCTCTGCTTCGAAGAACTGCAAGCCATATTTTAGGATGAACCTTCCCGAATGATAAATCCCTGATTTTGCCAGTGGAATCTAGTTTATGAGCCATGAACGCTGGAATTAGTTTCTGCCCTATATCTACAAGTCGGCACGTCCGGATTTCTGACTTCAGGCTTTCTGATCCAGTAGTTCTTTTAAGCACTTCCTTTGGAAAATGTAATGTCATTTGAAATTTCTCTGACTGTTTTCCCACTATCCATATGCTGCTCTCATGTTCTTCTTCTCCAAGAGGATCTTGTTTGCTGTGCGAAAGAGGCGGAGCGAGGTGCAGCCCCGGGGCAGGTAGTGTGAAATCCGACCAAAGCCCTGTGGAGAAGAGGAGAGTTAGAGCGGCATAAGGATAGTGGGAAATCGGCCCTAGTCTCTCTCCCACCCCGATCTCTCTTTCTCTCTCTCTCTAGCTTTTATCCACGGAGATCTGGTGACTCAGGATCCTCTCAAGGTGACCGTGGCTGTTTCAGAACACGTCACCCTGAACTGTCTCTTCTCTACTTCTCAAACCCAGACTGAAATAGCCTGGTACCGTCAGGATTCGAAGCAGCCACCCCAGCTCCTTGCAATGGTGGCCAGCTATGGGGATAAAGAATTCAGGAAAAGTCACTTGCAAGTCCTGTTGCATGTGAAGAATAGCACGGCTCCCCTCACCTTTCACGGCGTGATGCTCCAGGACAGCGCTTGCTACTTCTGCGCCCTGAGAGACACAGTGTGTTGACCTGGTTCCCCTCAGTTCAAAAAGGACTTCTTGTTAAGTGCGTACAGTGCAATCCTCTTCAGAGTTCCCTAGTTCAAGGATAGCCACCATGGTGCCCTGGGATGCCTATGACCCTGGGGTCCCTATGTGTACAGTGCAATCCTCTTCAGAGTTACCATAGTTCAGGGATTGCCAACATGGTGCCCTGGGGTACCTATGACCCCTTTCTTGGTGCCCCTCAACTCTTTTAGAAAGTATGTGGGGCAGGTGAGGCAAGAAAGAAGGAGGAGGAGAAGAAGATATTGGATTTATATCCCGCCCTCCACTCCAAAGAGTGTCAGAGTGGCTCACAATCTCCTTTACCTTCCTCCCCCACAACAGACACCCTGTGAGGTAGATGAAGATATTGGATTTATATCCCGCCCTCCACTCCGAAGAGTCTCAGAGCGGCTCACAATCTCCTTTACCTCCCCCCCCCACAACAGACACCCTGTGAGGTAGATGAAGATATTGGATTTATATCCGCCCTCCACTCCGAAGAGTCTCAGAGCGACTCACAATCTCCTTTACCTCCCCCCCCACAACAGACACCCTGTGAGGTAGATGAAGATATTGGATTTATATCCCTCCCTCCACTCCGAAGAGTCTGAGAACAGCTCACAATCTCCTTTACCTTCCTTCCCCCACAACAGACACCCTGTGAGGTAGATGAAAATATTGGATTTATATCCCGCCCTCCACTCCGAAGAGTCTCAGAGCGGCTCACAATCTCCTTTACCTTCCTCCTCCACAACAGACACCCTGTGAGGTGGGTGGGGCTGGAGAGGGCTCTCACAGCAGCTGTTCTTTCAAGGACAACCTCTGCCAGCACAATGGCTGACCCAAGAGAAGAAGAAATTGTATATCCTGCCCTATACTCTGAATCTCAAAGTCTCAGAGTGGTCACAAGCTCCTTTATCTCCCCCCCCCCCTCACAACAGACACCATGTGAAGTAGGTGGGGCTGACAGAGCTCTTACAGCGGCTGCCTTTCAAGGACAGCTCTGAATGCAATGGCTGACCCAAGGCCATTCCAACAGCTGCAAGTGGAGAAGTGGGGAATCAAACCCGGTTATCCCAGAGTCCGCACACTTAACCACTACACCAAACTGAGAAGAGATTGGGTTTATACTCCACCCTTCACTACCTGAAGGAGTCTCAGAGCGGCTTGTAATCTCCTTTCCCTTCCCCTCCCCACAACGGACACCCTGTGAGGTGGGTGGGGCAGAGAGGGCTCTCACAGCAGCTGCCCTTTCAAGGACAACCTCTGCCAGAGCTATGGCTGACCCAAGGCCATTTCAGCAGGTGCAAGTGGAGGAGTGGGGAATCAAATCCGGAATGGGCAAGAACAGAGATTCTGCTGTAGCAGAAGGATTTGTAGCAGGTGAGATAGGCTTCCGGAGGTAGAAGAGATATCTTACTCTTCACCGAAAGATGCTTACAGAACAAATGATGATAACAAGTTTCTGCTAAAGAAGAGGCTCCCTCTCATATCCAATATGCTTAGCAAAGATTCTAATAGAGGCCCATTGTTCTTTGTTCCCCAGACTTTGGGCCTAGAATCCATAGGAAAAGGTACTATATACTTTAAGGCAAGTTCTGCAAATATAATACTTTGAAGGTAATAGTTTAAAGGTAACAGTAGTGCAAGGCAGGTTAGTGCAAACGAGTTCTATGATCTGGATTAATGGAAATCTATCTGGCACTCTGTGCATGTTCTAGCTCAGATCTGAATTTACATTCTACAAGAGGCAGCTGCTATTAGAATTATGCATGACATTCGCTGAATGTTGTGGTTGGCTCTGCCTCTTACGGCAGCCATTTTGTAGTTGCGCCCACCAACCCGTGTCAGAATCCCAGAGATGCCTGCCGGTTCAAAAAAGTTGGCAACTCTTGCTCTAGTCTAAGCCCTCTGATTTCAATAAACTTAAAGTGGGGAGACAGCAAAAAATCAGTTTACTACGCAGCTGGAGACAGGAACAAATGCATAGAGAAGTACAAATTGGCAACTGTTGCTGAGTTTCCTTTCTCACTCAAACCGATGTGGTTTAGAGATCTGAAAGAGCAGGAGGAAGAACATCTGAAAAATATCTTCCTATTGCAGCTACAATGATTGTGTTGTTTTCCACCTGTGGTAAGAAGGGGGAGCCCTACCCCTTTCAAGGGTTCAGGCAGAGGCAGCAGCACTTCATGAGAAACAGGAGAGCGCTCAACTTTGCGCTATGGTTTTCACGACTGTGTTCTGTCTCCTCGGTAAGAAAAATTATTTTCATTTCTCAGAGCCCCCCCCCCCCCCTGTATAAATGATGCTGGGAGTACCAGAAAGGCAACTTACTTTCTCTACTAAAACATGGGCTCAGTGGTAGAACATTTTCTTGGGGCTCAGCGGTAGAACATTTCTTGGTGTGTGGAAGGTCCAAGGTTCAATCCCTGGCATCTCCGGTTAAAAGCCGCTGCAGTCTGAAAAGACAATGTCTGGATGGATTCAGTCAAAGGCAGCTTCGTGGGTGTTCAACAGCAATTGTTTCTAAAACTGATAATGTACAAGTTACTTAGAAAACAAATGCTTCAGTTATATTTAAAAAGCTAGCAATTGCTAAAGAGCCAGTGTTTTCTTCTTGTCTGTTCCAATGGTCTTGGAAGCTCTAAGAGCAGTATCCGTTTTTCAGGTGCTGTGTACAGTACAACTGAGAGACCATTCTGTGAAGCTATCTTATGCTGAGCCAGACAATTGGTCTATTGAAGCCAGCATTGCCTACTTAGAGTTTTGGGGTCATGACTGAGAAGGCCCTCGCCCAGGTTCCTAATTCCCCCCCTCAATGATGTTGTTATCTGGCTTCAGGTTGACCCCCATTCTCTCTGCCCTCACAGCTTCTCCCAGATGGGTCTTCTCCCAAGTTTTCCAGCCTGTGCAGTTGGTATTTGTGGAAGGCCAGAAGTTCCACATCTCCTGCCACCAGAACATCACAACCCATAACACAATGTTTTGGTATCGACAACCGCAGGAGCGTCGGCAGGCTTTAACCCTTCTAGGGAGTACGTTCTCAGGCTCAATTTCTGCTGGAGAATTCCACATGGACGTGAACAAAGCATCGCGTTCCACCAACCTGACCAAAGAGAGAGCAAAAATGAGAGACTCTGACATGTACTACTGTGCCGTGAGGGACACAGTGAGAGGAAGACGGCAAGCTACTGCATGAAAACCACCAACTGCCACCTTTGTTCCTCACCTCATCCTGGTGGTTTCATACTTTGCCCTTTCTTAACTATGTTTTATAATTTCACATTTATTGGCTGGCCAAAGAATTCTGTGGAGCTTTCACTTTTCTTCTTGGACTATCAAACTCCATTTCAGGGCTGGCTATTTGACACACAAATGGAGGACTGTGTGTTCTAGGAGCTGTAGAGAGCAGCCACATTTGAAACTAGAATTTCACCTCAGCGCAGCTTCTTTTGTGGTCTGACTCACAGATGAAAGCACATTCTGAGGTATCTGCTGAAGTGTACAAAAAATATTTCACCTCGGGTGTGAACCACTGATTGTCAATCTCCAGGTGGTAGGGCTGCCAAGCCCCCGGTCCAGGCAGGGGATCTCCCGCCCAGAAGGTTCTCAACCCGCCAGCCCACATTGGGCCAGTGAGGGGAACCTCCCCCTGCGTCACTGGCACGATGACGTCACCCGGAAGTGATGTCATCAAAGTGGCGGCGCCCCCATGCAGGGCTGCTGTAGGCGTTTCCAGGAAAACTTGATGGTTTTCCCGGATGCTTTAGCCAGTTGGGAGGTAAAACCTATTTTAACCTCCCAAATAGCTGAAGCATCCAGGAAAACTATAGAGTTTTCTCGGAAACACCTAGAGCGACCCCGCACGGGCACCGCCATTTTGATGACATCACTTCTGGGTGATGTCATTTTGTTGTGCATGCAAATGTCCCCAGCCAGGGGATGAAGAGGACTTAGCAACCCTACCAGGTGGCACTTGGGTTTTTTTGGCCACCGTGTGACAGAGAGTGTTGGACTGGATTGGCCATTGGCCTGATCCAACATGGCTTCTCTTATGTTCTTCTGTTCCTGGAATTACAAATCCAGACAACAGAGATCCATTCCCCTAGAGGATATAGCAGCTTTGGAGGGGAGACTGTGTGGTCTACCATAGACTCTGGGAGAAACAGAAGTCCTAGACTGACATCACAGCCCTACTGAGCTCTCTCCCCTCCCCAAAGTCCACTCTTGCCAGGCTCCACCCCAGCTCTCCAGGAATTTCTCAACCCACAGTTGGCAACCCTAGAACCACTAGTTGCAACCCTCCAGGTGGGGCCTGCAGTTCTTTTGGAACCTTCAGTGATCTCCAAACTGCAGAAACCTGTTCTCCTGGAGAAAATTGTAGCTTGGAGGGGGGCAGGTCCTATAGAAGCTCACCCTTTCTGAACTCTCTCCCATCTCCAAACTCTGCTCTCCCCATCCCCCACCCACAATCTCCAGGAATTTCCCAAGGCAAAGTTGGCATGCCTAACTGGACAGCATTTCATTTCAGCTTCATGATGGACCTAAGATGGCCCTCTCATACGCTCAACGTTGGGCGTCGCAGTTCTGGCTGATGAATATGCCTCTGAAATATCTTCCCTTCTCCCGTGCGTTTTTAGCTATCTGCAAAATGCTGAACATAGAATTGGTTGGGAGGCCATTGTTATAATGTCAGAATAACCAGGGCTTTTTTTCCTGGGGGAAGATGGCAGAATGGAATTCCAGAACCTCTTCGTGGAAACAAAATTCTCAAAAATGTTTAAAAGTTCATGAGGGGCACTTGTGTGCTTCTCCTTCATTTCCCTCTTGTGAGTTCCGGCACCTCTTTCCAGAAAAAAAGCCCTATTAATAATTATTATTTATTAAATTTAGGTCTTTTTTAATAGCAGGAACTCCTTTGCATATTAGGCCGCACCCCCCTGATGTAGCCAGTCCCCCAAGAGCTTACATGGCTCTTAGTACAGGCCTTACTATAAGATCCAGGAGGATTGGCTACATCAGAGAGGTGTGGCCTAATATGCAAAAAAGAGTTCCTGCTACAAACAAAGCCCTGATGAAATTTAATTCATCTCCCAATCCCAGCAATGAGAATAAGGTAGTAATAAAATGGATAGTTCAATCAGTAAAATGTGATTGTTCAAAAAGGCTTTTAAAATAAAATAAATAAGATTGCAGATTTAGAGATCAGCCATTATCGGGTCTAGTTAGACATAAATCCCATTTTATTCAATGAGGAAATTATTTTTATGATTCCATTCTTAATGTCGGGGGCGGGGATTAGACAGTTTCTCCCCTTTGCGTTGTTTCTTGGATCAATTGTACTGTTTTTATGTAATTGTTCTCTAGTTTTGTATTTCAGTTTTACTGCACGTGTTGTATGTATTATTTCTTGATTGCATCGTTTTCCAATTCTGTACATCTGCCTTGAATCTCATTGAAAAAAGATGGACTATAAATAAATATTTTAATATTGTGGGAGCTGAACACACATGACTTCTCTAGACTCCGTTTCCTGAATCCCCTCCACCCCAAAGTTGGCCCAAACACTGGAAGTTGAAAAACCAGTGGAATCTGCTCCCTGTGGAGATCTGGGTCCTACCTGAATTACTGCCATTTCGTAGGGCCTGTAAGACAGAGCTGTTCCGCCGGGTAGGGTGGCCAGACCGTCCCGGTCTCCCGGGACATTCCCGGATCTGGCCACCCAATCCCGGATCCCGGGCTGCCTATACCGGGACCATTAAAGGTCCCGGTTTAGGCAGCCCCGGAGCCGGTGGGCCGCGGGCGCGGGCGGGGAAGGCGGGGAGTGAGGGAGGGAGCGTCCCTGCGCCTGCGCAGGGCCCCTGCGCACGCGCAGGGACGCTCCCTCCCTCACTTCCCGCCTTCCCCGCCCGCGCGCGGGGCCCGGCGGCAGTGGTGGAGGCCTCTCCGTGGCCTCCGCTGGTCGCTGGAAGCCCTCCAGAGTCTCTGGAGGGCCTCCAGGGACCAGCGGAGGCCGCGGGGAAGCCGCGGGGCACCCGGCGCTGGTCCCGGAAGGCCTTCCAGAGGCTCTGGAAGGCCTTCGGGGACCAGCGCCGGCCAGCGAACGCTTCCCCGCGGCCTCCGCTGGTCCCTGTAGGCCCTCCAGAGTCTCTGGAGGGCCTCCAGGGACCAGCGGAGGCCGCGGGGAAGCCGCGGGGCACCCGGCGCTGGTCCCGGAAGGCCTTCCAGAGCCTCTGGAAGGCCTTCGGGGACCAGCGCCGGCCAGCGAAGGCTTCCCCGCGGCCTCCGCTGGTCCCTGGAGGCCCTCCAGAGTCTCTGGAGGGCCTCCAGGGACCAGCGGAGGCCGCGGGGAAGCCGCGGGGCACCCGGCGCTGGTCCCGGAAGGCCTTCCAGAGGCTCTGGAAGGCCTTCCGGGACCAGCGCCGGCCAGCGAAGGCTTCCCCGCGGCCTCCGCTGGTCCCTGTAGGCCCTCCAGAGTCTCTGGAGGGCCTCCAGGGACCAGCGGAGGCCGCGGGGAAGCCGCGGGGCACCCGGCGCTGGTCCCGGAAGGCCTTCCAGAGGCTCTGGAAGGCCTTCGGGGACCAGCGCCGGCCAGCGAAGGCTTCCCCGCGGCCTCCGCTGGTCCCTGTAGGCCCTCCAGAGTCTCTGGAGGGCCTCCAGGGACCAGCGGAGGCCGCGGGGAAGCCGCGGGGCACCCGGCGCTGGTCCCGGAAGGCCTTCCAGAGCCTCTGGAAGGCCTTCGGGGACCAGCGCCGGCCAGCGAAGGCTTCCCCGCGGCCTCCGCTGGTCCCTGGAGGCCCTCCAGAGTCTCTGGAGGGCCTCCAGGGACCAGCGGAGGCCGCGGGGAAGCCGCGGAGCAGCCGGCGCTGGTCCCTGGAGGCCAGCGCCGGCAGCTCCCTCCCTCCCTCGCCGCGAGGCCGCCGCCGGAGGACTCCCCGCCGCCGCTGGACTCCGCCGCCCTGGAATAAGGTAAGGGGGCCGAAAGCGGGGGGGGGGCGGGGGGCGGCCTTCCTTTCTTCCCTCCCTCCTCCCTTCCTTCCTTCCTTCCTTCCTTCCTTCCTTCCTTCCTTCCTTCCTTCCTTCCTTCCTTCCTTCCTTCCTTCCTTCCCTCACTCCCTTCCCTTCCTTCCCTCCCTCCCTCCCTCCTCCCTTCCTTCCTTTCTTCCTTCCTTCCCTCACTCCCTTCCCTTCCTTCCTTCCCTCCCTCCTCCCTCCCTTCCTTTCTTCCTTCCTCCCTTGCCTTCCTTCCTTCCCTCCCTCCTCCCTTCCTTCCTTTCTTCCTTCCTTCCTTCCCTCCCCCCTTCCTTCCTTCCTTCCCTCCCCCTTCCTTCCTTCCTTCCTTCCTTCCTTCCTTCCTTCCTTCCTTCCTTCCTTCCTTCCCTCCCTTCTGGAGACTCTGGAGGGCCTACAGGGACCAGCGGAGGCCGCGGGGAAGCCTTCGCTGGCCGGCGCTGGTCCCGGAAGGCCTTCCAGAGCCTCTGGAAGGCCTTCCGGGACCAGCGCCTGGTGCCCCGCGGCTTCCCCGCGGCCTCCGCTGGTCCCTGGAGGCCCTCCAGAGACTCTGGAGGGCCTACAGGGACCAGCGGAGGCCGCGGGGAAGCCTTCGCTGGCCGGCGCTGGTCCCGGAAGGCCTTCCAGAGCCTCTGGAAGGCCTTCCGGGACCAGCGCCGGGTGCCCCGCGTCTTCCCCGCGGCCTCCGCTGGTCCCTGGAGGCCCTCCAGAGACTCTGGAGGGCCTCCAGGGACCAGCGGAGGCCGCGGGGAAGCCTTCGCTGGCCGGCGCTGGTCCCCGAAGGCCTTCCAGAGGCTCTGGAAGGCCTTCCGGGACCAGCGCCGGCCAGCGAAGGCTTCCCCGCGGCCTCCGCTGGTCCCTGTAGGCCCTCCAGAGTCTCTGGAGGGCCTCCAGGGACCAGCGGAGGCCGCGGGGAAGCCGCGGAGCAGCCGGCGCTGGTCCCTGGAGGCCAGCGCCGGCAGCTCCCTCCCTCCCTCGCCGCGAGGCCGCCGCCGGAGGACTCCCCGCCGCCGCCGCCGCTGGACTCCGCCGCCCTGGAATAAGGTAAGGGGGCCGAAAGCGGGGGGGGCGGGGGGCGGCCTTCCTTTCTTCCCTCCCTCCTCCCTTCCTTCCTTCCTTCCTTCCTTCCTTCCTTCCTTCCTTCCTTCCTTCCTTCCTTCCTTCCTTCCTTCCTTCCTTCCTTCCCTCACTCCCTTCCCTTCCTTCCCTCCCTCCCTCCCTCCTCCCTCCCTTCCTTTCTTCCTTCCTCCCTTGCCTTCCTTCCTTCCCTCCCTCCTCCCTTCCTTCCTTTCTTCCTTCCTTCCTTCCCTCCCCCCTTCCTTCCTTCCTTCCTTCCCTCCCCCTTCCTTCCTTCCTTCCTTCCTTCCTTCCTTCCTTCCTTCCTTCCTTCCTTCCCTCCTTCCCTCCCTCCCTCCCTCCTTCCTTCCTTCCTTCCTTCCTTCCTTCCTTCCTTCCTTCCTTCCTTCCTTCCTTCCTTCCTTCCCTCCCTTCCTTCCTCCCTCCCCTCCCTTCCTTCCTTCCTTCCCTCCCTCCCTTCCTTCCTTTCTTCCCTCCTTCCCTCCCTCCCTTTCTCCCTTCCTTCCTTCCTTCCCTCCCTCCCTCCTTATGTTCTTATGTGACACAGAGTGTTGGACTGGATGGGCCACTGGCCTGATCCAACAGGGCTTCTCTTATGTTGTTATGTGATGCAGAGTGTTGGACTGGATGGGCCACTGGCCTGATCCAACAGGGCTTCTCTTATGTTCTTATGTGACGCAGAGTGTTGGACTGGATGGCCACTGGCCTGATCCAACAGGGCTTCTCTTATGTTGTTATGTGATGCAGAGTGTTGGACTGGATGGGCCACTGGCCTGATCCAACAGGGCTTCTCTTATGTTCTTATGTGACGCAGAGTGTTGGACTGGATGGCCACTGGCCTGATCCAACAGGGCTTCTCTTATGTTGTTATGTGATGCAGAGTGTTGGACTGGATGGGCCACTGGCCTGATCCAACAGGGCTTCTCTTATGTTGTTATGTGACGCAGAGTGTTGGACTGGATGGGCCACTGGCCTGATCCAACAGGGCTTCTCTTATGTTGTTATGTGATGCAGAGTGTTGGACTGGATGGGCCACTGGCCTGATCCAACAGGGCTTCTCTTATGTTATTATGTGACGCAGAGTGTTGGACTGGAGGGGCCACTGGCCTGATCCAACAGGGCTTCTCTTATGTGACAATACTGACTTTGGTGGACCCAAGCACTGATTCAGTGTAAGGGAGCTTTGTGTTTGTGTCTTCTAGTGCAATTTTGTTCTCAGATCCTGTATTTACTTCATCAGTATATGGGATAAGGCACTTTCTCAACTGTGCTGCATAATGCAGCCTATTTATTTTGTCCTGTTGGCTCTGTTGGCTCTATCTGCGCCACCTTCATCACTTTCGGGGTGTGGATCCCCCAGTGGAGTGGTCTCCCGACTCCCTCCGCCGGCTGTTTCTGATAGCCCTGCGCCCCCTCTTTCATTTGATATGTGTCCCGTGCGGGTGCCACCCTCCCGCCGGAGATGCCGCAAAATGAGCCCCCTTGAGGCTTATGGCGGCAGGGCTCGGGGGAAGCGAGCTAGACTGCTGTTCTTTTGAGGGGTTATAGAGTGTTTCGAGCCCGTCCCTGTGGCATCGGTCCCATCATTGTGGGGCCCAGGGGGCCGGCGCAGCAGCACGCTGAAGCAGCCTGTCGGTCACTTCCAGGTTCCTGTCCTGCATCTTGACCGGTGTCACAGGAAGTGATGCCACTTCCTGTTTCCGGTGGTGGCATGACATCACCGGAAGTGACGTCACCGGAAGTGACGTCACTTCCTGTTTCCGGCGCGCGCGCACCCCCCCCCCCCAGTGTCCCTGGCTGGCCTTCAGACATTATGGTCACCCTACTGCCGGGGCTATGGTTGAGGTAGCGGGTATCCTATTATTCCATCATTTGGTCTCCCTTGTGGTGACATCATGCTTATTACAGTGCGACTGCTTATTGCAGGGGTGGCCAATGGTAGCTCTCCAGATGTTTTTGCCTACAACTCCCATCAGCCTCAGCCATTGACCATGCTGGCTGGGCTGATGGGAGTTGTAGGCAAAAAACATCTGGGGCACTACAGTTGGCCACCCCTGGGTTATTGATAAGCTGTGCCCTGTCCGCTGGTGGTGCATTTTATTTATTGCTTTTACTGTTAATTTTAAATTGCACTTTTAACTTTGATATGTAGGTTTTTATTGCTATTTTTATATGTTGTGATCCGCCTTGAGCCTGTTTTACGGGAAAAGGCGGAATATAAGCCTATTAAATAAATAAATTTTGTTTGGAGCAGGAACGCACAGGAACGCAGCTCTGTCTGGCTTGGAATCAGGGGTGTGGTCTAATATGCAAATGAGTCCCTCCTGGGCTTTTTCTACAAAAAAAGGCTGGTGTGAAACAATGGCGATATTGGGGGTGCAGCCTAATATGCAAATGAGTTCTTGCTGAGATTCCGCCCCCCCTACAAAAAAAGCCCTGTGAAAACATGTAGAAACACACCCATTCAGGGGTTCAGCTAAGACAAATAAATTAAGGCACAACACTCAATATACCAACAATGGATAAGTATAACTGATGAGTAACAATAGATAACCAAAACAAATCAGAGAGACATATGGAAACATGGTGCTAGAACAGTGGAAAGAGGAACTTTTAAAGCGTTTTTTGGGAAAGTATTTGAAACAAACCTGATCAAACTACAGAAAGAGCCAGTTTTGTGTAGTGAGCCAGTTTGGTGTAGTGGTGAAGTGTGCGGACTCTTATCTGGGAGAACCGGGTTTGATTCCCCACTCCTCCACTTGCACCTGCTGGCATGGCCTTGGGTCAGCCATAGCTCTGGCAGAGGTTGTCCTTGAAAGGAAGCTGCTGTGAGAGCCCTCTCAGCCCCACCTACCTCGCAGAGTGTCTGTGTGGTGGTGTGGAAGGTAAAGGAGATTGTGACCACTCTGAGACTCTGAGTTTCAGAGTATAGGGCGGGATATAAATCCAATATCATCATCATCATCATCATCACCACCACCACCTTCTTCTTCTTTTCCATAATATACATTAACATATACCAGGTGTGCAAGGCCATAGCTAAGGTTGGAAATACCTGGAGAGTTGGGGGTGGAGCCTGAGGAGGCTGTGGTTTGGGAAGGGGAGGAACTTCAGTGGGGTAGAATGCCAGAGAGTCCACCTTCCAAAGAGGTCGTTTTTCTCCAGGAGAACTGACATCTGTTGCCTGGACAACAGAGATCTCCAGCAACCACCTGGAAGTTCATAACCCTGGCTGCTGCTCTTATTCCAGCATCCGTCCTGCATCCTGACCCTGAGCAAATGCTTCTTTTGTCACTTGTTATCGCCTACCATCTGCTCAGCAAAGATATGTGATCCCCACCTTCATCTCTTCCTTAGCTGGGGTCCTCAGTGCTTGGTTCACAGTGGACTTCCCTGTATCCCTTGAGCCTGAAGGTTTCACAGAATGAGGGAAGACCCACAGAGCAAGATCCATTTTGTTCATCACATAAGAACATAAGAGAAGCCATGTTAGATCAGGCCAATGGCCCATCCAGTCCAACACTCTGTGTCACACAGTGGCAAAATTTTTTTTGTGGCTAATAGCCACTGATGGACCTGTGCTCCATATTTTTATCTAAACCCCTCTTGAAGGTGGCTATGCTTGTGGCCACCACCACCTCCTGTGGCAGTGAATTCCACATGTTAATCACCCTTTGGGTGAAGAAGTACTTCCTTTTATCCGTTTTAACCTGTCTGCTCAGCAATTTCATCGAATGCCCACGAGTTCTTGTATTGTGAGAAAGGGAGAAAAGTACATCTTTCTCTACTTTCTCCATCCCATACATTATCTTGAAAACCTCTATCATGTCACCCCGCAGTCGACATTTCTCCAAGCTAAAGAGTCCCAAGCGTTTCAACCTTTCTTCATAGGGAAAGTGTTCCAGCCCTTTAATCATTCTAGTTGCCCTTTTCTGAACTTTCTCCAATGCTATAATATCCTTTTTGAGGTGCGGCAACCAGAACTGCACACAGTACTCCAAATGAGTCTTCACGATAGTCTTCACGATAGTCTTCAGGGTTACATGAAAGTATTCTTCGTGGTGTATCAGGACCAGCTTAACTGGGCTGGGCGAAAATGCCTGGACAGTGAACTGAAGGGAGTTAAGGATGGAGACTGGGCGTAATTCAGCTGTGTGTAAGGGAAGAGGCTAAATGGCTCTCCTGGGTGGAGGGCATTCCAAAATTCAGGAGCTACCACAGAAAAAGCCCCGGTTCTCCTAGATGTCACACTTTCATCCAGTGGTGATAATGTATACTTGATCTGATGTTAAGTTTCTTTTAGAGAGGAACCATCAGAAATCTCCAAGCATTCACAGGCAAAAGACATTTCATTCAGTGCAAGTTGCTACCACAATCTGACCAAAACTTTTACATGCAAAGAAAACTTTTAAAAAGCACACCACTCAAACGTCCCCAAGCCCCCTAGTGACTTAATTACCGTGAGGTGCATAGATCTCCAAAGATCTTCCTTCTCGCAGTGTCTTAGAAGATGTCACACAAGCACCTGCATGGAAAGCGCCTCAGGTTATTAAGAGAGGGAAGGATACAATGAAGTGAAGACCCAGGATGACACTTGCTGAGCGAAGGCCTGCAGAAGAAAGTGTCCAGAAGAGCTAGGGAGACGTCCTGAGGTGTTGTTGTCCTCTGCTGCTTCCTTGACCATGTCAGGTAATTAAACTACCTTTCAAGAGAAGGATGGGGTTTGTTTGAGATTTCCCAGTCCGTCTGTTTACTCTGCTCATTGCTCTCCGACTTCCAATATTGTGAACCCAAGTTCAATGTGTGGTGGTTCTTTACAACACCCTGCTCATAATGTATGGGTCATTTGCTGAAACTGCAATATACTTCATGCATGATGTATAGTAGTAGGCACTGATGTCTAAGGACAGTAGAAGAAGAAGATATTGGATTTATATCCCACCCTATACTCTGAATCTCAGAGTCTCAGAGTGGTCACAATCCCTTTTACCTCCCCCCCCCACAACAACAGACACCCTGTGAGGAATGTGGGGCTGAGAGAGCTTTTACAGCAGCAGCCCTTTCAAGGACAACTCCTATGAAAGCTATGGCTGACCCAAGGCCATTCCAGCAGCTGCAAATGGAGGAGTGGGGAATCAAACCCAGTTCTCCCAGATAAGAGTCCAAGCACTTAACCACTACACCAAACTACGTAGTTTTCTTTGAATGTAAAAGTTTTGGGCAGATTATGGTAGCAAGCACTGAATGAAATGTCTTTTGTCTATGAATGTTTGGAGATTTCTTCCTCTCTAAAAGGGAAATTAACATTAGATCAAGTATACATCATCTGTAGGGAAGACCTGAGGAACATCTTCTCGAATGTGTGACTTGGGGACAGACAGTTGGAGAAGAGGACTTTTCCAGTCAGGGGATGTAGTGACTGAGAACGTAGCTGATGATGCCATGGCTGGACCTGGGATTTCTTTGATGGAAAGTCTATGCTCTGCCACTGATGGTTGATGGATGGCTGGACAAGGCTAGGACATACCTCCTGTGGCAGTGAATTCCACACGTTAATCACCCTTTGGGTGAAGAAGGACTTCCTTTTATCCGTTCTAACCTGACTGCTCAGCAATTTCATTGAATGCCCACGAGTTCTTGCATTGTGAGAAAGGGAGAAAAGGACTTCTTTCTCCACTTCCTCCATCCCATGCATAATCTTGTAAACCTCTATCATGTCACCCGCAGTCGACGTTTCTCCAAGCTAAAGAGCCCCAATCGTTTTAACCTTTCTTCATAGGGAAAGTGTTCCAAACCTTTAATCATTCTAGTGCCCTTTTCTGCACTTTTCCCAATGCTATAATATCCTTTTTGAGGTGCGGTGACCAGAATTGCACACAGTATTCCAAATGAGACCGCACCATTGATTTATACAGGGGCATTATGATACTGGCCTTCACACATATCATGTGGCTCTCAAAGCCTCCACTGCAGACTTGGAGAAGGCATTTGTCTCTTTAAATAACTTTTCAAAGCCAAGTTAGCCCACAGCTTGGAAAATGAATTTAGTTAAAATTGCTTTCTTTCCACCTCTCCTGCTCTTCCCCATCTATTTTCCTTCCTTCCTTCCTGGCTCTCAAACATCTGATGTTCTTGTCTCATGGCTCTAAAACATCTGACTTTTATTCTATGTGGTTCTTACATTACGCAAGTTTCCCCAGCCCTGGGCTAGGACCTGGCAAACCTGGGGTCAGCTCTCCTTTCCACGGAGTTTTGACATAGGTGTCCTTGGGCTAGTGACACAAACGTAACCTAACAAACCTCACAGAGGTGTTGCAGAAATTAGAAGGGGGAGGGGAAATTGTGTACACTGCTTTGAGCTCCTTGAGAAAGGTAGGATAAAAAGAATTAGATAGATGCATGGATATTCTTGTGACAGCTGGTAAAGACTGATTAGAGACATATAGGTAGACCGAAAGAAAACCTGAA